>NC_133537.1:323044439-323360968 GCF_048544455.1 Silene latifolia
CATGTCGTTGGTTATATTGGCATACGTGACCATTGAGGGTCTGTATTACGACAAAGCGTAGCAAAGGCCGCTTTGATCCTATGTTCGTATGATTGATGGACCGAATTGCATAAGACGGTTGGAATGTTGATAGCATTGTTGAGCGCGTAAGGTTATAAAATGAATACAATTTTTCAGGTGTCACACACTATCTCACACTATCTGTATTTGACCCAAGTGGGAGATTGTAAGAATATTGGGTCCAATACTATTTATGTGGACAAACTATTATACAAATTGTATTTGTTTGCTATCGTTTAAGTTTAGCCCAATATAGTGATCCATCTGGATAATATAATACGGGCATATTAATTACGTCTTATAAAGTATGGGCCGGATATCTTAATTGTGTAGATACCCATTAGGTTACTAATGCATGATGGGCGCATTAGATTAAGGAGACTATATATAGTCACCTGGGTTATGGTCCCTGATAGCACACAATAACCTAATCTCCCCGCATCCCATCAGTAGAGAGATCCCCATGGTATGTGTGTCTACTAGAAGACCTAATCCTAAAGACTGCCTCTTCAGACGGTTTATTCCAACCTCTTATCATGTAATCAGGTACGCTTCCGCATCTAGTATTTACCGAATAATTTAGTATGAAATTTATGGTCTCTATTCGGATTAATTCTAACAATTTGTTCTAAATTAAATTAAATTGGCATAAATATGTTTCGATTTGTATATAATCCGTAATATAACCAAACCTTCATAAATATAGCATCTGCATTAGGCACGGTAACATACATATCTCCTGCAATATGTTCGACGCCTGCATACGACAGACAGGTAAAGTCAGTAACTAATTACTTCTACTATTGAGGCTAGTCTATGTGACCATATATTGTTATCCAGTGACAAGTTGATCAAAATGCAAGTAAATGATTTAGATAAACGATTGAAACGAAAGGTGCTGAGTACACATATTAACGTCGATCAATGCATAATTCTTACCAGGATAAGAGGGTGCATTTTGGATGACATGAGGAAGATCAAAGTTGATGCCGTTAATTGAAGGATATTTGGATACAATGAGGCTAATTGTATCTCCTGTGGCACCACCAACATCAACAAGAGTAGATATACCCGAAAATCCTTGATAAATCTCAAGAATTTTCTTAGTAACAATGGTAGAATGATGCTTCATTCCATTATAGAACACCTCACGAAACCTCGAATCTTTGCTTATGTACTCGAATATGTTCATTCCATGTGTCTGGTTGAATGGAACTCCGCCTCCTATTATTGCCTCTTTCATATTATTACTGCAGTATGATTTTGGGTAAATGCATTTCGTTAATCCAGTAATTACATTTCGTGGCGCCCTATCATTGTCCTTTTACTAATTGCGATTCAAACCAATCACATAATCTCGTAAGAGAATACTCCGTAACTAATAGATCGACGGTCACCTAGGTAGCACGGACACTTCTCTTAATCAGTTGTCCCGTGTCCGACACCGTGTCGGACACCGTCACTCCTCGGACACACGCCGAAATGTGTCGGACGCCTATAAAGCCATGTCTAACTTTCAACATTTATTTGGGCACGTGTCCGACGCGTGTCCATGGTATTTGGGCCGTCCGACGCGTGTCCATAACATTTGGACATCATTTGAGGTGAATGATGTTCTTTAGACGGAAAATGAGCTTTTGAAATAGCTTGATTAGAAGATGGGTTTTGATGAGAAATGAAAATGAGTTATAATCAGGGACAAGTTTACCTTTACTTATTTAAATTTAATAAAATACTTTTATAAAAATAAAATCGAATGTTTATAACTATAAAATATATATTTAATTAAATTTATATAACGTGTCCGTGTCTAGATTTCGTAGGATCTTAGTGTCGCGTAATAAAGGTGTCGTGTAATAAAGGTGTCCAGTTTTGGTGCTACCTAGACGGTCACATACAAAACTAACTAAAATTCGAAATTGTCCATGTATGTCACTTGTAGTAGAATGGTTAACTGGTGCGGGCCAGCTCGCATTTGTGGGCCGGTATTTTCTCGCCCGTATGCCAGCCCAGCCCGCCCTTCTACCCGGGCCAATGTCCAGGATTTCTGGCCCAGCCCAACTTGGCCTAGTAAAAATTAAAAAATACTACATGGGCTAGGGTCGGGCCAGATAATATGGAGCCCGGCTGAGCCCAGCCCACCCCCTTTTTAGTGCCGGGCCTAGGCCACAAACCGACGGCCTAGCTAGTAGCTACAAATGCATACTACTCCGTCTTTGATTTTTTTTTTTTTTTTTTTTGGTATCCCACGATCTCGTTTAGTTTGACACGTCTCTCTTAATTATTAAAATTTTGTAAATTAAGAGAAAAAATTGTCAGAAAGCAAACACAATAGACACTGAGACACACAATAGACGTAAGATGAGACACGGAAACGAGCGATTGATATATATTGATGGAAGAAAAGTAGAGTTGGACTCACCATGCATCCATGATAACCTTATCTTGCATTAGAAGGGCAAATGCGGCAAATGAAACCCCATCCTCATTTTTAGTCAAATAATCACAAGCTGGGCCTAACCCATACATCCTTTCAATCCCGCCATCGGGCCCGTCCCGGATGGAGCAAGTCAAGACGGAAAAGCTAGCCAAGAGACGAAGCATACGGTCCACGCTCACCACGGCATTTGGGTTGGCGGTTGCAGCAGGTAGTTGGGCAACAATTTGGGCTGCAGAAAGTTGGGAGCCTGGTCCATGTTTTTTAATGATTTCAAGGATGTTGAGCTCTAGCACAGCTTTAAGCACCATTGAGGGAACGGACCATGTAGCCAAACACATGGCTAGTGATGCGGCTTCCTCACCGTTTGAACTCATTTGTTTACCTTTCATTAAATTAATTTGAACCCGTTTTATGGAGAATGGTTGAGATGAAAAAATATGTTCTTGATCTTAGAATTTGTCAAATAAATACACCTTTGTTAACGGAGTATTAGACTATACTTCATTCAATTGTCAACAATGAAGTGTGTTTGTGGGTCACAGGTATATGACTAGTAAAGCAAGTAGGAGCAGTATATGACTAGTAAAGCAAGTAGGAGCACTAACTCTTACTTTAGACAGTCTGAAATAAAACGGACAAAATCACTATTTTTTTAATAGAATGTAATCATTTAAATGACAAAATGTTATAATTAAAGTTGTCACTTTTTACTCTAAAAATAATGGTAACATTTTATCAGAAAATAGTAATATTTTATCGTAAAAACTATAATGACTATATCTAATCCGTCTTATTTTTGACGGGAAATTTTCCCGGATGAAATAATTGCAGATAACAATATTAAAGTACCTTGTACGTGATGTGACACTAGTAAAAACCTCAAACTTGCGAAAACGCGGGAGTTGAGCGCCAGGTTCGATTCAGGGTGGGCGATGATCACAAAGCCACCTGTGGCCCCGAAGGGAGTGGCTTACATGGTCCATGTGGTGGTGCGGAAATGCATGGGCCCGAGGAAATTCAACCCCCTCGACATAAAAAAAAAAAAAAAAAAAAAAAAAAAAAAATTAAATAGTACTCCGTCACATGGAATCTATTGGATAAATAGAGTTAGTTAGATTGTAGTTGCTAACTAACTAAGGTTAAGTTAACTAACCACCATCTAGAGTCGGTTAGAAGTTGTTATGCAGGTTGTTATAAATACTAACAACCTCTTTCATTGTAAGATCATAAGTTTTAATCAATAATATCCAGATTACAAATTCTCTCAAATTACTCTCATTTACAATATATGATTAAATACTAAATACTCTATTATCTTAGTTCTATTCTTCATCTTCTTCATTATACAAGCTTCATCTTCGTCTTTCTTGTCCTGATCATCCTAGGTTTCTACATGGTATTAGTGATCCTCTGGTATTTTTCTGGGTAATTATCTCTGTTTCTTGCTTGTATCGTATCAAGAACACGAGGTATAAAATCGCTTCCGCACCTTTTCCATTTTTCTCTGTTTAATAGTTCTTGATTTCTACAACAATGCCTGAAATTTCTTCTGAATCATCGACCAATTTTGATTATTATGATGATCCACTCTATCTTTCCACATCTGATCAAGCTAATGTTGTTCTTACATCATCTTTATTTGATGGACATGACTTTGTTGGGTGAAAGAGGGAAGTTCTTATGGCATTTGCTGCCAAGAACAAAGATGGTTTTCTCGATGGCACATGTACCATGCCCCCTTCCTCTGACAAAAGGCATAAGCAATGGAAACGTTGTGATTTTATGGTGATGCGCTGGGTCTCCAATTCATTGGATAAGAGTCTTAGGGAGAATTTTAAATATGTCACATCGTCAAAACAGTTTTGGGATGAATTACTTGAACGTTTTAGGGTGTCTAATGCTCTAGAGGTGTACCAATTAACCAAGGATTTAGAAGCCATTGTTCAGGATAACCTTTCCTTGGTAGAGTACTACAGTAAGATGAAAAATATGTGGGAGACTCTTGAATCTTTGGATCCATTACCTGTCTGTTCTTGTGGTAAAATAGATCTGTGTTCATGTAGTTTGTTAAAGAAGATGGTGGAACGAGAAAATAATGCAAAGGTTATTCAATTTCTCATGAATTTAAATAGTAGTTATGATGGCATAAGGACACAGATTCTTTCTTTAAAACCACTCCCTTCAATCAATAAGATTCTTGCTTTGTTACAAAAGATTGAGAGACAAAAACAAATCATAGACACTGTTTCTTCCTTGACTGAAGCCAATGCCTATGGTAGCTTCAGACAATCTGATACAAAAAAAGGGTGGGTTTAATGGTTCTAAGAGTGCTGATTCTGCTTCTATCAAGCATTGTGATCACAGCAACAGGAATGGCCATACCAGGGAGACTTGCTTTGGGTTAACTAAATGTCCTCATTGTGGTAAGACGGGCCATAATCATGCAAATTGCTTCTTGATTAGAGGGTTTCCTGGTGATAAATCAAAGGGTAAAGAGAAGGTTCAGTCCAATAAGTCTAGCTTCCCTAATAGAGGAGCCAATGCAGCTGATTTCCTTCCTGCTGATTCCCCTTTAGATGACAATTACAAGGAGGTTCTTTGAGCCCGGTGGATGCAGATGGTTAAGTGCATGACCACGCTATATCTCTTAATTCTGAGGTTCTTGATGGGTTGGTTAATTCTGTTCTTGATCAGGTTCTGAAAAGAATCTCTGATCAGCAACCTGCTTTATCTGTAGCCAACTTTGCAGGTATTTTTTCAACAACATCTTATGCCTTTACTGCTAATAAATCATTGTCATTGCATGATTGGATTATTGATACAGGTGCATCTGATCATATGACATATGATAGCTCTATTTTAACCAACATTCATGTTTTTCAGAATCCTATTAGAGTTGGATTACCTGATGGTACCATTAAATATGTTAAACAAATAGGCACAGTGGTTCTAACACGCAGCATTACCTTGTTTAATGTTTTTCATATACCTGATTTCAGGCAAAATTTACTATCTGTCAGTAAGTTGCTAGACTACGATAAACTTTCAGTTGTTTTTACCTCACATAGTTGCATTTTTCAGGACCATTCAAGTAAAATTGTTGTGGCTGAAGGCAAAAGGATTGGGGATTTGTATAGAATTCAGGCTCATGATGGTCTTGCTTACAAAGCTTTGTTAATAGATACTATTAGGCAAATTGTGCTAAATAAATTCAGAAATCTAAATAAAGCCACTGATAGTTCTAGTTGTAATCAGTCTTCTGTTTCTACTGTTAGCTCTAAATCTGTTGATTTGATACATGCCAGATTAGGCCATATGTCTGTTGATAATTTGAAATATGTAACAGGCTATCATAATGTAATAAAAAGTTCTACTTTTCATTGCCAATCTTCTCTCTTTGCAAAGCATCACAGGCTCCTTTTCCCACATAGTTCACATAGAGCATCTACTTGTTTTGATTTGATCCATATGGATGTTTGGGGTCCTTATAGGATACCCTATATGACTGGAGCCAAGTATTTCTTGACAATTTTAGATGACTATTCAAGGAACACTTGGACAATCCATTTTCAAACTAAAGATCAGGTCCTTTCTTTAATCAGAAATTTCTTATCTTATATTCAAACTCAATTTAAAGGTATTATTAAGGTAATCAGATCTGATAATGGGACAAAGTTTTTACAAGAGCACTGTGGGTCATTGTTTAAAGAGAAGGGTATACTTCATCAAACCAGTGTTGTAGGTACACCCCAGCAAAATGGTAGGGTAAAGAGGAAGCATAGGCATTTGCTAGAGACTGCTAGGGCCTTGAAATTTCATGCTAACTTACCTATAAAATTTTGGGGTGATTGCTTACTTACTGCTACTCATTTAATTAACATTATGCCAAGTAAAATTGATGGGGCATATTCTGCACCGCTGACCAAGTCAACATATTGAGCAAGGTCAAGGATATCCACAGCAAAGTCAACGACTTAGACAGTCTAGCCGATGCAACCCATCGGCCTGTCACCTGGGGTCTCGGCCTGGCAACCAGCCAGCCGGGACACATATCCGCGTACTCATATCCAAGACCCTCGGCCGGCCTGCCATGGGTCCATCGGCCGAGGGTAGAACGGTCTTTCCACCTGCTAGCCACTTGGCCACTTAGCCACTACGTGACAAAAGGTGAAAGTCTATAAATACTCCTCAACCTTCATTGAGGAAAGGATCCAAAAATTAACCTAAGAATCACTATTCATCTAGTAATATCTTCCTTATCTCTCTACAATACATCCTTAGCCAAGTAATAACAACTTATCCCTCTAAGTTTACTGACTTGAGCGTCGGAGTGAGTACGCTTGGCACAAAGCCAAGCCCTCAGTTCGTTCATTGTTGCAGGAGAGGCCGAAAGGAACGATAGAGACGAGGGATCCAACTCAAGACATCAATCTACAAGCCACGGGTGGTAACAATACTTGCTCTGGAATTACACCCGGAACAATTGGCGCCGTCTGTGGGAAAAGACACTAGAAGCTAGTCACATTCATTCCCAAACAAAAATATACACACAAAAAACCCACCCCAAAAGCCAAGAAGATGTCGAAACAACAAGAGGCATTCGTAACTGACGAAACCGAATTCTACCAAGATGATACCGTCCACAAATGCTGAGTTGTGCAACCCTCCGCCGGTCAAGTGATTCAACCGGAGTACGGGATGCCAATAATACCGAGACACTCCTTGCCTGTCGACCAGGTCACCATCACGGGACATGTGGTTGACGCAAAGCAAAAAGCGAAGATGCTCCTGGACCTAATTGGGAGTACGCGGCTCACTGGCTGTCACGCCGACAAGAGCGGCGGAAACCGTCCAGGAGACCGGGGCCCAAAATGTGACTCCAAGAAACTTGAACGGAGCATTAGGAGAAGGCGACCCTGTCAAGACACCGGAGGAGCCCAAAGTGGTCATGGTAGACCTAAGTCCTTCTCGCACTCGTGAGAAGACAGCGTCGCCGCGGCACAAACGAGGCACACCCCGGAGGAGCGAAAGAAGCCCAACTCGTCAGAGTTGGAGAAGAAGCCCGACTCACCAGAGTCGGAGGAGAAGTCCTTCTCGCTACGAGGAGAGAAGCCGGACTAGGAATGCGAGGAGCCGATCGCCGCGTGTCGCTCGACATGTGGTCAGACAGCCCCTCAGCGCCTACGTCCTAGATACCCCGGTGCCAACTAAGCTGAAGTTACCACCTATAGCATACAAAGGGGAAGGTGACCTGACCGACCACGTCGAGGCTTACGAGTCTCACATGTCAGTATGGGAGCAACCTGATGAGGTTTGGTGCCGAATCTTCCCAACGACACTGCATGGGATGGCACATAGTTGGTACAAGGGGCTACCCGACGGGTCGGTATTATTACGCCCGACCTAAAGGACGCATTCCTAGCCCAGTATTCCTGCAACAAGAGGAGGGCCGTGGAGACATCGGACCTCCTGACTATCAGACAGGAGGGAGGCGAGTCCCTCCGAAGTTATGTGAAGAGGTTCGACGCCAAGGTTCAACAAATTCGCGAGCTGAACAGCGAACTGGCAGCCTTCGCGCTGATGAAAGGCCTCCCAAGGGGAGACCTAAAAAACGAGCTCATCAAAAGCGGCGGCCTGACCTTGGACGCCGCCAGGAAATTGGCTGATCAAGCCATTAAAGTAGAGGACTATCACAAAACCTGGGTAGGCCCTAGCGAGGCCAAACCCTCAGAAAAGAAGAGCCGCCGGGAGGACAACCCGGATGAAGGACGCCGTGACAATAATCGGTCACGGTCTGGTGAAAGACGCCGTGACAATAATAGGTCACGGTCTGATAAATCTGCCAGGAAACAGGACTCGACGGGCGCCGGGTGGAGTTCGGGATCGTACCACCAGAGGCGGTATAATGATAAAACCCCCCTCGTCGTATCGGCCGCCGAGGTCTTCGCCCTGAGCAAAAACGAGGGCCAGAAGTGGGAAAGGCCCCCCAAGCCGAAGGGAGACGGTGATGCGAGCCAGTACTGTGAATACCACGGCCACACCGGTCACCTTACTGACAACTGCCGGCATCTGAAGAATGTCATTGAAGAACTGATCCGGAAGGGGAGCCTCGGCAAGTACGTTGCCAAAGGCCAAAAGACTGACGCCGGCAGTTCAGATAAGAAATCCGTCTTGACGGATAGGAGTGATCCATGTTGTCATCGGGGCAACGAGAACGGAGGGTCGCTCATGGGCACAAACGGCACTGAACGAGTTATATCGGGCCATCAACTTTGTGCCCAACACACGATCCCGCTTCCAACATCCCCGATATGACTATTGGAAGGAAGGACTACGAAGGAGTCATCGCTCCTCACAGCGACCCGCTTGTAGTCAATTTGGACATATCTAACCACCTGGTCAAGAGGTGCCTGATTGACACAGGCGCCTACACGAACATCATGTTCAGGGAGTGCTTCCTCAGCCTCGGTCTGAAAGTCAAGGACTTAAGCCCCTGCACCAATCCACTGTACAGCTTCTCTGGGGCCGGCCTGGTACCACTGGGGTCAATCAGACTACCGATGAGGTTCGGCGAAGGGAACGCGGCTAAGAATGTCCTAGCTGAGTTCGTGGTCATTGACGGTTCGTCCGCCTACAACGTTCTCATAGGCCGAGTCACTCTGAGCGAGGCCGACGCAGTGATGTCCATCCCGGCCCTAACACTGATGTATGTCTCGGACCGGGGGGAAGCGCATAAGCTCATCTCCAAGGACGAGAAGGACGAGGTGGTCAACGTCCAGATAGCTGCCAGAGGATGCAACATGCAATCCCTAAAAGTGGCAAAGAAGTCAGAGAAAGGGAAAAGTCCATCCTTACAACAGGAGGGCGACCTCATGGATGCAACTAGCGGCTGACTGGGAAGGTGTGCCTCTGATGAGCCGTTAGGACGCTGGTAATCTCGGGAAAACTTTGTATAGCGGCGGAGGTGTCCAAGATAGCTGTGGGCACCCCAACGCATGTTTATACCTAATGAAAAATTGTCCAAGTCTTCCATCAAAGTGTCCATTTTCCCCATGAGTCATTAACAGGAAGAAGACGTCGGCTCACACTGTCACACCGACAAGAGCGATAGCCTCCATAGAGAAGCAGGCGCCGTCGCAGTCACCCCAAGTAGTAGACGCCACTGCAGTCACCCCAAGAGGTTTGACGCCGTCGCAGTCACTCCAAGTGGTAGACGCCACGGCAGTCAATAACAGGAAGAAGGCGCCGGCTCACACTGTCACACCGACAAGAGCGGTAGCCTCCATAAAGAAGCAGGCGCCGTCGCAGTCACCCCAAGTAGTAGACGCCACGGCAGTCACCCCAAGAGGTTCGACGCCGTCGCAGTCACTCCAAGTGGTAGACGCCACGGCCATCATTATCAAGAAATAGACGCCAGCTCACACTGTCACATCGACAAGAGCGACAGTCACCCCAAGTAGTAGACGCCACGGCAGTCACCCCAAGAGGTTTGACGCCGTCGCAGTCACTCCAAGTGGTAGACGCCACGGCAGTCATTAACAGGAAGAAGGCGCCGGCTCACACTGTCACACCGACAAGAGCGATAGCCTCCATAAAGAAGCCGGCGCCGTCGCAATCACCCCAAGTAGTAGACGCCACGGCAGTCACCCCAAGAGGTTTGACGTCGTCGCAGTCACTCCAAGTGGTAGATGCCACGGCAGTCAATAACCGGAAGAAGGCGCCGGCTCACACTGTCACACCGACAAGAGCGGTAGCCTCCATAAAGAAGCAGGCGCCATCGCAGTGACCCCAAGTAGTAGACGCCACGGCAGTCACCCCAAGAGGTTTGACGCCGTCGCAGTCATTCCAAGTGGTAGACACCACGGCCATCATCATCAAGAAATAGACGACAGCTCACACTGTCACATCGACAAGAGCGGCAGTCACCCCAAGTAGTAGACGCCACGGCAGTCACCCCAAGAGGTTTGACGCCGTCGCAGTCACTCCAAGTGGTAGACGCCACGGCAATCAACAACAGGAAGAAGACGCCGGCTCACACTGTCACACCGACAAGAGCGGTAGTCTCCATAAAGAAGTAGACGCCACGGCAGTCACCCCAAGAGGTTTGACGCCGTCGCAGTCACTCCAAGTGGTAGACGCCACGGCAATCACCCTCAGGAAGCAGACACCACGACGGTCACGACCAGCGCAGTTGATACTCGCTGAAGCGATCAAAATGCCTTGGAAGCGTTACACAATTGAGATACGCACTCTAAACTGCCTCGGCCAAGCCGAAGCGGAAACAAAAGAGACGCTCAATTAATAACGTAAGAAGACAACCCGGACGAAGACGAGAGAAGACCTCGGCCAAGCCAGAGGCAAAGTAAAAACGCTAAGAACAGTTGAGACGCTCAACTATTAGCACAAGAAAAAGAAATGAGGTAAAGACCTCGGCCAAGCCGAGAGCGTAAGAAACGAACTCTTATTAAAAATGATTGACAAGTTACAAGCGAGGAGAATACTGGCGACGGCCGTCCCCATAGGGATAAGCCAAAACACAACCTACCAAAGTTGTACAAAATACAGGGAAAAGAAAAGGGAAGTTACAAATATGTCATTTGGAGCGCCAAAAGATGGCAGGGAGGAAGGGCTTAATAATTGGCTCCCGAACAGCTGATGCTATCCGAAACGCCGGGTGAGCCTGGTGACAACCGCCCGCCTCCCTATGGCTATTGCTGCTTGCCATCAGCAGCAGTAGCAGCATCTTCTTCGATGGGCAACCCGGCAGTTTTCCTAGCAACCTCAGCTTCAGCAGCCTCAGCCTTAGCCTCGGCAGCCTCAGCTGCCCTTGCCCTCTCGGCTTCCTCCTTGGCCGCCTTAGCCTTCTCAAAGAAGGGTCGCATTCTCCGCGCCGCCTCTTCCTCTATCTTCACCCTCACCGCCTCCTTGGCCTTCTCTGCCACGGCCTTCTCCTTAGCTTCGAGCTTGTCGTCAAACAGCTCGTCAAATTTGCCCCACGGAAAGGAACCCTCAAGAGGGAATAACTCCTCGATCACTTCCCTGGCAGCTTCCTCGGCCAGATCCCGGAATTCGGTGCACATGTTAGGGAGCATGACGGTTTGGAGCATCTCAATGTCCTCCTCCTTTTGTCTAATAATGGCCTCCTTGCTCCGAATCACCTTCCCCTGGATCTGATGCATGCCCCTGAATTCATTCCTCTGCTGGAAATAAAGGTCGGCGTGCCTCTGAACAAGGGCACACTTCTCCAGCAGCTTTGCAACTTCGGCCGCAGCAGCCTCGGCCTTGGCTCTCTCAGCAAGGACCTCCTTTTCAGCGTCCTCCCTGAGTTTTCTCTCAGCCAAGAGCGCTTTCTCAGCATCTCCCCTAAGCCTCTGCTCATTGAGGAGATCCAGCTTCGCCTTCACGGCCACCTTCTTAGTGGCATTAAGCTCAAGGGCGGACTGGGCCACGGCCTTCTCCTGCTCTATAATACGAGCACCGGTCAGCTCGTTCCATCTCTTGACTCCTCGATCGACCTCGCTTTCCGCTACAAGCGGGAGGGGAAGCCTTCGGGATGAAGGGTCGGTGGCAGACGTTTCGATCACCACTGCAGCCGGGAGGGGGAAGCCTTCGGGATGAAGAGTCGGTGGTGACGTTTCGATCACCGACTGCAATCGGGGGGGAAGCCTTCGGGATGAAGGGTCAACGGTGACGTTATGATCACCGACTGCGCTGGTTTCTCCTCCACTTTTCGCTCAATAAGCGACGACGGCGGCAATGGCCGATCTGCAAAATTTAACGAAAGCATCGGTATCAACATGCATAGACATGCCGGAGAGCCCGTCATCGCCGGCGCTAATGGGCCATCCCGAGCCACATGATAGATCGATCGTGCTTGGCCTTCTTGGCCGGAGGACGCGTTTCCTCGCCAGCAGCAGAAGCAGCGACAGCGGTAGAGGCTGTCTCCTTTCTCTTACGGACAAGGGGAGACCCCTCCTCATCAGAGTCCTCCCCATTGGTGATATCAACGATCTCCACCGTTGCCTTCGAACGGGGGAATGGGAGGTGGGCGATGTCGACGCCATCGCCGCCGAAGACTTTGTTTTTCGCGTGTGGCGCGGCATGTTACTAACAACCTTCGCACGGACCTCCACCGCATTCAAGCTTTTCACCGCTCTTGATCCATGAGATCATTCGGCGACGTCTGCGGTCATGGGTTAGAGCCTTGGAATGCAAGTTAGCAACGGTTTTATCTTTGTGCGACCCCATTCTCCGGAGAGGATATCCTCGAGCAGTCCGGTCCAAAGTGGTGCGAAGGAAACAAAGCAAGAGTTAAGTAGAAGAAATAAATCGAAGTTCGAGAAACAGGAACATTGAGAGCGGTGATGGGCCTCACACCGACCCCACTCACCTGTGCTAGGGCGGTATGAGGCCGACATGGCGAGCGGCTCATCCCGGAGGATGATGCGTTGGGGAATCCATCTTTTCGGCACCCCACTCTTGTCCGCCTCAAAGAACCTCATCGTGACTTCTCATCCTCTTTAAGAGGGACCTTCTGGCATCCATCTTGAGCTTTTTCCGGGTGACCCATCCGTCGTGCTCCGCCTTAGTCTCACACCGCAAATTAACTTGGTCTTTGAAAGGAGCGGGGCGGCGGATAGTCATCCGGCACCTTAACATACACCCATCGATCTTTCCAGTCCTTGCAAGAAGTAAGTTTGTCAACAGAGACATAACCCTGCTCCGTTTGCACTTTGTACCATCCGACGCGCAGAGATTGATGGCGGAGATGATGAAGCCGGCGGAATAAATTCACCGTTGGGGCCTCTCCCTTGAAGAGACAAAGCCAGACAAAGCCGACTATGGTCCTCATAGCCAACGGGTGCAGTTGGGCAACAGCAACGTTCATGGCCCTAATGATGGCCATAACGTACTCATTCAGCGGGAACCGGAGCCCGTACTCCAAGTGCCGCATGTATACGCCGGTGTAGCCCGGTGGAGGGCAACAGACGGCCTGACCCTCCTCAGGGATAACAATTTTGTATCCCCTACCAAAGGAAAAATGGCCCTCGAAAAATTTCTCGCCGGGAATTTGGCGAACTTATGGGTCCAAGCACGGTCAAGGCGGACCTTACAGGCGTCGCCGTGATCCATAACGTACTGCCTCCCCTCATTAGGACGAGCCCTTTCAGCATCATCACCAAAATCGTCTGCGTCATCATCGACATCGTCATCGTCCTCCCATTCCTCCAAAATTTGAGGATCAACTTCAGGAGAAGGAGACCTAGGGCCCCCAGACCTTATCGGGATGGCGTCTGGTTTCTCCTCCTCATCAAGACGCGACGGGGAACCCCCCGGCGCAGGAGTGCTAGTCCCGGCGTCAGCAGAAGACATGATAGCAATGATTACTTAACAAAATAAGACGTGAGGAAATTTGTTCGTTTACCTTGAAGAAAAAACACTCGCCGGAGTAACAACTCTGAAAATTAGAAGACAAAGAAGCCCTTGAAAGTTTAGAGAGAAGAAAATTTTGGAGAGAATGAAATTGGTGGCCAATTTCACGGAATAACTGCCCTATTTATAGGGAAAAGCCCATGAAGAAGGACCAATCAGAGAACAGCCCATGAAGCGTCAGCCAATCAGCAAATAGACACGTGTCAGACATGCAACCATGGAAAGTCAATCGTCGCAACAGTCAAACGTCAATCAATGCAACAGTGATCAAGCGTCTTCAACACGCCCCTTCATATCTCTGCCTATTCATCTTCCTCAACAAATTCCTAGGTAGCTGTTCTCCGCCGGCCACGTGATCAACCATGCTAGGGAGCACTGGCCTGGGGGCAATCAAAAACAACCGGCACTCCCAACCCTGGTCTCGGCCAGCGTCACTTTCTTTTCCACATCGGATGCCCTTTACACATCCATGTGGAGGGGGGATATGGTACGGCCTAAGAAGAACCAGGCCGAGGTAGAAGAAGCCGATACAGAAAAGTTTCAGAAATTACTTGCGTAGAATATACGCTCAGCATACATCGGAGCCCATACCACGGCATAGACTACGCTGGGGGCAAATTGATGGGGCATATTCTGCACCGCTGACCAAGTCAACATATTGAGCAAGGTCAAGGATATCCACAGCAAAGTCAACGACTTAGACAGTCTAGCCGATGCAACCCATCGGCCTGTCACCTGGGGTCTCGGCCTGGCAACCAGCCAGCCGGGACACATATCCGCGTACTCATATCCAAGACCCTCGGCCGGCCTGCCATGGGTCCATCGGCCGAGGGTAGAACGGTCTTTCCACCTGCTAGCCACTTGGCCACTTAGCCACTACGTGACAAAAGGTGAAAGTCTATAAATACTCCTCAACCTTCATTGAGGAAAGGATCCAAAAATTAACCTAAGAATCACTATTCATCTAGTAATATCTTCCTTATCTCTCTACAATACATCCTTAGCCAAGTAATAACAACTTATCCCTCTAA
Source organism: Silene latifolia (assembly GCF_048544455.1). Classification (NCBI taxonomy): domain Eukaryota; kingdom Viridiplantae; phylum Streptophyta; class Magnoliopsida; order Caryophyllales; family Caryophyllaceae; genus Silene; species Silene latifolia. The sequence continues at coordinate 323,059,404 of NC_133537.1, forward strand.
GTTTACTGACTTGAGCGTCGGAGTGAGTACGCTTGGCACAAAGCCAAGCCCTCAGTTCGTTCATTGTTGCAGGAGAGGCCGAGAGGAACGATAGAGACGAGGGATCCAACTCAAGACATCATTCTACAAGCCACGGGTGGTAACAATACTTGCTCTGGAATTACACCCGGAACAAAAATAATAAATTACAAGACTCCATATGAATTACTCTTTGAAACACTACCCTCATATGATTCTTTAAGGACTTTTGGTTGTTTGTGTTATGCCACAATGCCACCCACTTACACTGATAAGTTTGGAAGTAAGGCAAGAGAGTGTATTTTTCTTGGGTATCCTCATAACCAAAAGGGTTACAAACTTTATGATTTAAAAATCAACAAGACATTTGTTAGTAGAGATGTCATTTTTAAAGAACAGGAGTTTCCTTTTCAAAAAGACAAGCAACAGCAGGACTTGCAGATTACAACCACAGACTTGGTTAATCCTGCAACCTCAACTGTTATATTGCCAGTTCAAGACACTCCTGTTGTCACTAGCAGTCCCATTGTATCATCTATTCCTGATGCTACATCAGATCCACCAGGGTATGAGGATCAGTCTGCTGAGCATCAAGTCAGAAGGTCTACCAGGCCTCGACAGTTGAGTAGATGGTTGCAGGGATACCAATGTAAAATACCTGGTCAACAGGCTACTGCTGGTTCTGTTCAGACTACAGCAATGGAAGCTGAGGTGTTGAAGATAGTTGAAGATTATCCCTCAGAATACATTCCATCTTTGTTTCATGTACTACAAGAGCCTGAGCCATATACGTTCAAGCAAGCCCAAAAGGATCCTAGATGGGTATAAGCCATGAACAAAGAAGTTACTGCTTTAGAAGAGAATAAGACCTGGGATATTGTTGCTTTACCAGTTGGGCATAAGGCTATTGGGTCAAAATGGGTTTACAAGATAAAATACAAGCCTGATGGGTCTGTTGAGAGGTTCAAGGCTAGGTTAGTGGCTAAGGGTTTCAATCAAGTGAAGGATAAATACTATAAGCACACTTTTTCACCTGTGGCCAAATTTACCACAGTAAGAACACTTCTAGCAGTTACAGCAGCTAATAATTGGCCCTTGTTTCAGTTGGATATAAACAATGCCTTTTTTCATGGGTTTCTTGATGATGAGGTTTACATGAAACCACCTGATGGTTATGAGATAGGATCAGGGTTAGTTTGTGATACGAGTGGGCTGTGGGTCAATGAAGGAACGAGTTCATTGAAAGTCGGAAATCAGTTTAATCATTCTCGAGAATAATTAAATGTATTTCGAGCTTTCATTGAACGTGTGAGCTTCATTGGATGGTACGAAAATATTGCTCGTAAAATACAAACGATCTTCAGTTCGGTTTTCGTAATTACGGCTTCATTAGTGGGTGCGTAGTAATGGGGATGGGTTGGTAATGGCCAGACGTTCAGATTATTTTATTTTGGTTAATAAAAGGGTTAATACCCTATTTAGTTATTAGGTTTATTTGGTAATTTATTTAGTAGTAGTAATTACCTAGTTTTAATATCCTTAATTAGCTAGTTGATTGCTAGCTTTTCAGTTGCTTGTAACGCCTTAATTTCTTTGGCTATTTATAGCCATTATTTGCTAAGAAAATCACTAGAAAATGAATTAACAAGAAATCAGAATATTGTTTCAATTGTATCGTTTTAATAACGTTCGATTGTACTTTGAATTGACGCGTTCGATTCACCCTTGTTATTGTTTGACGTGTTTTCAAACTTTAACCCGATTCGTATTCAATAGGTCTTGAATACAATCACCCATTATCAAGCTATAGGTCTAGTTTGATAAATATCCGGTTACTCTTTATTATTTCCGCATTTATTTCGCATCATTTTATGATACGAGTGGGCTGTGGGTCAATGAAGGAACGAGTTCATTGAAAGTCGGAAATCAGTTTAATCATTCTCGAGAATAATTAAACTGATTTCCGACTTTCAATGAACTCGTTCCTTCATTGACCCACAGCCCACTCGTATCAGTTTGAGTTGAAGAAATCTTTATATGGCCTGAAACAAGCTTCCAGGCAGTGGAATAAAGAGTTGACAAAATTTCTACAGAGTCTTGGGTATGTGCAGTCAAGGCAGGACTATTCTATGTTCACAAAAAAAGATACTGTGGCAAATTCTTTTACAGTAGCTTTAGTATATGTAGATGATGTCTTGCTGACTGGCACATCTATTGATGAGATCACTACAGTCAATAATGCTCTTCATAAGGCTTTTTCAATCAAGGATTTAGGAGAGGCTAGGTACTTTTTGGGGTTAGAGATTTCTAGGTCTTCATCTGGTCTGATGATTAACCAGAGAAAGTACATTATGGATATATTGCAAGACCTTCATATGGAGGATTGTACACCTGTTAAGTTTCCACTACAGCAAGTACTGAAGTTGTCCACTGACCAAGGTGTTTTATTGGACAACCCAGAGCAATACAAGAGGTTGATAGGCAGATTGCTTTATTTAAATATGTCCAGGCCAGACCTATCTTATAGTATACAGCATCTTAGCCAGTTTGTCAGCCAGCCTAGATTGCCACACATGCAGGCAGCTTTGCATGTTGTCAAGTATTTGAGGGGCACCATCAATGCAGGCCTCTTTTATGCAGCTCAACCCAGTTTACAGCTCACAGCATATAGTGATGCTAACTGGGGACAATGTGCTTTCTCCTGTAGGTCTTTAAGTGGATACTGCATGTTGTTAGGTCAGTCTTTGGTGTCTTGGAAGACAAAGAAGCAGGTCACAGTCAGCAAGAGTTCAGCAGAATCTGAGTATAGGAGTCTCTCTTATGCAACATCAGAGTTAGTTTGGTTAAATGCTTTATTGACAGATCTGGGAATTGATGTCAACCAGCCAATCAATCTGTTTTGTGATAACAAGGCTGCTATACACATCTCAGAAAATCCTGTTTTTCACGAAAGAACCAAGTATCTGAGTATTGACTGTCACTTTGTTAGGGACAAACAAGAGCAAGGTTTTCTGATCACCAGGCATATCAGAACAAGCTTGCAGTTGGCTGACATAATGACCAAGTCATTGAGTGCTGCTCAGCATGTTTTCCTTTCCTCTAAGCTTGGACTGTTGTTTCAACCAGTCTAGCTTAAGTGGGGTATATTGGATAAATAGAGTTAGTTAGATTGTAGTTGCTAACTAACTAAGGTTAAGTTAACTAACCACCATCTAGAGTCGGTTAGAAGTTGTTATGCAGGTTGTTATAAATACTAACAACCTCTTTCATTGTAAGATCATAAGTTTTAATCAATAATATCCAGATTACAAATTCTCTCAAATTACTCTCATTTACAGTATATGATTAAATACTAAATACTCTATTATCTTAGTTCTATTCTTCATCTTCTTCATTATACAAGCTTCATCTTCGTCTTCCTTGTCCTGATCATCCTGGGTTTCTAATCAAATCCAATAAGTAGTTTTAAGGGACCACTTCAGCCATCGAGATAATGTTTATAAAATATTTTGTAATGTAAATGGATTATTGATTCGATCTGTAACCGGGGGAGTGATAATTAAACCCCTTTACTTTGATGAATAGTGAAATTTAGCCCCTTAAGTTTTAATTGGAGTAATTGATCCCCTTAACTTTTCCGAAATGTGAAATTAAACCCTTTTGTATTTACCGGCCAATATCTCACCGGAATTTCATTTTATCGTCAATATCTCATTTACATATATAACCATTTTCTCCCTAAAAAGTAAAAATACATGACATACTCCGTAATTATGCTTTGTATTTCACCAATATTAATGAATTGTAGTACATCAATTCTATTCTTCAAAGTTCTAGTTTTTGGCAGTGTGCCAATCTCCTGATCTACAATTTATTCATCTGCTTCTATTATGCGTCTGTTCTTTTAAGATTAATAAAACTTGGGTAAATTAAGAACAATTATTCTCCTGGCAAGCTTTGATGTATACATCAATAACAAACAAATAAATCGATAATGACTTCTTGTTAATCAATTTTTGGATTTTCACCATTTCCTTCTTGCCCAGTATAATAATAGTTATGTTGATGTGATTTGAACAAAATTAAATGGAAGTTGTAACTTACAAGGTAAAATTTCATTAGGTAGTAAAGATTGATCAATGAATTGGTTGAGAAACAAATACGGAGTAATTGATATGTATTGGCAAGCATGGAGATAGATGATGATGAAATTAGGAGAAATGAAAATCCGGTGAGATATTGGTCGAAAAAATACAAAAGGGCTTAATTTCACATTTTGGGAAAGGTAAGGGGATCAATTACTCCAACTAAAATTTAAGAGAGTAAATTTTACAATGCACCAAAGTAAAGGGGTGTAATTACCACTCCTCCCGTTCCGTAACATAAGTGTTCAATTAGAATAGCTATAACAAGTATGGTATAAAGTCTGAAAATGCTTAGGTTTGGCCTGATGTGGTTGTTTCTCATCTCATTCCTTAATTATGAGGTTACTCTTTCAATCCTTGCCTATTACCTTTTTTTTAGAGCACCACAATGAGGGAATTGTTGGAAAATATTGTGATTTAAGAATTTATTAATGGGTTTTAATATTTGAGCAAATATATTAAATATGGTTTATTAAGGTATTTATCCTCCATTTATTTCAATGGTCAATATTTTATATGAAGGTGGTCAATTACATTTATGTTGGTGGCAAATGGTGATTGTTATCCAAGCTTACGTTTTGTATAACTGAGGTAATAACATTGGTTTTAAATGTTTTTTGTGGACGTTATCATTATTAATATTGACCACCATTAATACGTTATCATTATTAATATTGACCACCATTAATGGTAGCTTGGTACTTTAATTGCATTGATCATACGTACTCTATCAAGCAATATATATAAGGTTGATGCATTGCTTTTGGTGGTGTATGCAAGTAGACGAATACAAAGAATAAGAACATCTTATTACTATCATTATTATAATATTCATAAAAGTTATTTTTATCTTATAATATTATTATTGAGCATCGAGCGATCGTCGGTTCGGGGGCTTCTCTTGCTGCTACCGAAGGAGTCTAACGGGTTGTCGTATCTTGGGAGAGGAACGCACTATTTGGTAACCAGTGCAGTGGAGGCGTTATCTCTCTTAGGAAAGCGCCTAGCGCGATTCGGCCCAGGCTACATCTTTCTTCTCTACTCTATTTTATATTATTATTCTTTTATTTATGCCTTTTATATTATTGTATATTGTTGTAATATTATTTACGGTAATATAATGCTCAACTTTTTCTATCAAGCTAAGAGAGATAAACCGCGTTACCGTAAATGATATTACAAAGTTTATAGTAGATTAAATGTCATAACATAGAATAGCATGTTATTCGTTGTCAATGTGTTTGCTAAAAAATAATGATGTTTTCATTAGGCCACTAGCTTAATATGTTTTAAAAAAAAAAAAAAAATATATCGCTCCACTTTTTCTAAGAATTTTACATTTCATCATTACTTTGCATATACGTAGAATTCGTGATAATTATGCAAAGTTGATTGTTTGTTTAGTTTGGTTTTAACGTTTAAATTGGGTTGCTCTTATATGGTTCCATTATCTATCCACTATTAAAGCTATAAGTGTGTAATATTCTGTATGTTTTTTTTTTTTTTTAAAGTGACATGAAATTTGTGTAATGTCCAGGTTAGAAATGTTTTGGTGAATTAATCTACTGTTGTTTATACGAACAAATGTTTTGTCCCGGCTTGTTTGTGATTGATTATTTTGTTTTTTTGTTCATAACATACGTTTCAAATTGGATATAAAGTGTGTCATTAAGTATTATGTTCGTAAGTGATTTCTTTAGTAAGATTCATTGATGAGTAGTTGATTAATTTTAAATTATTATGGATTTACGGTTTGGATTATATGATGGACTTGATAAATGTGGGGGTTGTTTACGACCTACAAGTTTCTATGGTCCATGATTTTAGTGGTTAGCAGATTAATTTGGGAGCATATATTCATGTTTGTAAGAAAATATAATTTTTCTTTTTTTTTTTTTTTTTTTTTTTTTTTTTTTTGGTGATGAGAATTATATTATGGAGTATTTATGTTTGTCAAATAGATGATATACTTAACAAACTTGATGACTATTCACATATTTCTTTTTATGTCCGTTTGGAAGTACGGAGTATATGTTTACAAGTAGAGTTGTTGTTAAGCTAAATTTTGGTATGGTTATTGTTGACAATGGTGCTTATATTTGCGGTTTCCCCAAGGTAATTTATTTGCTAGCATTGCTGATTTCAAGAGAAGTATTTGTAAGGATTCGACATTAACTTATTTGGTTCTTACTTAATTTGTTGCTAGATATTTATTCTTAATATGTGTGTGAGATGTTGAATTTGATTAAGGAGATTGTAACATTTGCATTAATATTTGATGTTATCATCATAGTTGTTTTGGCTACACTTCACGTGTGCATTTAGAAATTTGCTATAAGAGTTTTGGGTTAGCGTGTGTGTTTTTTTGTTACTATTAAAGTAGTGACATATATTCATGGGATTTTATCACATGTATGTACTAGTTTAAATATGGTGAAGGCATGCATAGAATTTGGGACATAAATTATTTATCGAATGTTTATTATATATCTCGCTAACTGTATTTTTCCTTCTTTACTTCGAAGGTTTATTGAAGCGAGTTGGATATTTAATCTTGATGCGATCAAAGGCTTCATATGGCTATTTATTTTATATTGTGGAGGTGCAGTATTATGGAGATATGATGCGGACTATTATTATTATTTTGGATATTACGAGCATGGAAGTGAAATTGTCAAAGAGTTATTACGACGTTTTTCATAAGCCAATATTGTCCGAGCCTATGCATTTGAAATGCTTATATTGTCTGAGCACATATATACCTCATATTCCGTTATTATTTGTTGATGGAGTTTTAGCTAAAAGCTAAAAAGGAAAAGCGTGATGAGAAAGTGAGAAATTTGATATTTGAGATGTGGTCTTTGAGACACGTGTTTTTCCATCATGATGGTGATCTTATTTGAATATTCAGAAAGTGATATCACGGATCCATTTATGAGAAAGCTGGCCAGCAAGTACGTACTTGAATTATGAGATTTGAATCGTCGAGGGGAATGAGACTTATTAACCATGTGGTAGCCATCGCAGTGGAAACCCGTCTTCAAAGATTGGAGATCCCATGAAAGAAGTTCAACGGGTAATAACGAAGCTGTGGGTGGGCTAATTAAGGAGAGCACCATTTGTTTGGCGGATATTTTATTTATTTTGATCCGCGTCTCATTCCTATGGCGAAGTGTGATATTTGTGTTTTATGAGGTGCTCTCATTGATTTTGGTTGTGACGGTTTGAGGTTGACCATTTGTAACACCCGCGAATTTTCCATTTTGACAATTATAATTTAATTAACCGTTCTATTGTCTTATTTATATTTTAAATTATTTAATTTGATTAATTTCATTATTAAACATGATTTTTATAAATATTATATTTTTAAAGCTTAAGTTATGTGAAATAAATATTTTGGTCGGATGATAATGATAATAATAATAATATTTCCCGTCTTGAGTTGTAGTGGGCTTGAGACGTCATTTCTAGTAGAAACCGACTCAATTTGAGTTGTTGGGCTTTTTATAACTTATGGGCCTTTTCTCCTTCTCTTTTCTTTTCATGAAACCCTCACCTAACACCTCACAACTTCATCTCCCTCTTCATTTTTCTGAAATTCATCTTCAACAACCCTCACCATTTTTATACATCTATCTTACAAATCTTCAAAACACCATAATTTGCTCAATTCTTATCCGATTCAAGTGATTTTCGCGTCTATCTCTTCCTCTCATCGCCCTCCTTCTTTCTAGGTAAGAAAAGATCCGACTTTCCTCCATTATTGGCGCTGTCGAGCCATCCTCTATATGGTACCCTTTTTCTAGTTTCGATTTTTAGTCTTATTTTGTGTTTTCTTATGTTTAGGAGAAAGGTTAGTTGGCCCGGAAGTGGATTCTTGCTTGTGAGACGATTACATTAGAGATTAAGAGCAAAAAGGTAACGGTGATGGGTTACTCGACTTTTATGTTAAAATTGTGTGGTTTTTGTAGTTATAATCTCACATGAATGTTAAAAGTTGTATCTCTCATGATTGGTGCTAATTTGGATGTTGAATATCATGCTTGTTTGCAATTCTCACATGTTTGGATGAAATTCTCATGCTACATCTCTTGAATCCGAAATTACCCATTCACATGCTCAAATATGCTGTTTTTCTGAGTTAGAATCATGATAGGATACGTAAACAATTGATGGGAAACGATTTTTGTTGGTTTCAAATGGTTTAGAAGTGTTTTGCATTGAATCCGCGTGTTTGTAGTCCCAGCCGGGTGACCGGCTGGGAGATCCCTGTAAGTTTTGAACATATTTTAGTAAGCCTGTAGTCCCAGCCGGGTGACCGGCGGCCGGTCTACTGACCGGCTGGGAGTACACTGAGGATTTTAGGTGATTTTGAGTTTTGGTGTATTCAGTAGGGTGACTGTGCCGGGTAGGTGACCAGTGGGAGTACATTGAAGGTTTTATGTGTTTTTGGAAAATTGGTTTGTATTCAGTAGGGTGACCTGGGAGTACATTGAAGGTTTTATGTGTTTTTGGAAGTTTGGTGTAGTCCCAGTAGGGTGCCGGCGGCGGTCTCTTGACCATTTGGGAGTGCTTGTAAGTTTTATTTAAATTTTGATTTTGGCTTGTTGTCCCAGCCGGTGGGCCGGCAATAGGTCTCTTGACCAATCGGTGGGAGTCCCTGTGAGCTTCTTTTCACTTGTAACCTCTAATGATCAATGGTTTATGCATGTATCTTCTCCCTTATTGGTATTTGGTTAATATAAGACTTATTGATGTTATGTTCATGCAAACTATTGTTACTCGTACTTGTGATCGGAGTGTGACGTTTTACATTGTGCGACTACTCGACATTCCTTATTTATTTGCCCTCGGACATTGGGTCACGATTAGGTGCCATTGTTTCCGAGTTGGGCTATCTTCCTTCCGCCTCTTCGGACCTTGGGGTACGGCTAGGTACCATTGTTCCGATTGGGGTTACTCGACCTTGGGGCACGGCTAGGTGTCATGGATCGAGTCTTGGATACGATTTGGGATTGTATGTCGAATCGGGTGTCGTCCATCCCGAGAGTCCGGCGATTTAGACTAGGACCGTATTATGATCGTCGTCCTACCAGGAGGTTGGAGTCTAGGGGTTTGTCTTGTTTTGAGTCAAAGCCTTTGTAAATGTCTTACTTGTTACGGTCATTGGTGTGTTCTTATATACGAGAGTGCACGTCTTCTATGATTGTTGTGAGTGTCTTGGTCCTATCGGATACTAGTGGTGAGATGTAAGCCCCTAGTTGCGATATGATCGTCGGGATTGATGTTCCCATCCGTTCTTATGGTGAGATGTAAGCCATAAGTATGAATGTGACATTAGTAGCCACGTCCCGTGCTATGGTTGTTAAGAGGTTTTCAAAGTAATGGCTATTGGTTTCCATCCATGTATTTTCTATTAAATTGATCCGTTGTTTACCTTCTTCATATGATTCGATGTCTAATCTCATATCCATGTTTTGGTTACCTTGAATGCATGTTTAATATAATGCAATATGCCTATCTCATTATGATGATCGTTTATATTCCCTTGTTCATATTATTCAAGTATGATGCATGATCAATATGTTAATTAAGTTCTTGCTTATGTGCAATTTGACATATGGTGGCTGGGAGAACCCTGAGTTACTCCCCACTGACTGTGGCGTTCATGTTTACATGAATGACAGGTTTGTGATGCAGATTATGGGGAAGACGTGTGAGCTAGCGAGAACGTTGACCCTTGGACCTTAGTTATAGGTTGCTTAGACTCACCTATCGTTAGACTTGTGTTTATTCGTGGGATATCTTTTCCCCATCGCACTTGTTTTAAATTGTAAAACTTAATTATCTTTCTTTTCATTTTTGTTTGATCGCTTATGGTGGATTTCGCACTTTAAGCTTTTAAAAAGGTTTTAAAAACCTCGTATTTTCCGCTTTTATTTTGATGCCCTATCGAGGGGTGTCACACCATTGACTCTTAATGAATCCGAAGGCATAATTTTTGCGGGGTGGATGTCACACCTACCCTTGGAGGATTCACCTAGTGAGTGTTCGTAGTGTGGTCGCTACTATGGGACGTGGGCAACTCCCTAGATACACTCATGATACAAGATACCTGCGCATGACCATTAACGCGCACCACTGATAGAACCTGATCGATTGCTCATACCGTGTGTGTGGTGAGTCCAAGCTTGATCTAAGGGACCTAGTTCAAAGTATTTATACTACTATGGTTCTTTCGAGTGCAAGCTCACTTACACTAAGTGTTGGTTCAAACCCGGAAGGTACCTACACCTATTACGCGGTATTGTATGCTCAATATTATTACTTTTATATAAAAAAAAATATTTTATTTTTAGATTATTAAATCTTATTTATTTTTATTTTATTATTTTAAAATGTTTTTCAATTCTTAAATCATGTGGGGGATTGTTGGAAAATATTGTGATTTAAGAATTTATTAATGGGTTTTAATATTTGAGCAAATATATTAAATATGGTTTATTAAGGTATTTATCCTCCATTTATTTCAATGGTCAATATTTTATATGAAGGTGGTCAATTACATTTATGTTGGTGGCAAATGGTGATTGTTATCCAAGCTTACGTTTTGTATAACTGAGGTAATAACATTGGTTTTAAATGTTTTTTGTGGACGTTATCATTATTAATATTGACCACCATTAATACGTTATCATTATTAATATTGACCACCATTAATGGTAGCTTGGTACTTTAATTGCATTGATCATACGTACTCTATCAAGCAATATATATAAGGTTGATGCATTGCTTTTGGTGGTGTATGCAAGTAGACGAATACAAAGAATAAGAACATCTTATTACTATCATTATTATAATATTCATAAAAGTTATTTTTATCTTATAATATTATTATTGAGCATCGAGCGATCGTCGGTTCGGGGGCTTCTCTTGCTGCTACCGAAGGAGTCTAACGGGTTGTCGTATCTTGGGAGAGGAACGCACTATTTGGTAACCAGTGCAGTGGAGGCGTTATCTCTCTTAGGAAAGCGCCTAGCGCGATTCGGCCCAGGCTACATCTTTCTTCTCTACTCTATTTTATATTATTATTCTTTTATTTATGCCTTTTATATTATTGTATATTGTTGTAATATTATTTACGGTAATATAATGCTCAACTTTTTCTATCAGGAATTACTCCCTATATATTATCGACGACTGAGACCCCAATGGTCGTATCATTGGTTTTGTTTTAGGGGACTGGTGTTTCGCAAACCATTAAACAAAAGTAGACCAAAAATAAATATTTGTACAATAAAAAAATGTAAACGCGGAAAACTTATACCAATGGTGGATTTAAGATTTAAGAGTACATGAAAATATAGAATTACATCAAAAGTTAATTAATTAAATAATTTAATTAATTAAACACAAATAATTTAAACTTAATTGAAAATATAAAACATAAAAGCAACATTGGTAATTAGTGAGACCGGTCCGATGATGGAATAATGGAGTACTCCGTATATATAAAGTGTCTATAGTGCTCGTGCTTTAATGATATCAAAGCTCATTTCACTTGGATCAGTTGCCTGCAATTCAACTTGAATTCCCTCAAGTTCTCTCTTGAACCTGTCTTTTGAGCTTGCATACACCATCTTCATCCTCACCTTTGATGTATCTGGTGACCTATTTATGTACCATAAATGTATGTGGGTTAGTCTTGTTTAAGACGGTTTTACACTAATATAGTTGTAAAACGGATTCAAACACAACCCTATTAGTAGATAAAAGTGCTTACTAGTAGATCATATGGGTTAAGTCAGGTCGGGTTTGGTCAAGTCGGTTGACTCGAGTTCAGTCGGAATAATTTTAGGTTTGTTGACTTGAGTCGGACCGGGTTATTTGGATCGGGTCATTTTCGCGTCAATTATTATCAAGTGTGCAACAATATATAAACAATAAACATTCGTGTTGGGTCAATTCAAGCTCGCCCGTTGGGTTGGGTAATTTGGTCGAGTCATTTTTGCAGGTCAATCATTAGTGAATACGTAAATATGATACTCATATACGAGGCTCTTAAATCACGATTAGTCTTGCTTAAAATCATTTTAACTTCGGACTTTTTTTCATAACCTTCTTTTATTTTCCCCTACTTTAAGTGGGCATAAAAGCTGTCTTAAATTAAGACGGTTCTAAACAAGAATCACTTCTTAAACCAAAAGCCGGCCATATAAATACCAACTTCGCGAGTTCAACCAAACGACCACTTATTGAAATGGAAGCGTAATAACGAAGGAAGGAGAAAAACAAACCAGGCAATGAAGAAGATCTTGCTCTTCTGGCAGTTCTCGTCGGTGGTGAAATCAAAGTCGAAAACGGCATAACGGCATTCATCAGCAGGTAAGGAGTTAGTGAAGTCTTCATAACTCTCCTCAGGGGTCCCAATTTTATCAACCACAACTTCTTGCTTTTCTATCTTAAAGGTTATGAACCTGTAGCTCCTTTTCGCTTTTAGCTCCCTAAACTTGACCTTACATTCATCGTCAACAGCCATCCCTGACGCTGCGTTCGCCTAATTACGTCCCCGAATTCGTCAATCATTGTCATTAAGCCATTAATTAAGACAAAATTAATTAATTATGATTATTATGGGCCTATGGGGGTAGGGCACTACTACATTATCGCCATGGGGTTTTGCGACGTGCATGCATGTATGATGCTTATTAATTTTTCTCAACGTGCATGCATGATTCCTGTTAACTACAAAATATATACTCCTAAAATCCCGATCGATAATTTACATTTTATTTTAGTTTTTCCCGATAAAATAAAACAAACGTAAAAACTAAACTATTTACCAGGGATGAGGAGAGGAGTATGTCTCTAAGGAATAGTCAATAACGTCAAATTTTACAATTCAGCAAAACCAATTACATGAAATTAGTGGTGCAATTATCCTAAACAAACAGTCTTACTACACCAAAAAAAAAACATAAAATTAATTAAGCGATAAAATCATCAACGTATTACGTAAACGTTTAGCTCGTTTAGAGCTAAAATTCAATGGTAACTAGTATCATGTAACATCGTTGTACCTTGTAGAGCGTAGAGTGTCCTTTAATTAATTTTCTTTTACGTCTCATTTAATAATAGCAATAATATAATTCCTCTAAAATTATTGTATATCGCAGAATGGCCTCATAAGATAATTTGTGAAAAATCAAATAAAAATGCAAGGAAGGTTACAATGTGGAGGAAAACAAAATGATTTAAATAAAATAGTTACTCGGAGAGCTAAATTTTTGATATTGCCTTCTTTTGATACCATTAATTCAAAATTGATAATTTTTTAATTAATAAATGCAATTCTAAAAATATAACCAAGGTTCTAATAATCGTATTTGTATAACGACGACAATAACAAACAAATATAAATAACTCAAATATCGTAATAGGATCGATTTTTATCAATCGTAGTTGACTTCAACTGACTCAAAAAATTCAACATGATTAAGCTCAATTACATAGAAATGTAATCGTTGAAATCATTTGTGACAACACAAACACAAATGCACGTCTCCTTCAAATCAAAGGGAAACAGCATCCTAATACGTAGGATTTCACAAAACTACCAACATACAACGCCAAAAAAATGACAATTTCAATTTGATCAATAATTTTATTAGGAACGGGTGAATTTAAAAAACGATCAGCATCAATGAACGTATTATTCATCGGGAAACGCGCTCAATTGCAACGAATCGTCGTCATATAATGTAATTCTAGAAAAAAACATGCAAAGCAAGCAACAATGTATCGGTAATTTGTTATGTCTTAATTGATCATCATGGACGATATATGGACGTAAAATGTAAACAAAAGAGAGAAGAAACATACCATTTTGTTATAGTTTAGACGTTTGAAAAATAACGAGATAGAGGACAAATAATTTTTGTACAATGAAGAACAAAGAGGAAAAAAATGGAGAGAGAAGACAAGAAATGAAGGAAAAGAGAGAGAGAGAGATCCTTGAATAAGGGATTTGAATTAGTGGTGAGTTTATGAGTTTGCAGAAAAATGCGGACAATGACTTGGAATTAATTAACCAAATTAATTATGTGTATTTAAAGGACAAAAATCAACTTAATTTGAAGATTAACACAACATAACAACTAATCAACCATTTTCCTCCATTCAATTATAATATATGATGATGGATCATTACTACGTCCAACTATTCTTGTTACCATGTCAAAGTGATTGACACGTCTTACATTATTAATCATCGCAATTAAATGAACCTAACTTTGATGTACTTTGGTAGTACTTCCTCCATTCAACTCCACTCTACCACTTTGCTTTTTCACGTTCGCCAACACATGTTTTACGCGGTAAATATCGTTAACTACGTATTTGCAAAAAACATAAAAGTTAGATATTTTTAATGTACTCGTAAAGACGAATCAAACAAGATCCCACATAAATATATTTTCACATATGTATTAAGAGAAAATCGAGAATAAATATGCACTTGTGAATAGTGTAGAAAATGGAAATAGGTAGAGTGGAGTTGAATGGAGGAAGTATTTGTTATTGGAAGGCTAGGTAGTGCGAAAACTTCTCTTAGTCAGCCGTTCCGTGTCCGATACTGTATCGAATATCGACACTCGTCGGACACACGTCTAAACGTGTCAGACACCTATAAAGCCGTGTCTAACTTTCTACTTTTATTTGGGCACGTGTCCGGCGCATGTCGATGTTATTTGGGCACGTGTCCGACGCGTGTCCTTAATATTTGGACATCATTTGGGGTGAATGATGTTCTTTAGACGAAAAATGAGCCGTCGAAAGAGATTGATTAGAATATGTGTTTGGCTGGGAAATGAAAACGAGTTATAATGAAGGCCAAATTTTACATTCACTTATGTAAATTTAATATCAAATATTTTTACAAAAATAAAATAGAACGTTGATGACTAAAAAATATACTCCCTCCTATTCTACATAAACTTCCATCTTTCCTTTTTCATCTATTCACAATACCTTCCATATTTCCTTATTTAGTAAAGTTTTATACTTATTTTAATCACCTTACCCCACAACAATACCCCACCTTAACCCATAACAATACTTATTTTAATCAACTTACCCCACAACAATAATACCTTCCCTCTCTTCAATTACCAAACCTCACTACAATACTTTACCTTATTTTAAGCCCTCTCCTTAATTCTAGTTCCCCCCATAAATAGGGAGGTTTATCTAGAATAGGAAGGAGTATATTTTATTAAATTTAAATAACGTGTCCCGTATCCTAAATTTCATGGGGTGTCGTGTCACGTGTCCGTGTCGTGTCCGTATCCCGTGTTCGTGTCCGTTTTGGTGCTACCTAATTGGAAGGTCATATCATGAATTTCGAGGATAAATGGATGATTATATGACAATGTATTGTAAATTTGTAAGTATGGAATCTCTATAGTGGTTCTGAGTGTTGTTAAGCGGACTAGATTATCTTAGAGATACGGAGACAAAGATAATGATGGATCATGAATGCAATTGGGGCCAATTGACCATATTGGTAAATAAAGTTGATGCTTGATGATGATTGGTAAAAAAAACGATATCTGACAGATTGGTAAAAAAATAGCACCTCTTACCATTTAGGCCAAAAAATGAGAATACGTTCAAATTTTTAAAGGAACATTACAAATCAAGCTTCTAAAGCGACTTTTCAAAATGTTGTTATTAGATCAATATTGACATCCGATTGATCTAATGACAACAACAAAAGTTATACGACTAATTTGGCAAAATTACTTGGATATCGTTAATTCTTAATTTTCTTTGAATGGCACTTCACTAACGTTGCAACGTCGAGCTTGGAGATGCTGAATGAGGCATTTGTGAGCCATTAATGACAATACTAGGCGCGGTCATGCTCGATCTATAAATCATTTCTCCTCCCTCACCAAAGTATACACCTATTCCAGAAAGTTCAGCTGGTCTTCTTTGTGCCATGACTCCTCTTCCTCTACCCATTCTTCCTGCTCCTCTTCTGGAGGCTACAACTTGTAGCCACGATGGTTGCGAAGAGGTAGGTACAACATCTTCTGCACGTCTAGCACCCTTATGACCCCTAATTGTCTTATTGTACTCAGCCGGGGTTGAGACATCTCCTTGAATCCTTCCTAACCTATTTTTGCCTCCTCTTTTTCTTCCTCTATTCCAACTTGTAGTAGGAGAACTCACCAAATTGTCACGAGTTTGTGTCTTGCAAAAATAGAAATTGTTAAGAATTAAAATGGTATTCTAAAATTCCGTTATTCAAAAAAATGGTATTCTAAAATGTGAGAATATAAGATAAGATGGTATTTCTTACTTGTGTTGAGTTAGTAGGTAATGTACACTTTCGCTTGTCATGCCCTTGTTCCCCACACCTACTGCATTTTGTAGATTTTCCATGTCTAGAATACTTCCTCTGACTTTTAGGTACTTCATCGACATCTTTCCTCCTTACAATTTTTCCTCTTCCACCACACTTGGATTTTACAATATCCGGAGGTAAAACAATTCCCTCTTCTTCATGGTCCCAAAACTTGCTACCGGGAACAGTTTGCAACAAATTTGAATACGTTTGGTTGTATGTTTGAAGGGTATACCATTTGGGCAAATATGTCTCTGGTTGGTGCTTCATGTACAACAATGCACTCATAGCATGACAACACGGTATTCCCGTGAGATTCCAAGCACGACAAGAACATGACTTTTTTCCTATGTCCACAGCATGACTAACACCATTATGAACATCCTCAAAACCAGTCTGTGAATCCTCTCCATTCCACTTACACTCACAGTGACTTTGTTGACTATATGCAGCCTCTAATATCAAGCTAATTCGAGGAGCCATACCAGCAATAAATTGGCTAACAAGTTTTTTTTTTTCATCATCCTGTCCATTATAGCCATCCTAATATCTTCTAACATGCTAACTATTGGCTTATATCTAGACAATAAAATAAAACTATTGAAAGTTTCAGCCATATTATTGTCTACCACATCACAACATGAATGTGTCTTGAAGAAAGACTTACAAAAATGTTCAGGATTTCTTTTTTCGAAGTCATCAAATGCTTTTTGTGATATTTCTTTTAGCTGCTTCAACTCAGAGTCATACTCTCCTTTACTAGTAGCCTTCACACATCTCCAAAATTGTTTCTCTAATACCTTTCCTTTGTGTTGCTTGCTCCAATTTGTAGATATGTCTTGCACACTTTCTATGCTCCGCTTGAGGCCATAAGGACGCAATTGCATCAATAAGACTCTACAGTAAAATAATTTATTCATTAGTAACAATTTCACGATTTATAAAAAAGATGATATTATAAACAATGATACAAAGTAAACAATTTTACCTTTTGTTGATCAGAAACCACTGTCCAACCTTCACCATTTTGCATCTTGAGATCTTCGGTAAGAAGCTTACAAAACCACATCCAAGAGCTTTGATTTTCTCTTTCGACAATAGCCCATGCTATAGGAAACATGTGATTGTGCCCATGTCAGACTTCTCATTAAACATTGGATACACTATTCCCTTCCTTTTTTTTAAAAGCGGAAGATCAGATTCAGAATTATCGTCAGATAATCTGCCACTTTCCTCATCCGATGGCCTTTGGTCAGATTCATACCCTCCCTCATATGTGGTAAAATAACTTGGCCACTTGCTTGATGACCCATTCACATTATCTCTATCTTGTTGTGACTCTAAAGGGTGCTCATGGAAGGTTAATTCATCATCTAATGGCCAAGTTCTACTCAGCTGAGTACTTCTCAAATTTCTATTTGTTGCCCTCCATTCATACATTTCTTCATCATCATATCGTAATTCATCCCTCGACAAATCATTATTCCATTCAAATGAGTCATCCGATCCATAAACATCCTCGCTTGTTTCTCCACTCACATAATCATCCCAAATTTCACCTACTTCTCTATACACGCCTCCTTCCATAACATGAGTTTGGGTTTGAACGTTACCATGAAATTGGGCAGAAACGGAGGCATTAAATTGGGTTTGGGATTTAACATGTAATTGAGGAGAAACGACATTATCTTGAGTGGTAAATCCTACGAATTCTAGAAAATCTTCATTCCGACCTAAATCATAATCATTCATCTGCATATACTCAATTTCAACAAACAAACCAAAGTAGAACATAGATTAAAAAATAAGAAAAGAAGTAGCAACAAAATCCAGTAGAAAATAAAAACCCCAACTTATACAAGTTGTCATAAATCCTAAATTAATCAAGGTGTTTATATAGCTATTCTCTATCAATCGATTAATTCTACAACATCAACAAACATTCAAATTTTCTTTGATGAATACAAAGTATTTGATAGTAAAAAGGAGGAACTTTGTTTTCCAACAAATAGAAGGTAAAATCATACCTTGGTACTAAATTAGTAAGAAATTAGCAAGAATTATAAGCTTCTTGTGAATAATTCTTCTTCATAATCTTTAATTTTTTGAAGAATTTTGATAATTAAAAAGGAATTAGGGCTTGGGTTTTGTCGATGAAAAAGAGGGTGTTTTGGAGAAGGGGTGTAGGAGTACTGTAAATGAAAAAGCAACTTTAGTTTTGACTTTTTTTTTTCCTTTAAAAATTTGAACGTATTCTCATTTTTTGACCTAAATGGTAAGAGGTGCTATTTTTTTACCAATCTGTCGTATAAGTTTTTTTTTTACCAATCTGTCATCAAGCATCAATTTTATTTACCAATATGGTCAATTGGCCATGCAATTGGAATGCATTGGTATAGTCTTGTGGGTACTTCGTCTTAAACTTTAAGACGGACACTATTCATCTTAAGTTTAAGACGGGTTAAATAGCTACCACTTTTATAGATAAGACAAAATAAAATCTCAAGATATTAGCAAAATATTTGCCTTTATATATATAAGTGGTAAGTATTTGACCCATTCTAATCCTAAGACGAATATATCCCTCTTAAGATAGACTTGTTGCTTAAACATTATTCTTTACTGAAATCAACTGATGTAAATGTTGGTCGAAACGATAAAGTACAACATTCCATAACAACATTGTCCTAGTGCGTCAATGAGTCTAGGAGCCTTATTCTTGTGTTATCAACGTAAAGCGATTGTTTTTGAGTGATCCAATATGAAATTTGCGTCAAGACTTACATCAAAGTGACTTTAGTAAGCAATTATAATTTGAAATAACTAGTTTACAAAAATGGTGTTTTGAATGAGATATGTGTGCCTAACCAAGGTAATTTAATGATTTAACAAGATTCATGGTAATTATGGGTTGTTTGTAATGTGTGTAGAAATGATCATACAAGTGATCCTTCATAATTTAAGAAATAAATATCTACATTATAAAGAGTGAAACTTGTAAAAAGTGGAAAGTTGTGATCAGTAGTACTTTGTAAGCTATTGGCTTTTGTCCAGAGGTCTTTACACAAGAGGATCAGTTGTATTAATGTGGCACTCATGTATTCACACACAAAAATACACAATTACAATTAATAAAACTCAACTAATTTCCTGCATTTTTCGTCCAAATTCAACTATGTATTCTACTTCATGTTGCTACTATTAAATGCAACATGGTATCAGAGTTTCAGGAATGAGGAGACTGATAACCACAAAAAGGAATAGCATTTACTAAGGCTTAGCTAATTCTGTACGAGCTTTGCCTATTTAAAATGAAGAATTTCTCTTACAAAATCACACAGACATCTTTCACTACAATTTGATATACTATAATAAAATTCTATCAAACAAAAGGGTGAATCCAAAAAACATCATTCGAACAGCTGACAATGTTGAAACAGACATTGTCAACAATGTCTTAACAACACCAAGTCCATCAAATGCACCATTTGTCATGGATCCCACTGACCCACTCTATCTGAATTTTGCCAAAAGCACTCATCCTGTAGTGGTTGATACCAAACTTTCTGGTATTGAGAACTATCTTGAGTAGAAGGAGGTAGATGGAGATAACTATTAGAGTACTTTATATGCAATTTGACAACAAAAGTCGTCGATTATTCTAATCTGTTTAGCAATAGGGGTAGTATTATTTTCTGACCGATCCCTAGTCGAGGTATAGCGGTCAACAGAGAAAGTGACCAGCATTCAGAACTGAAATTGCATGTTAGAGGAGTATCCTAAAGTTTCAAGGTGAGTAGCCATGGCCTTGTTCATTGCTGGTGGTCCACATCTCAATATCTGAGATTAATCAAGTAAGCGACAGTCGAAAATGTTTGAGTGAATAAGAACATCTAACCAAATAAAATCGTCAAATCGAGTGTGATCAAGTGTGTGTACCTTAATATCGGAGGCAGGTTCAGGACAATGAGCTTGTATCATTTCCCAGGAGATGAATCCCACTCCACCACTCCACTCTTCTGGTGGCTGATCAACATAACAACAATACGGTTACTTACGTACTTAAAGTTCAAAACTCGACATTTTTTACTAATGTCTTACCTCATTCAAGACATAGTATACGGAAAAACGATCAGAGTAGTCGCGAGCAAACCCATCTAACTCTTCCTGTCGCATGGAACCAAATATTGTTACTGATCACAAAACCAAATATTATTACTGAAGTCAACAATATATTAAATTCGTCATGACACCAAATACAGTCACTTTATAAATATTCCGGAAGTTACCATGACTGCATGATCATACGACACCATTCTCACTGATAAAGATGTAACTGAGATCGCACAGTCATGGCCGATTTTTTAAGATCACGACTAATATTGAATTGAAGTACCATGGAAGGCGGTATATGCAATACCTTCAAAAGTATATCCTCATAGGTGACATTTGCATAGACGAGATGAACCTTGGTCTTGTCACTTGAATTCTCTAATATCTCTCTAGTCACCTAACAAGTGCAATTACACAATGCAACAGATTAAAACATTAAGAGAAGAATCGGAATACAGTAAAATGGTAAAAAGAGATTTTTCGCAGTCTTTTACTACTGTAATGGCTTACTTGGAACATTGGAGTGATTCCTGTACCTCCAGCAAGCATACCGAAAGCTCTAACTTGCCCTAGCTTATACTTGAAGCGTCCCTGCAAAAAAAAAAACACAATTATGTTAGAATATAATAAATCTGACATCAGTATCCAAGTGTCGGGTTTGGTTATACAGGACAATTCTTCATGTTTTTGGATTAAACTAGAGTGTCCTAATGTCATACCATGTATGAGTGCTTAGTATCAGAGAAATATACTAAAGATCACATATATATAAAGACTCGGAATAACACAGTATTTGCAAGGAATGTGACATAATTGAAGGCATGAGAAACCTTAGGGCCCTTCACAGCAAGGTAATCACCCTCACACATTTCGCGGAAATGATGAGACATTCTTCCTTGCGGGTACATCTGTTCATGAACCAACAAGACAAAATTAAAATTAATTCATACGTTGCATTAGAGTAGGGTTATTGACTGATAATAATTCACTGGAACCAATACAACAACAAGATTACAGTAATACCTTTATAACTAGCTCAAAGTACCCGACATCAGAGTCTAATGTAGTCGGTGTATATGGTTTGATCGCGTATTCACCATTAACATCCTTTCCCCTACGTCAAGCAATTATACTCATGAACAACATTACACCAATGTCTTACAATATTTCCTATTTTTTTACGACTGTTGGATGTACGTAACTTTACCTACAACTGATATGTTGTCCAATTGGAAGACCTAAAACAGAAGTAGTAGTAGGAAGTTCAAATCGGAATTTCGCAACATTGTGGCTCAATTCTGTGCGCTTTATTAGCTTAAATTCTTTGAACTTCTCAGGGTCCAAACAACCTACCATAATGCCATGTTTTGAATAAAAACATGATTAGAAAATTTTAATAACATTATTAGGCAAAAGCCTCTTAAAATAAAATAAAGATCGTCTATGTTAAATTTAGCACTATGTATTGTAAGGAGTCAAATATACACAACCTTTTGCAATTCTACCTATATTGAATTCGCAAATGTGCAATTTCACGATGACTAGTAGGAAAAATTGTCTCGAGAATCAGTCAAAAGCAAATCTTTCTTTCAAAAACTACAGAAATTCCATAGTTTAATTTGACTACGTATCATGGTCATGTTGGACGATAAAATAGGTATACTGGTTATAAAAATACGTCACTTTGAACCTAACCAAAAATAAACGAGATAATATGAAAGATTGAAAGGTACAAAAAAATGGTTTATCAATAACTTAATAAAAAAACCGTCTCTCACAAGTAGGCAACAACATCGAATCATTGATCGAGAAGAATTTACGTTTGGGTTTCCTGGAGAGATAGAAATAATAAGCAGTGCCTACACTAATGGCTACAATAGCCACAACAATGCTTAACATTCCTGTTCTGTGATACTGCAACTGCAAGCCATCCATGGTTAAATTTCTTCACTTTTTCACTTTTTTTATCTAACTTTTACAAATATTGGTGTAGTTTTTGAGAATGAGAGAAACTGAGATTCAACAGAAAAAAAAAAATGGTGGTGGTTTTTTCTTGACTCTTCCAAAATTATGTTCTATTCCTATTTGTGTGGTGGATTATGTGTATACTTTGTATAATAGTTCCTACTTTGTTGGGGGTGTTCATTTTTTGACTTTTTAGTTATTTTTGATGTATAAATTCTCTTTTGTGACGGACATATCACTACCAAATTTGTAACGGGTTAAGTACTAGTCTTAAACTCGTCCAAATTGTACGGATTTGCTGTTTTGAGATTCGTTCTAATAGAATTATGTTAAATGATGATTACATTTTCTAGAAAGTCATATTAAAATTTTTATTTGGGTTATTTCATTAACAATTTATAAGTTTGTACATGATGGACCTACCTAAAATATGGCAATATTAATAACTGTTATATATATTTAAGATCAATCAAAACATTATAAACATAAATTAAACTGTTACTATGTATATTTTAATAATTTAAATCTATAAAACATTATTAAAAGACTAGCCTAAAAAAGCCACGTAGACAATGCCACATGGGATGAAAAAAAGCCACGTATGTAATAACAATGTGACTTGGCAAACTAATATGACATGAATTATCAATTTATTATTATATTGCATTAATTTAATTCACTTATTTCCTTTACAAATCCATCCATATTCCATTAGCTTTAAACTTAATTAACTTAAAAAAAACTACAATAAAAAAATACGCATTAATTATAAGTTAATAATTTCATGATATTTCATATGGAGTAGTATTATATGTATTTGAAATAAAAAAACCGAATACATGAAATTAAGAACGAAGAAGAATAAATGAAGTTGAAAACAAATTTTTTTTTGTACCTATACAATATAGTTAAAAGGCTACTTAAAACATTTAATTTTAATCCACATGTCGATTTTTTATTGGTAAATACTAATTCATTTATATTGATTATTTATTTATACAACATTATAAAAGTCTAGATTATGTATTAAAAAGTTATCTTTAAACTGACACATGCTTATAAGTACAAAAAAATTAAAAAAATGTTAATTGCAAACACAAAAATAAATTAATACAAACTCTTTATTTTCCTCTCATAAATTTGGTTATTAATCTACTTTTTTATTTAACCTTTAATTTCTTTTATTTAATAGGATGGTTTTTGGTTTTCTCTCACCATCATTATAATTTGTAGTTATCATAATTTGGTTTTATCTCCCTTTTAATTCACAAAATTGTTCCTCTTCTCTCGAATAAATTGTTGAAATTAATCAATAATTAATAACAAAAAGTTTCCTATATAACTATTATAACAATCCTAATTTTCATTTTTATTCAAAAAGTTGGTAGGTAAAGTATATATACATATATAATTAAATGAATTCTTTCGTTTTTTATTCTTATTATATTTTAAATTTATTAATAGTAAGAATGTTATTTAGTTATTGTTTTTGTGTTTGTATTGAAATTTCAGGAAGATGACATACTCAATTATCAATAACATTGCATGAAATCTATACTATCTAATTAACAGGGTAGCTTAGAACATTCAATTTCATTTCACATGATATTTTCACACCCGATTAATTCTTATTCATTTTTATTGATTATTTAATTATATTGACAATATGACATGCGTGGAATAATAATTGAATTTATAAAACTATAATCTATAATTAAAAAGTAAGTCAAACTATCTACCATCATCTGAATGTCATATTTTAAATTTTATAAGATAATTTCTAAACCACTCTTATGCAAAGTGGTTTTTGTAAAATAACAAAAAAAATAAGAATATGAATAAAGCAAATCTTTTACATTCCATTTCTCCTTTCCTCCATATTTATGTCTATATTAAATTTTATAATAATGAGAAAAATCTATAACTCAATAATCTAAATATAAAATATATAAATCTAATTACATAATAAGACAACATCTTAAATAATGCTCTTGTAAAGTGGATCTTGTAAAAAAATAAATTATAACAATAATAATAATAAAGCAAAACTTATACATTCCATTTCTCTTTATTCCTTATTAATGTTTATAATAAATTTCATAATAATGAAAAATGATACTTAAAAGTCGTGAACCTTGATTCATATTTATACCTATATTAATTTTGATAATAATGAAAAAAAGGATGCTCAAAAGTCATAAAACGCATCCTCAATTCTTTATACCCCTCATATTCTAGATAACCCTCCCTATTCATGGGGGGCACTAGAATTAAGGAGATGGATTAAAATAAGGTAAAGTATTGTAGTGGAGTTAGGTAATTGGAGAGAGAAGGTATTGTGGGGTATTATTGTGGGTGTAGTGATTAAAATAAGTATTGTTGTGGGGTAAGTTGATTAAAATAAGTATTGCTGAGGAGTGAGGTGGGATATTGTTGTGGGGTAAGATGATTAAAATAAGTATAAAACTTTACTAAATAAGGAAATAGGGAAGGTATTGTGAATAGATGAAAAAGGAAAGAGGGAAGGTTATGTAGAATAGGAGGTAGTATATTTTTTATGGAAGACAAAATTTAGGCCTCGTTTGGTTCATACGGGAATCAAATGCATGTGTTAATTTGCAATGCACGGGAGTTTAATTCCAACATCAAAATTCACATGAATAGCAAGAATCTGTTTGGTTGCCATGTTGCAGTTCTATTCTCCTAGGAGTTTTCAATGACCATGAGGGGGCTAGGTAGTTAAATTCCCCCATCATGCAGGAGTTGGAAACTCCCCCATTTTACAAAAAATGGGGTAACCAAACAACATGCAAAAACCACAATTCATGGGATTTTAGAATTCCCATGAATTTGGTGGGCAACCAAACGAGGCCTTATAAGCCAAAAATTTTCTTATCTCTATCGTCAATAGAACTAAATGTATCATTAAACTTTCCTATTATTCTATTAACATCAAGCCAAGTGTATTAAGGTTTTAAATTATTAACTAATTTATTTATTTTTTATGTAAGTTCCATTGGGTTATAAAATGTTCATCACATTTTCAATTTTATCGTTTGTGTTTGTTTTGTTCTCATTTAGGGGATATCAAGATTTGTGGTGTTGAGCTATTCAAAGGTAATATATTTACATCTCTACGACTTCAATAATTCAGACTAATTATTGAGTTACTTTTTTTTTATTATAGGGTCGATTCGTTGGAAAAAGAAGACTATATGAAGAAGTAAAATACTAGGATAGCTTAAATAACTATATATTGGAGACTAATTACAAGGTTGACGACATCAACGTGAATGACTAATAGTTTTTTTTTTCTTTTTTTTTTTCAAATGTATATTTTATTTTGGTATTTGTTTGTTTTTTTTTTCCATCGTTTTACCTTCGATAAAATAGCAATATTCACCTACTTTGGCTTATTTAATTTATCGACTTTGATCTTTATGTTAACATGTAAATGCCCGTAATCTTAGTACGCAATCAATGATGAATTATTCATAAGGTGAGCTTACTATATGTTTTGATATTTTATAAAATTTCAATTACTAAAAACACTAGAAACATCACACTTAAAACAAAACATCCCGTGAATTTCACGGGCCACAAAACTAGTTCAATTACTAAAAAAACAACCCTTACAATTTATATGCGTCCCGAAAATTGCAAATTTTCTCAACATCTTTGTTAAAACAGTAATACTCTCGCCCGCAAAGGTGGAGTTTAGTGATTATAACTTGGGTGAAACTCTCAAGAGTCTTACTTTAAGCCTTATCAAGATCAATCTTATCCATTTATTTTTGAATCGATAAGATTAATTTTTCGTTTAAAAACTACTACTAATAAAAAGTTTTTGATTGATTATGTAAAAAGTGTTTGATTGATAATTTAGTTTGCAAAACACTTTTAAAAACACTACCAAATTCACACGGTTTGCAAAAAAAACTCTAAGATAATCTAGTTTGATTGATTATGTAAAAAGTGTTTTGCAAACTAACAGTGAGATAGCTTTTTTTTTGGTAAATGATATAAAAGGACATAATAAGTTCTCTATATTTAATATTATGAATTAAAAGAATATAAAAACAGGTAACTTATTTCTCACATGCTACTCATATTTTGGTAATTAATTTATATATCCAATACTTACAAAAAAAATAAGATAAATGAAATTTTGATCAAAAGTTTATTTCTTGAAAACAAAGCCTAAATATGAGATTTTTCATGATCTCCCGAGCTTCCTCGTATATAACTAATTACTCCTTGATGTTTTTTCTGCCCGTATATACTTGTTTTTCACCCTATTGTTAGGAGTTAGATCTCAAGTTCCTTTTTTAATTTTATCATCTCAATTATAGCTATTGGTTAAAAAGAAATATTAACAATTAGGCATTGTAACACAATATATACTCCAAAATCTAAGGAATAAAATAAATAAGTAATTGGTTCAAAATAAATGTTGATTTTCGCAGTACGCATTTTACTCATCGCAGTACGAGTTTGACAATTTTACCCTTCATATCTCTCAAAATTACTTGTACTGTATCAGGAGAGAGAGAGAAAAAAAAACAAATCAACAATGTAGACATGTAGTACAACCCCAAGTCCCCAACCACACAACCGTCGTACACCGCTCAACTGCCACCACACAGCTGCCTGCCACCGGCGACGGGCCATACTCATTGGACCCAGTCGCCCACAACCGGCAACCTACTCGGCCATCCCTCGCCGGACCAGCGATCCAATCGTCATCCTCACCGGATCGCTCATTCACGTTCTCTTCTCCCTCGACCCCTTCATTCCTAGCAGCCAAACGCCGTCCACCCACAGTCGACCCAACCCCTTCCCTCTATCGGCGCACTACCCCCTTCCCTTCCCCCTGCCATCCTCCACCCACGCTGCCACCCCGACACTGCCCGACATAAACCAACAACATTAAAAAATTCAAGCCCTAAAGAAAGCAAAAAGAAACTCATAAAAATCATAATGAAATAGTATTAATTTGATCACTAATTTGTATTTAACATATCAAATCTATGTTTTACTTTCAAATTATTACTCGTAAATCAAAAAATTTGATTAGTTTTAGGGTTTTTATGATTAGGACGTGAGAGAATTAGCTGTGGAATTTTTTTGTTAGATAAGGGTAGGCAAATGGAAAGAAATGCGCAAAAAGAACTGCAATGAGTAAAATTTGTACTGCGAAAATAAACTACGTAAAATTATTGTTAGCTCTACAATAAGACAAAGCAAATTTGATCAAAAAGGAAAAAATCTATCATAAGTGTCAAATTATATAGCATTTGTCTTGGATACAATGAATATAAATAAAGTTTTAGGCCAAACTGAATTTTAAATTGTGGCAACCATGGGTAAAAAAAATATCAAAATTATTTGAGAAAGCTATAGAATAGACAACTATATGACATTTAAATAGAACGAAACTATTTTAAGATCTCTCCAAGTTGAAGCGGTTATGGTTTTCAAAAATTTTAACTGCAACAAGTAGGGGCATATAATTTTTCTATTAAATACGAGTATGAGAAGGCTTACATGTGTCATGTCATATCCCCCATATGACAACCTTGCTTTTAGGAGTTGTTTTTGTTTTCAATTTTTCATTATGCGAGATTTGGTACAGTGTTTTAGTTGGTGTAGACTTTGGGAGCAAAATTCATTTTCTTTTAGGAATTTCACACTAAATGTACTTCATTCTCTTCGCAATGATCTTCCGTATTGCTTCTACACAATTGTTAATGTGGAATTTTGACCATGATTTTCGACATATTAATGGTCAAAGTTATAAAACTTTGACCCCTAAGAAGTAAATAAGGTGGAAGATGTATAAGAAGGGAATTGAGTATACATGATGAATTTTTTAATATAACTCGTAATCGTATGCTCTACCGAGTATGGTATGTCAATTATCTTGTTGAGGAACATTAAATTCGTAAGTGGATTATGTAACGGGATCTGTCTTATTATCAAACTCAATCAAACTAAATCTTATGTCATGTTCGTGTCGACCAACTTGCATAAATAGGTCGTTAAGTGTCAAACTGTCAACCCAAACCAGTTACCTTCGTGTCGGAGTCGTGTCATGTCATTGTTTGCTGACTTAAATGCTGCGCCATGACAATTAACAAGAGTTAGGGACAGACACTAAATCATGTTGAAATTTACCTACCGAAACCAGTTTTTATTAATGGTGATAACACAATATTTTACTCGTTTTTAACCGGCAATTTATCTCTTGTTTAGTCAATTAGTGCCTCGACCTTATTATTATCTACTCCTATTTGAATAAAATGGAATACTAGTTAGTTTAAGTTATTTAGTTTCAATTTATACTATTTGTCGGAATTTTGGTACTACTCCGATCTTTTTGTCACGTAGGTACCGGATCGTGTGAGAATGATGCGAGATGAAGTCAAATTAAAGATGGGGCAACAAGTGAAATTGAAATAAAAAAATTGAAGAGTTGACCAATAACTTGAACAAAGTCACACTTGCATCGTCATCTCCACATTTCCATTTTCATCCATCATAATCACCATACACCTACACATACACCGTCATCCACCTGCTCCTCCTCCGTGAACAACTCAACTCTCCCGTCATTTCCAAATTACCATATTCATCACCCAAAACTGATCCTCTTAGCTCCCGTTCCTTCCTCAGATCCACGGGTTCAAAACTCGACACCGGAGCTCCTCAATTCAACCACCAATTCATCCACCAATGCACCATCATCGTGCCATCGTCATCACCACCATGCTTAACTCCGTATGGAACACCCGCAATTTTTCTATTTTAACATTTATAATTTAATTAACCATTCTAATGTCTTATTTATATTTTAAATGATTTAATTTAATTAATTTCATTTTTAAACATGATTTTATAAATATTATATTTTTAAAGCTTAGCTTATACAAAAATAATTCATTTTTAAAGCTTACCACGTTGTTTCTTGTACTGGTACTGTGGGCGTTAAACATCGGCATAACCTTGTCCGTGACACTCTTTTCGACATCTGCTATAGATCTGGTATTTCTGCGGGAAAGTAGGTTGATGTTGGTTTGGTTGACGGGCATGGGGATTTGCTGCTTTATTCTTGGGACAGGGGGTGTGATGTGTGCGTTGACTTGACCGGGTCCTCTCCTTTGACTCAGACTGGGATGACGAATTTTGTGCCTGACCGGGTTGTTCCGATCTTTGCTTTCGGAAGTGTGCTAAGTATGGGGATTTGTGCGCGGCGTGGTTATGGTTTCCTTCCTTTCTCTTTCTCATCGCTTGGGAGTTGGGTCGGGATCTTTGTTGCCTTGCTCAAGCGGATCCGAAATTCTCGGTATCTCAGGATGCGGGGGCTCGGGTGGCCGCTTACATTTTTACTAGACTTAACTTTGCTGTTGCTAGGGTGTGGGAGCCCAGCTTGTTTCTCGGCTCCCCACCAATTTCATGTAAACTTTTGTTTTTCATTTAATGAAAGCTGCGCGCATCCTTCAATAAAAAAAAATTAAAAAAATAATAATAATAATAATAATAATTTCCGTCTTGAGTTGTAGTGGGACTTGAGACGTAATTTCTAGTGGATATCGACTCATTTAAGGTTGTTGGGCCTAGTATGCCTTATGGACCTTTTCCTTCTCTTGCTTTTCTCTTCACAAAATCCCACCTAAACCCCACAACTTCATCTCCTTCATTCCTAATTTCTGAAATCCCACAACGAACACACCACCATTGTTAAACCATCTCCTCTCAACCCTAAAACCATCATATCTCACTCAATACTTCACCAATTTCGTTCATTTTCGTGCCATTCTTCTCCTCATCTCGTTCTCCTACTTTCTTAGTAAGAAAGATGTCAACTTTCCTCATATTTCGAAATTCTCATCTTACAAGGATGTGGATTCTTGACTTAACTCTTTCACTTTTGTGTTTAGGGGAAGATTTAGACAACCCGGAAGAGGATAGCTACATTATTGACGACTCTTTAGAAGATTGAAGTGCAAAAAGGTAACGATGATGGGTTACTCGACATTTATGTTAAAATTGTGTGAATTTTGTAGTTTTAGATTCATATGAATGTTAAAATTGGTATCTTTCATGACTTGTGGTGAATTGGTGGTAGGTAGAATATTTGTATGTCCATTCTCACATGTTTATTGAGTAATTTCATGCTTTGTGATGTTATAGACAAGTATAGGATGGTATTAATGAAATTCTCACATAATTACATGATTAAGTCTTGCTTTAAAGATTCATAATCAACCCCATATGCTAATTACATCTTGAATGTGATAGTTTTTCAGAGTATTCATCATATTGGGGAAGTATACGATGATTGTAGTTAAGATTGATAAGCCTTGAGAACTTTGGATGGTTGTTTATTGAGTTTTACGTGTGCAGTGTGTCCCTGCCGGTGGGCGGCAGCCGGCCTCCCAACCGGCAGCGACACTTTGTATTTTATGTTAGCAAAATCTCGAAAAAAAGGCTTCAGTGTGTCTCTGCCGGTGGGCCGGCAGCCGGTCCACCAACCGGCAGAGAGCACCTTTGTGTTTATGAGTTTGGAAGGTAGTATGTGTGCCCCTACCGGTGAGCCGACAGCCGGTGTCCCAACCGGCAGCGAGTACATTAATTTCTTATGTCATTTTATAATAGGATGTGCTCCCTATCGGTGGGCCAGCAGCCGATGCACCGGCAGATAACACACATTGAGCATTGTTGACCTTGTTTACCTTGACTTGTATCCCCTGTCGTCCCACCGGCAGCCGGTGCACCGGCAGAGAATACACTTTCAGCTATTTTGACTTTGTTTTACCTTGGCATGTATCCTCTGCCGGTGGGCCGGTAGCTGGTGCCCACACCGGCAAAGAGCACCTGATATTTGTTATACTCTTATACTTATACATGCTTCACATGAATCGTTTACATTATGTTTGTGCAATCATTTTTACTCGTATTTGTGACCCAAGTGTGACGTTTTACATTGTGTGACGACTTGACTTTTCTTATTTCCTCTTTCGGACCTTTGGTTACGGCTATGTGTGCCATGTTTCCGGATTGGGTTATCCTACCGCCTCTTCGGACCTTTGGTTACAGCTATGTGTGCCATGTTTCCGATTTTGGGGTTACTCGACCTTTGGTTACGGACTGTGTGCCATGTTTTGAGTCTTGGATGCTGATAGGTCACCGCATGTCGAATCGGGTGACGCCCATCCCGAGAGTCTGGATCCAGGTTTAGACTAGGACCGTGTTATTATTGTCGTCCTACCAAGAGGTTGGAGTCTAGGTGTTTGTCTTGTGAGCCCATGCTACGTAAATGTCTTGCTTGATTATGGTCACTAGCATGTCCTTATATACAAGAGTTTACGTCTTATATGATTGTTTATAAGAGTCTTGGTCCCCTATCGGATACTAGAGGTGAGATGCAAGCCTCTAGTTGCGATATGATCGCCGGGATCGATGTTCCCATCTGTTCTTATGGTGAGATGCAAGCCATAAGTATGAATGCGACATTAGTAGCCACGTCGCGTGCAATGTTTGTTGAGAGGTTTTCAAAGTAATGGCTATGGTTTTCATCCATGTATTTTCTATTTAATTGATCTGTTATTTATCTTCTGCATATGATTTGATGCCTAATCTCATATCTATGTTATATTTCCTTGGAATGCGTGCTTTTGTCTAAAGACCGTGTTCGTGTCTTCCATATTATTTAATTATCTCACATGAATAGTTGAGTCGAGTTAATAGGAAATTGGTTGACTTAGTTATTCTACTCCCTTGAATACATATTTAATATAATGTATCATGCCTATCTCATTATGAATGGAATATGCCTATCTCATTATGAATGTAATATGCCTATCTCATTATGATTATCGTTTATATCCCCTTGTTCATTATTATTCAAGTATGATGCATGATCAATATGTTTAATTAAGTTCTTGCTTACTTGTATTTGACATATTGTGGCTGGGAGAACCCTGAGTTACTCCCCATTGACTATGGCGTTCAAGTTTACATGAATGACGGGTTTGTGATGCATATCATATGGGGAAGACGTGTGAGCTAGCGAGAACGTTGACCCTTGGACTTTAGTTATCGTTTTCTTAGACTCACATATCTTTAGACTTGTGCTTATTCGTGGGATATCTTTTCCCCAACGTACTTTGTTTTTAATTGTAAAACTTAATTATCTTAATTATCTTACCTTTCATTTCCGTTTGATCACTTATGATGGATTTCGCATTTTAAACTTTTAAAGGTTTTAAAAATCTCGTATTTTCCGCTTAGATTTATTATTTCTCTTTTGATGCCCTATCGAAGGGTGTCACACCGAGCACCACCGTGAAATCAACAACCAGCATCAGCCCATCACCACGGCAGCACCAGCCCCTCAATTGTTCACCTTGATTCAGAATCAAAACCCGAGTGCGAAATCAGACAACCATCGAGCCGCCACCGTTTCTCCTGCACTCCACCACAATCACCGGCATCAACAGCAGCTGCATCGCACGCCACCAGTCCGTACCTCCCAGGATCAACTCGAACCACCACCGTGACCCACCATGAACACCACATGCGCGCCGAAAACCGACATCAATCAGCAGCCCAGAAATCAGCCAACATGGCTTCGTGCAGATCCGAAGCAACAACTCTGTCTCATCTTGCTTCCTCTACTCCCTCGCCGCCATCACCAATTCAGTTTAGCCATTGAATTAAAAATTAGCACATTTGCAGCAATCGGGTGAATCGTGCAGCCAAAGGACAAAATGATTCCCGGTCGGGTGAAGTTATACCCGGGCTGGTGTAATGTTGCCCGGTCGGGTACAATCTCGGAGGAAGGTGTTTTGGCTTTTGGCAGAAGAAGACAAAGGAACTTTGGAAGTGTGTGTCATGTGTGACATTTGGGGGAGGGATGAGATTATTATTAAGGTTTTTTTTGTCAAACACAACCTTTAAAAAAAAATTCTTCCAAACACCACCTTTAAAAAAAGTTTGTAAAACACAACATTTAATAATTTTTTTTTTGTCAAACACGACTTTTTGGCCGAAGAACTCAACATTTTGCAATGGGGTAACCTTTCAGTCGATATTTGAGATAGCAAACGATGTCGGTTTAAGGTGTTCTTAGAGTCGTTGGAAAGGTGGAAATACAAGGTTTTCAGGGGTTATAAACACGATGGTCAAAGGTGAACTTATGTAGGGTCTGTTGATGTGTAAAATAAGGCTTGTCGAAGAGGCTAGATGTAAAGCGAGGGGTCATAGGGTTTTTCGTGGGTCTTTAAATGGAGTTAGGATGTTATGTTTGGTCTGAAATTTTGTATGTAGGTAGAGGGGAGTGTAAGGTGGGTCGTAGTTGTGTTGTTTTAATTTTGATGGCTGTTGGTTGAAAGTGGTGGTTTGAGGTGAGTGAATTGACCCATGAAAAAAAATCCTACTTTGACATTCTTCTAATTGTATTTTACCTTCAATTTAACTCTCATTGAACCATCACTTGCAACCAACAACCACCACAAACAACACAACTAAGATCTACCTTGCACTCCCCTCTACCTACATACCATATTTCAGACCAAACAAAGCACCATAACCCCATTAAAAGACCCACTAAAAATCCCCAACCACCAGCTACTCTCTCCGACCAGCCTTATTTTACACATCAATAGACCTTACATAAGGCCACCTTTGACCATCGTGTTGATAACCCCTGGAAAGCTTGTATTTCCACCTTTCCAGCGACTCCAAGAACACCTCAAACTGACATCGTTTGCTATCTGAAATATCGATTGAAAGGTTACCCCATTGCAAAATGTTGAGTTCTTTGCCCAAAAAGTCGTGTTTGACAAAGATTTTTATTAAAGGTGTTTTACAAAAAAAAAAAAAATTAGAGGTGGTGTTTGGAAGAATTTTTTTTTTAAAGGTTTTTTTTTTTTTTTTAAATTATTATTATTATTATATTATTAGAATTAGAATTAATATTATTATTAGAATTAGAATTAGACCTGACAAACAGATCAGATCGTGTCGTGTTCGTGTTCGTGTCAATATTAAACGGGTCACCACTTCCCCAACCCTAACCCGACCCAATTACATAAGTGGCTCATTTATCTTAGCCCTAACCCGACCCATTTATATTTCCTATAACCCAACCCGGCCTGTTTAACCCATTTATCTGTAGGCACATCATTTTTACCCCACTAAATCTGTTTAACCCAATAAAGTAATACAACAAATGATGCTTTATAATCATATTATCTCAAAAATGCTGAATGAAAATACTAATTTTTAAGTTATTTTGTTGAATTATTGACTCAAGCCAAATATATTACGGCATTTTTAAATAAATGGGTTATTCGTGTCGGGTTCGTGTCAAAAGATATTAACCCTAACCCGACCTATTTAAGTTTCGTGTCGGGTTGTGTCAACCCAATT
Source organism: Silene latifolia (assembly GCF_048544455.1). Taxonomy (NCBI): domain Eukaryota; kingdom Viridiplantae; phylum Streptophyta; class Magnoliopsida; order Caryophyllales; family Caryophyllaceae; genus Silene; species Silene latifolia. Next base: position 323,094,492 of record NC_133537.1, read on the forward strand.
ACTTAAATGAGTCACAACGTCTTGACCCTAACCCGCTAACTTCGTGTCGGGTTCGTGTCGTGTTTTCGGATCGTGTCAATGATTGCCGCCTCTAATTAAAATTGAGGAGGTGAGAGGTGTAGAATAAAATAGAAAAATCCTGAATTTATTCATCTTATTTTTCTATTTATTAATTAGTTTAATTAATCCTTAAATTACTACAAGTTTCCATCTTTTATAATCCGCCTTTTGGATCTAAGCAATTCTAATCGTTTCCCTTCCTATGGTATAATTCTCTTTTCTCTTTGTTTCTTTTGCTCATTTGTTTACATTTGTTTCCTTCCTTAGTTTAGAAATTGGTAGTTTGTGCTTGAATTCCTTTCATTTGTTGTTAGGATAAAATTTTCTCTCTCTCTCTCTCTCTATGTATATATATATATATATATATATATATATATATATATATATATATATATATATATAGATTTGGGATCCCATGAGAACCATAGAGATAATGAGAACTATGAGAACCAATTCACAGCCCTTGGATTTAATGCTGAATGGACGACGAGATTAACTTATCTAACTTTAAAATTTTCGCACAATCAACCATCCTCGCCCCCAAACCATAACTGTCAACTCATTTTACCAAAACCTTTTCTCACTCATATTGTTTTCTCTCTCTACGATCATCATCGTCGCTATCCTTTATTTCCAACCACGACCAACGCTATCAGATGCTTACGGGCGACGACGACATGAATTGGCGATTGAGATGACCACCCCTGCCCAAGAAGAGTCACTCTTGCTGGATTTTATCCTAATTAGGTAATTATTTTCCCCAAATTTTACCTAATGCGAAGAAATCGATCCCTAATTCGTCATCTTGTTGCTACTTTTCATCTTAAACCTTCAAAAATGCTTCGTTTCGCTTCCTGAATCATACAACTTGTCTTTACGGTTCGTGAATCAAGTAGTAGCGCAAAAAAGTGAATCAGCGGAATCATCGAGAAAGACTCATTATTTCTGGTATAGAATTTCTCCTCACATTACAAACTCTTACGATTATATATTTTATAAATTTTGTTTTAAATTAGTTTTTGTTGATCAGTTTTATGCCTGGAAATTGTTCAAGTTCTGATTACATGATTTGTCTACATTTTATAATAGTTCGAAAACTCGATTATTAATTAGCAAATTATTTTTTGCTTATTGAAATGTCGCTTATTGTGTTTCCTGCCTTGGAATCGATGTTTCGTCGTTAATTAAGCTGGATTTGTATCGATTTGTTGCTGAAATTGTTTATATATCGAGTTTAACCATTGTATATTTAGCATACGCGTTGTGTTTTTCGCTATTAAACACTTCAATATGCTTATATTCAATGGTTAGTTCACTTTTTTTTTTAAATCTTAGAAAGTTATGAGAATGTCAATATTGGGTCCTCAAATGAATAATGTTGCTGATTGTGATCTTTTCCTAATGCAGTCGAATTACAGATATAATGTTGACAAAGTTCAACTAGATGTATGGTTTGAACCATCAGAGGTTAGAAGTGTTCATATTTGGATATGTCAAACATACTTTTTGATTTGCTAAGATTAAATGATAGGTTGTATGCATTTCGACGACTACTTTTCTTCCCTTGGGTTGTTTGTTTTGTTGCATTGTGCCGATGAGCGTGATTCACCATCATCTCCAACTTTTTGTTTGCAATTTTTCAATGATAACAAACCTGCAGCAGAATGTGCTTTAGACATTATTGATTGAGAGTAATACACTAGTGTTGCTCATACTTAGTCTTATTTGGATGATATCATGTTTCTACCGATATAAAGCGAAAGACGATCAAATTTAACATGGTTTTCGACTATTCCAGGTTGAATCTTTTCTGTTTTTTCTTTTAATTTTTGAACACTAATAACCCATAAAAATTGCAGTCTTATGTATCAGATATTTTGAGTGGTTCAGTGGTTCTTTGTCTCTTAAAATGTTCATTTATTAACTTTAATCTTGTTATTTTTTTTAGTTTCACAACTTTACTGTATTGAGCTATCTTGGTTTGCAGGTGTGGGAAATGAAAGCTGGTGGTTCAGTGGTTCTTTGTATGTCTCTTAAATTGTTCATTTATTAATCGATGGATTTGGCCCACGGATGATCCAAATTATCAAAGCTCATCTTGTCTCAAGGAAATGTAAGCTCATTACTTCTGATAAAAGTGTTTTGGTCTAGATTTTCTGTTTGAATGCATTAAATGGGCTCGTGATAGTGTCTTAAAATATGTAAAATCTGCATCGTTTCGTCATTTTTTGTTTTTGTATTTGATCCCGGTTTGAATGACTGCTTGTGTTGTTTTTGTATTTGATCCCCGGTCCATTAATAATGGTAAGCATTTGGGGTGAAATGGCTCTATTAGTGCATGAAGTAGCCTTTTAGATGCATGAAAAAACGATGTATGTGTATTAAATAATCATGTACATGCATGAAATATGTAAAAATAAGGTTATATGTGCATGAAATAAGATTCTATGTGCATGAAATAAGGTTCTATGTGCATTAAATAACCTTGTACATGCATGAAATATGTAAAAATAAGGTTATATGTGCATGAAATAAGATCCTATGTGCATGAAATAAGGTTCTATGTGCATTAAATAACCTTGTACATGCATGAAATATGTAAAAATAAGGTTATATGTGCATGAAATAAGATTCTATGTGCATGAAATAAGGGTATATGTGCATGAAATAAGAGTATATGTGCATGAAATAAGAGTATATGCCCATATAAAATAAGGTTTTATATGGGCATGAAATAATAGTATATATGTGCATGAAATAAGGTTCTATGTACATGAAATAAGGTTCTATGTACATGAAATAAGGGAAATGACTGCTGAGGAGATTTATTGTATTTAACGACCTTTTTATGTAACTACAAGGCATTTTAGTGTATCTATTACATATCTTACTAATATGTGAGAAATATTTCAGTGTACTTATTTCAGTTATTTCGTACTTGTATTTGTTTAGCGTACTTTAAAGGCTATTAGCTCAATGGTAGAGCAATGTGCAAATTTTGCACAAAGGTATGGGTTCGAGTCCCATATAGCCTATTAAATCGCAAAATCTCATGATAGGAACGTGTCATGAACTCATGATGAGAGCACTAAAATACAACTATGATTAAGGAAGCCATAATCATATTCGGGCAATGACGTGCAGACCATGATCAGACTCAAGCGAGAAGACAGCAACAAAGAGATTGATGAGCGAGTGTAATAGCTTTATTAGCTTTGCAGCGATTAGAAGTTTAAGATAAGCATACAAGCATTTTCATAGACTAGCATATGTACCAAAACTATTATCATACAGCCCGTACTTGAAATAGTATTACCAATTACATACATAATTTTTCAGTAAAAGAAATAATGGTGTATTTCATAGCCAATATGGGAGTCGAACCCACATTTTGTGCATAGCACAATGCTCTACCATTTGAGCTAATCGGCTTTCGAATATGATATAAAAAATAAACTACTTTTGAGAAGGGAGAGTTGAGTACTTGAAGCAGATGTTCTCAAAAATGTTGCTAGGCTATGAGCTGGTTATAGATCTTTTCATACCAGAATCATAGTCAGTTGAGCTAATTGGCTTTCGAATATGAGATGCATTTTTGTCCTCAGAATCATAGTTAGTTGCGACAACCAATTCAGGACAGTCTTGAGCCATGTTGGCTTCATCATCATCCCTATTTTGCAACAAAGCTGTTGTACTATCATCATTGACTGGCATGTGAACATTTACGGCTTCAGTTGCCTGATATTGTTCTGAAAACAATGAACAAATCGTATGTCTTAGAAAGCAAAGCAGTGAATAAACGCACCAAAATATACAGTTATTAGCCCATTTATTTTCATGAGTTTGCCCTGAAAATAGTATTGAAAGTTTCACCATGACACAACCAAAAAAGAAGCAACAAGTATTATTGTTTTCTTGACTACATTTTATCAATATATGTATGTGGCTGCAGACCTATTCATTTCCAATCTTCAGTTAGCAAAATAACTGTGAGGTCAGTCACCAAAATTCTTAGTCTCGATGTATATTTGAGATCATTGTGTCTATAGGGAAAAGTAAACTGCTTATGATGTCCAAATTTCAAGTATTCAAGATTTTTTGCATCACAGATCGCAGATTCAAAAAGAGTATTGGTCATTAATTCTTTTACCTTCGTGTTTGGATTCTGTCATCCGAAGCATTGCCAGCTGGGGTGGAATCTCCTGGTATAACATCAGGTTTCTCATTGACATCCTGGAAAGTAGTCTCATCCTTCTTGCTTGGAGTCGAAGATTTTTCAGGCCACTTTTCCTCATTGCTTGGACCATAAAGTTCAAGTGCCAGGCTACTTTCAAGAGTCTCAGTGGCCACCATGCCACTCTCTAGCTCATTTGATGACCTGGTAGTTTGATCTTCATCACTGTGATTTGCTTCAATTGCATCTATGCATCGCACACAAATTGAGCAGAGTCGGGTTCTAAATATACGCGAAATGGTGAAAGTGAAAAGTTTTCCCTTAAAACGGAAGGATACTAACCGCATATCTGTCTTTGTCATTGAGCAAGGAGATGCATTTTTGTCTTCAGAATCATAGTCAGTTGCGACAACCAATTCAGGGCAGTCTCGAGCCTTGTTGGCTTCATCATCATCCCTATTTTGCGACAAAGGTGTTGTGCTATCATCATTGACTGGCATTTGAACATTTACGGCTACAGTTTCCTGATATTCTTCTGAAAAGAATGAACAAATCGTTTGTCATAGAAAGCAAAGCAGTGAATAAATGCAGCAACATATGCAGGTTATTGGTCCCATAAGACACGTACTCTTTGCTACATCATTGTTCTTAAGAACCCAAGGCATAAACTACTACAAGTAGTACTCAATTGCAAAAACACTTGAGTTGGCTAAAATAACAGTCGGGGAGACAAGACGCTTGAATATACACAAGCACTGACTACTTGCGACAAGTACTGACTAGCAATAAGGATTATGATATCATTGAGAGGGAGTATATAATCCATCTTTACCATTTTCTTCCGGGCTTCTACTGCCAATCTGAGCCACCATTTGGGAGTCATTCTCAATCATGTGATCTCGCTCAACACGAAGCATCGTTTGATGATTCCACGAAATATCAACCGTGTTCTTCACTGCTCGTCTACCAGACCTTCTGATATAATCTAATCCTTCAACACTGCCACTCTTGTCATTCCTACGGCTTCTTTTAGCACTTTCCCTGGTTCCATCACCACCAATGCTATTTATTGGTATTTGAACATTAACTTCTTCAGTTGCTACAACCAAGCTAGGACACTCATGACCCATGTTGGCTTCATCATCCCCATTGTTTCGCAGCAAAGATGATGTAGTCTCATCATTTATTGGTAGTTGAACATTAATTTCTTCGGTTGCTTTATATTGTTCTGAAACAATAAACGAGATCATTTGTCACGAAAACCAAACCAGATGAAATGTAACATCACATGCAGTTATTAGTTCCACACAAAACATATTCTTTGCTAGTCATTGTTTTCTAGCACCATAAAACACTAGTATTACGACCCATAAACCCTTCAGAGTTGGTAAGAGTAACATTCAGGGAAAACTACACTCAAGTGAAAATACACACACACACTGTATGTTGCCTGTTTTAATGCTGATTATAATGATATCGAATTTACAAGTACATTACTATTTGCATCAAGTATGATCTCATCAAGAGGAAATATAAATAGGTATTTACCAGTTACTTCTGGGTTCCTGCTTTCAAGCTGAGGCGGCATTAGAGAGTCATCCTCAATCCTGTGATCCATACCCTCGGCATTAGAGAGTCATCCTCAGTCCTGCTCCCTCTAACTCGGTTTAAACTTCATTGTAGTTTTCGCATTAGAACTAAGAAAGTTCAATCAATTTTGTATATAGCGAAAATAGCTGATTATTCAAAAACGGACCAGTCGTGTTGAATCTCAATTACAAACAATGATACACAAAAGCCTACTCTGCTGCTATTTCAATCGAAACAATTTACTGATATTACAGACAAAGTAATTCCGGATTGTACTGTTTATGAACCCTAATTTACTTCTATTCCAGTCAAACTAATTCAAAATTGCCTCAATTTGGGTAAAAATCGAATCAATCATATAAATTTTACATAAAATCATCATGCTATTGTTATAACACGGAAATGTTATCTTCAAATTAGAAAATTGAATAAATTTAAACAGGAAACTTACCTTTGTCAATGGTGGTGAAGGAGGAGTGCGACGGTGCTCGATGACTGTGAAGAAGGAGAAACGCGCTGGTCGGCGATGGAGAATCCGGTGATGTGCGGTGGTCGGCGACGGAGAATCTGGGGATATGTGGTGGTCGGCGACGGAGAATTTGGTGATGTGCGGTTATGGAATGAGGAGGCAGAGAGGGAGAAGAGATAGAAACGTTTGGTCAGTCGTCCGTATTACTATTATATCCAATAGTGGTTCTCATGGTTCTCATTATACTAGTGGTTCTCACCGGATCCCGACCCTATATATATATATATATATATATATATATATATATATATATATATATATCTTGTTCATCTTTTTCGTGCTGTTTGGTGTTGTTCCTATAGTAAAGTTAGAACCTTTGATTAGTAGTGACAAAGTTTGTTCCTTTTTTACATTCTCCTACCCAAATCTTAGTTTAATTAGTTGATAATCCCCTTTTACACAATTAATTGCATGTTTAGTAGTAGAAATCAATTTTACATCATGTCCATGGTTAAAGTATCAATCTTTATCTTTTGTTTAGCCTTAATAACTATGATTAGTGAGTAGTCCTTTAACTAGGACTCAATTTAACCCCAACATGAGTGGTTTATTTAATTGATTCCCATAAAATAGTTGCTGGGGAGGATTAGTAAGGGTAGGCTAGAGGATTGTTTTGATGATTGGGTCAATTGTGGGTAATGGTGGTTTGTGACCCTTGTCCACCAACGAGAGTTGGTTAGGTCGGGAACCGGGTACCCAAGAATTTGACATATTGCTAACCTAGGTTGAGACCGAAAGGGAGAACCAAGGGAGGACACCTCTAGACTAGTGTTTGAATTCGACTTTCGAGAGAATGAGTTGGATGACCCGGAAAATGATGAGAGCTTAATGGACTTAGGAGGTGCTAGGATACCTTAGAGAAGTGCACGTTTATAGGGTAGTCGGGCCTCTACCTTAGGATTCCGACCTCCGAGACCGAAAGGGAGGGGGGTTGGGAGAACTAGTGTCCTAATGCGAAACCGAGAGGGGGGGTATTAGGCGAATTAAAGCCATCTCCTCCTTATGTATCACCCCGATAGCTAGTAAAAAGGGAATCATAATAGTAAACTCGAATTGTTGGTGGGGAAATCGGGTCCTAGGCCTTTTCTATCATCGAATCACAACTTTTAATTTCACTTCCTCTTTTTCCTTTATTAATTCAATTGCATTTTATCTCAATTAGTTTAGTTGACTAGTTTAAAATCACCTCAATTTTCGCCGACTTAGCTAAACCGTTGAATTATAAACCATTAGTACTCTACTTGCTCCTTGTGGATTCGACCCCCAAGTGCTATAACACACCGTGCGCTTATGGTTCTCTAAAACTACATCAAATGGCTAGCTTTATGTAGAAGCGTCAAGAACAACGTCATCCGAGGGATTAAGATTCTACATCGATGATAGAGACTAAATGTATCAAGGCCGCAAGGACATTGTTTAAAAAGAAGTTTTTACAAATTCACCAAATTAGATGTCGTATTATATATTTTGCATGAACTTTTTAAGGACAAGTAGTTAAAGTCGATTTCGTTTAAAAACTGATGGTGCTGAGACAATTAGAACGGTAACTATATAATCCAACTATATGTCTGAATGTTATACAACTGATATAGTTAAATATCAAATGCCCCAACGTTTTCGTTGTGTTTTTGTTATAGAAACTGATGATTAATCTATCCTCATCTAAATCAACACCCGAAATTCTATTTACTCCTATTTTTACATAGTTTGATTTTTTGTTAAATTTAATAGTTTTCTATTACCAGACTATGGTAGCGTAAAACAACATTTTTCATGGTGCCTTAAAATATATATTACTAATCGACATTATTTTACTAACTTGGTAACCCAACTATTTTAAAGAAGGGTTATTTCATAACAATAATCCATCCTATTGGTGTTTGCAATAATCACTTCATCCTATCAATAATCTCAATTAAATCCAACCTAAGCACCATACCATCTAATTAGAGGAGAATGAGTGTGTGAAATTAGAGAGGATATATTAGAGAAAATTAGAGAGAGAAAATGGAATGAGAAATTAGAAGGGTATAATTGTCAATAACGTACTGCGATGAGTAAAATATGTACTGAGAAAATCAGCACCCATATATATAAGACCACAACCGTCTCTTAACCTATGATCAGCCTGTTAATTAAAAGCCCAACCCATAAAATGAAAATCACAACCAAGTTAAATTTAAGGCCGCTTCCAATACCCTCCCAAAGTTAAGCAACCATGCTACCTCTAAATGGCGATCTTGACTCCAACTTCAACGTCAATTAAACTCCTTGTCCAACTCTTCCACATACATGTATTCATATCAAAGAGATTAATTTGCTGTTTAAAACTCTCAGTTTTCAAACTATACTTGATAGAGATTAATCTAAAAACCATACTTGACAAAAAAAAAAAAGTACTCTAAAAAAGAGAAAAAAAAAATCATTATAATCATATGAAATATTCAAAACTAAAATTTTGAGTTTTGAAGCTAAAGCATTTAGATGTTTTACTATCTATGTGAGCCGCTAAAAATCGTAAGTTAACTATGTAAAAGTTTTTATATTGAAACCTATAATTTTCAACTTAAAACTCAAAGTTCTCACTATAAAAACATAAATACTTAAATAAATAAAATAATTAGTTAAGGTTTAGAAGTATGGATTTTAAGTTTCAAAATCTAAACTTTCGAGATTGAATGCCAAACCTAATAGTCGATGTTGATAACTAGTTTTAATTGATTGTCGAAGGAGATAAAGGACCGAACGATGGTGAGAAGAACGACAATCGCAAAGGTGGCGAAGATATGGATTGCAGCGGTGGTGAGGACGACGGCTGTTGAGGCGGTGGATGTTGTGGCTTGCGACGAAGAATACTGGACGTATGTTGTAGCCTTGAAGTTGTCGTTGACTGGGTGGTGGCGAAAGAAGTGTGCAGTAGAAGAGAAGGTGTTTTAATTCTTTTATCTTCTGTTTTACTTAAAACTCTATTTGTTGGGCTACTCTCTCCTATTGGGCCCGTCTTATGCTATGAGACGGTCCTATAGGATAATGTACAACATTAAAGCCAACCCCAGGCCTTAATCGTTCGATATTAGCCTTAAATAAAAAGTGACCAAGTCGTGCAAATTCAACTCCAGCCCAAAAACATAGTATCGAGTATATAACCAAACCAACTGACCTAATTCAATGAAAACGGAAACACAAGACTGTGTATCCGAAAATCATTTTGAAACCACTACAGAATTTATATCATAAAAATAGATAAATTGCATAATTTGTACTGAAGGACGCAGGAGATCATCAAAAGATCAATGACAAGCCAAGTTCATACTTCATACTACTATCCTTGCTGGGAAAAACATCACTGAAATGTTATCCAGTTCTAACAAGTTCTAGTGAGCCAAACTATCATTGTTCTAAATCCAAAATAAAAGTACCATGTTTGACTAAGAAATTCAGCTGATGCTTACTAATGACAATCAAAATCAGCTTCTTGTCGCCATCGGACACCATGCTTGTTCCTCCGTGACAAAATGTTCAGTAATGCTTAGCTGTTGACCTGTCATGCATCAGTAAGATGTTCGGTGTAGTTAGTCAAAATGACCCGAACTAAAGGTCTCTAATTCATTACAAATTTATACACAGTTATACAGAAATGGTTGAAGGCCTTGCAATGACCAAGCATTCAAGCGCAACTGATGACGTTAATATAAAAACACCCAGCAAAGAAAAATAAAAACAGCTCGACATTTTATATCAACCACTACGGGCACGGATTTAAACCCTTTATATCAATCACGTCAAAAAGGAAAAAGCATCACAAAATTTACCTTATTTGTTAGTTAAAGTCATATGCACTCTTCCAGCTCTTGGTGCAACTTAGAGCCTCCATCAGCTCTTCATCCAGACCCGCTACCTTGCTATCTTCCGGTACATCGTACCAAGTTCCAATTGAGAAACGAACGGCTAAGAAGTCGCGGGCCATTCTAGATAACTTAGGATATTTCAAGGAATTGTCCTTCCACCAGGGTAACACAGCAAAATTCTTATTCTTTGGCTGCAAAACGGGCTCTTCCATGTACAATTGAAGATCTGACTTCTTTGGCGGATTAGTATCATGTTGAAGAGGTTTCTGTGAACAAGTATACTCTTTCAACTCCTTGATTGTATTTAGTTTTGCCATAAAACTACCCAATTCTTGATCTTTATGCATACCACTTCCTCCCTCGTCTTCCCCTTCCTCCAAATCCGAATCACCTAAAACATATTCTTTTCTATCGTTTTCAACTCCATAGGAATCATAAAGTCTTTGAATGGTATCGTAGACAGTAGCAACCTTTTCGTCCCATTGAGCCCATTGAAATTTTTTTGCAGAGAACTCCAAAAACTTCATCTTGTAACGCGGGTCCAAAAATGCACAAATCGAGAGCATTAGGTACATCTTATCCCAGTACATATCATACGTCTTAAGCATTTTTCGTACTACCTCTTTCACAAATTCATCTGAAGACTTGGACTCTTGAACTAAATATGAGTAAAATTCAAGTAGACGCGGGAGAAAGAAATTGCCGGTTGGTTTTTTGACTTTGTAAAGCGGTTGGAAAATTGTGTAGATTTGATCATTCATTTCGGAAATCGCCTTGATCTTTGCCCATTCATATTCGGAAGGAACCTCTTCCTCGTGCCCATAAATATTTTCTGGAGAAAATAGTCCAGAATCTTTGAAATGAAGAATCTCTTTGAGCGTGAAAATTGAGAGGTGGACTGGTATTGGGCTTATCCATGGACTGGCCTTGTCAACAATTCCAACAATCATTTTAAGAGAGGAGTTAACCATTTCAGAGAGGACATCGGAAAAGCATTGAACTTGAAATAGGTTGCCCTTCAATAAGACATTCCTAACCTCTTTTATAAGAGACCCCTTTGCCGAATTGGCTAGATACGGATAGCCCGTTAATGACAATAACTTCCCATCCAAACCCCAGTCTTTCAAAACCTCCAAAACAACGTTAGTATCATCAGATCTATGAGAAGTTTGATTGAGAATCAAATCAATCAAGTTCCAATCATTGTCAATAAAATGGGCTCTCACGCAAAAACGAGATTCATTTGATTCCAGAGAGACTAAATCAACAGAAATATTAATGAGTCCTTTGTTCTGTGAAAGAACGCCTTTCATTTTCTCCCGGTGTTCATTATATTTTCTTAAACAGTCTTGTTTCACAGACGCAAGGTTGAAGTTGATATCAAGAGTATCAAGTAATGGTGTGAGAGGTCCGGTTTTATGAAGGAGCGCTAGAGGTGATAAAGGTGGTACTTCGGCATCGAAAACCCAATTCGCAAGAGCATTATGAAGGTCCTCAAGCTGTTTCGCAGAAACATCTGATGACATATGTTCCTAGAGAAAATAAACGGGCATCGCAATACACATTCAATACGTTCTGAACTTGTTGCAAAAAAAGAAAAAAATATGACCTAGAGTCAACTTGATCAACAAAGAAGGTCTAGTAATCATAGGATCACAGAATGGTCAGCTTAATCCCACAGTATGAAGAATCAAACAATCAATTAAAATAATCAGTTCAAATAGATTCGACCCCGGCTCAATGAAGAATTAAATAACACTATATCTTATGGAAAACCACCCAACAAAGTCAATTGTCATATCTCTAGGGTTTTAAAACCGTAAATTTGCAAATACGGAACCGCCCCGATTTAACTCTTATCTCATAATTAAATCATCAAACAACTCCAAAATACCAAATCATTAAGAACAACAAACAAATTAAGCGAGATCCTCGATTTTACCATGAAAATACAATTATAAATCTCAAACTCAAAGTCAGTCACTGTGTATGATTATGATTAAAGTAAAATAAATGATTGAAAGTGAGGCATATTTAAGAATTAGAAGATTTACCGATTCTGACATGATGTCGAGGTTGACGACTACTGCAAATATTTCGGAGGCGGCGCAATGTTCTCGGAGATGAGTTACCTCTATATACTTTGGCTGCACGATTATTTTTGTTGTTAATGGTTATCGCTTTTGACTTGGATTCTTTTATAGGTTGACCTCGACTTTCGGCTGTGTTACTCTTACAAAATTGCTTGCGCTTTCTCAAGGTCGGGGATTCCAATCTCATTTTTTATTCCATTCTTCTAATCCAACTTGACTATGCTTTCACAGGTCAAACCATCTCGTATCATTTGTCTCACAATAACTTCACGACACCGTCTCACTTTAATTTTTTTCCCTTTTTTTGTTTGTTTTTATACCCGATTTTTACATTCCATACTCATGAAAATGCGACTCGAGCTTGATCGATTTTGTCAAAGTCTGGTATGGACTCGTAGTCGATTTTGCAACAACAGCTACTACTAGTGGCGGAGCTAGGATTTGTGTTTAGGGAGGCAGATGAGTAATAATATAAGGTACACTTACTTCGAAAATCTTAATCGCCATGGGAGGATGAGGGCCTTGCTAGCCCCTCCTAACTCCACCGCTGGCTACCGCCAAATTTAATCAAATCCTAAACTCTGCCTGTGAGTGTTTTCGACCATTCATTGTGGATCCCAAGCCAGAGAAAGGGAGGGATTGTAGTATGTCTGTGGCAACCAACGTAAAATCTTAGTCACATTTTTTTGGACATGAATCGATTTTGAATGTCGTTGGGGGCATTATAAGTGACACATTGCACTTCTTTGACCCCGGTGTAGTAAAAAGTATGTGAGAGTTGTTAGGTCGTCCCTCAGTTGCAATGCACCATCTTTACACCTAAGGATGATGTCAAATAGCCAAGGGTGAGCTACATCTGTTAAACTAAAGTATAATGTCACAATCTCCTACACTTAATTTAACACCTAGTTCACCTACATTTAATGACGGTTATAAGTTTTAACCTCGCAAGTGCACGTTATCGTTGCACAATAAATGGCCGAACACAAGGAGCAAATGAGATTACTAATTCTTACGTTCTAACGTTTAGCTAAGTCAAATAAAACAAGTTGGCTTAATATCTAAGGACTAGGCTAAAGAACAATGAATAAATAGACTAAGTAAATTCTGAAATTAAAAAACAAGCAATCAAATACGGTTTTAACAATTGATGAAAGGCCTAGGGCGTGGTTAAGTCATTAACAATTCATAATTAACATATTAATTTCGTAAATTTATCGTTTGGGGGTAGCTTAGTGGGGGGAAAGCGCCTCTAATTCACTTTAATAACTTCCTCCAGGACTCATATTAAGACACTAGGATTCCCGACTCACATCCCACTTGGGTTCATGTCTCGGACCTCTCCTAAGCAAGGTTCTAGGCCCCAAAAACGCGCGTCATTCCCAAGATCCCCGACTCAAAGCACCCTTTCAAGGTTCTCCCTTCCGGGTTCAACCTAGATTGGCAAGGAATGTAGATGGGTAGTCAACTAGGCACCTAACCAATTCCCATTGGTGGACAAGAGTACACAACCAACCAAACTCCCAATTTAAAACATGAACAAGTAATTTCCACTGGAAACCCCACTAATTCCCCCTTGACAACAAATTTAGGGGGCGTTTGGAACATCAAAGGGAAAGGGTATGGAATAAAGAAAGAGAAAAGGGGGGGAAATGAATGAAATTACCTCAAAGTTACAATGTTGTTTGGTTACATCATTAGAAGGAAACAAATAATTCAAATTAAATTAACCCAAACAAGCCGCCCATTAATCCCCACCACCAAACACCACCACCACAACCACCCATGAACACCTCTCACCCCACTTGTAATGGCCATTAGTCGATGACATACCCTGACTTGTCTACCGAGACCAAATTTCTTCCCCGAGATTGTGTCATTTTTGTTCTCTTACCATTAAACACAACACCTTTCTTTAAAAACAATTAAAACTTGTGCCTCAAGAGTGATTTAGATCATGTAATTTCCCACATCTCTGAAAAGTTAATAGCATGATTGGACATTTCTGCCAAGTTCAATCCACTAAGCATATAATTGCAATATTTCAATTTTGTGAACATCTAATGGCGTCCTTAGAATATAGAGAAGTTAGTAAAAACTACAATAAAATATCATGGTATAAATCTTATGCTAACAACATAAAAGAAAGAGTAAATTAATAATTACTCCCTTTTATAAACCACTTTTCTAAAATAACTCCCTTATGAAAACTTTTTAATAATTTACTCCCCTCAAATGTTCTTAGGTCAAAAATTGCACCCATTTTGACAATCCGGTGACATATTCCGTCAAAATTCAAATTTTTTGATTTAAAGCATACTTTTATGACGAAAATGCCCTTATTTACTCATTTATATACTTCATGTCTTTTCTCTCTCCCTTATACTCTTCCCATCATTCATCCACTTCAATTCTCCCCTCTTCGCGGTCTCGGTTCAACGGCACCACTCTTGCTCATCCACACCCGACAACCTCCTGTTCTTTTAACTCTTTCGCCGAGTCTCGCAATAACCACTTGCAGCCACCAATTGAACGCCGTTTGACACACTAGTTAAGCCCAGATGGCACGATCACCACCGTTATACTCCTCTACCATCGACCATTGTCACCCAGCGTTTTGTCACCAAGACGACCGTCCAAAAAGTAGTAAACTTAAAACAAAGACCGCCATCTCCGACGATCGATCATCAATCATCGTGGTCGGGTCGTGATTTGTGTTCAAGTGACTGAGCAATTGGCTTGGCCTAGTTGGGTATGAAATTGAAGTAAATAAGTAAGGAAGAAGGAAGAAGGAAGAAGGAAGCAACAAGATTTAATTGATTCAATCGGATGAACTTTGGATGACGAGCAATTGGGGATTTTAAACCCAGAAATTAGGGGTTTTGAATCCAGAAATTAGGGGTTCAAACCCAGAAATTAAGAGGTTCAAACCTTAAATTGGATCGTTGGTGTAGCTCCGGTGTCGGGTTTTCGCTCTTGATTTGAACTCGTTCCGATGTCGGGTTTTAATCGGAGATGGATGTGAATTGAATAGTTGTTGTGATGATGAACAGTTATGGTGATGATGTAAAATTGTAAATGAATTTTGATTATCTAAATCAATGCCAGTGAAAGTGGCAGAGAAGCAAATTGGTTTTGTGAATTGAATTTTGGTGTAACACAAATTCACCATTGTTGATCAGAAAATCCTTACTTCTTTAAAAGAGCAAACTTCATGAACTGTAGCAATGAATAGTTCCCAAACAATGTCTTCCTCCACCGTCGGATTCCTCCTTCGATCTCGTCCCCTCCATATCTCCTTTATTCACAACGACATCAGTAAAATTTTCTTTCGGTCATTCTACTCCACTCATTCCCATCCGTCTCTCGATTTTCACTCCTCACAAATCTCTCAACAAAGCCTAGCATCCCACATCCTCTCAAAGGTAATTTACTCTTAATCCTATTTTTGTTGTTTATTTCAATCTGATCTTTGATTTTATTGTTATTATTATTATTGTTAGGGATTTTATTGTTATTATTATTATTGTTAGGGTATTAAGATGATGTTGGTGATTCTCTGTGATGTATACCTTCTGCTTAGAATACTCACAATCTTTTTATTTTTCCATAGATTTTTTGACACTTGATTGATCTAACTTCAACACTGGCTTTCGCGGATCGGGATTTCGTGTTTCGAATTGGTTTGGTTTTGCTCAGGTACTTTTCTAGACATCCAATGTTGACCTAATTTGCGCAATTGATAGGGTTATGGGATTGGGAATGTGTATATTTGGGTTTGATTTTATGGGACAATGTAAATTGGTGTCTTGAATGTCGCTCAATATCTCTTTTTTTTTGCATTGTGTTGCAAAATTGTTGCTTAGATTGTGATGGGGTATTGAGTTTTGGTTGATGGGTTATCGTTTTTTGTATTTAGAAGTTTATTTCATCAACAAATTCCTTTTTTATTGTTTATTAATTTGTTTGCCAATTTTTGAGATGGTTATTTTGTGGGGCTGGAGTTGTGGGCTCGAGCTTGGGGTTGGAGATTGGTTAAGTTCTCCTAAAAGGTTAGCGATTTAGCGGCCATGTATTGCTTTTGTTAATGTGGATGTTGTCATTTTGAGAATTCTGAAATTCTCATTGTCTTGTTGTTCATTGTGGTTTTAATGAGTGTTATGGTTATTATTGCTGATATTTGCAATTTCTCGTTTCAGGATTGACATTTCTGGTGCTGGCTTTCTTTAAAGATGTTCTGTCATTCATTCGCGGTAATTGTTGATGGTCGCTACTCGCTCGTGAGCAAAATAGTTTCCTGCTTTTCTCTCACAATAGTTGTTTTTAAAATGTAGGACAGTATAAGAGTAGTCTGTAAAGAAGTAGTCATCGGCCAAGTTGCGGGATCCTAGAAAATCCGAAGCAGCTATGGCAGGGCTCCACTTTTACATCTCTACAAGTGTGATCATGGTAAGCTTGATTGCTCTTTTGATATATTTATGTGATTGGGATTGTTGTTTTGTTTCTGAGAGTTTCATGTCAGGTATCAAGTTGATCCATTTCTACGACACTGGTATTATTGAACGACAGGGTTTTTAATCAATTATACTACTTTTTTGTTTCGTGTCAGGGCTTCGTCAAACAAGATTGTAGTTACGGTCATTCAATTTCTCCTGCATAGGTACCATCTACATGTCCCTTTTCGATTTATGTTGCAAGCCAGTTCTTGAATGTGGTTTTAAGGATTCTCCTCTCAATCTTGGCCTTCCATTTCTTCTATTGCCCTACTCTGCCTCTTTTGTTCTCCTCATTCTTTCTCGCTCTATTCTTTAGTCTTCACCACCATCCATTTCAATCCCTGCCTTCCATTCATTCTCTTCTCACCAATTCTTACGATGATCACTCTATTGTTACACGGTACAACTCACTACTCCCAACTCTCCCTCATTTTTCATCTTTCTCGTCAAATGGCGATTTCTTTCCATCTCATAATCTCTTCTCCTTATCTTTCATGTTCTGCCTTTCGTTCTCCTCTCGTGCTTTGCTTCTAACTTTCGTTTGCCTCTAGAACATGAAGTTGTCCAGCTCATTTGCATTTGTTATGTTGATCGATTTTGGCTTTTTGGTCTTGTTCTTTTAACATCCAAGTGATAATCGACCGGGTTTCCAATTCGGGGTTTGTTAGCACTAATCAATTTGCCCTTTTTTGTTTTGTTCTTTTTATGATAAGCTTTGGAAATTAAATTAGTTTTGGTTAAGTTAGATATGGTGATTATGTTGTTTTTTAGGGTTTAATTTGGTTATGCAATCTGGTATTATATATGTTTCTTTGTGATTATTGTACATGGTCTTTTTCCCCTTGAGTTTATGTTTTGCTGGGTTACCGTTGTTAGTGATTAGGCTGAATATGAGTTTTGTGTGACATTATTGGTGCTTGGTGATAGGAGTTATTACTTGAAAATATGTGGTGAGTTGTGGGGTTCTATCTTGCTTCAATTCCCTGAGTTGTGTTCATTTTATTTTCAGGACTTCTCGTCGACATGCAGGTTGTACAGGCTTCCATATCAGGTGGATTCATTCATATGCCGTCTTAGCCATTGTACCCTGCGGTTTTAAAACGTTGTATACATGGAAATGAGATAGAGCTTGGGTCAGTTTGACACAACCTCTCCACTCCACCGCATTTTTTCAGTCTCAGGTTACTTTTTTTTTTTTTTTGAAACTGTGAACAGAACAGCGGGGTGTAACTAGCTGTCTCAATTATTTCAACTGTAAGTTTAGTTTTCCCGCCTTCCTTTTATCCATCTTTATCTTGAATTTAGGGTTTTAAAAATGTTCGTGGTAAACGATGGCAAGTGTTATGGTCCTACTGGTAGTGAAAAAGATCCCTGCTAGAATGGTAACGTAACAACCTTATTTTTGTCTTCCTTTTATCAGTCTTTGCATAGTGAACTTTAAATAATGAACTGACAGTATTTGGGTTTTGTTCTTAGGTTTTTTCGTTCTTGAAAACGCAATTGCATCTTTGGGTTGACAAGTTTATGTAGATAAAGATGTTAACTTTTAAATTGTAACATGATGCTATCCCTGGGAGTCTCCGTCTTTTATTTTCATTTCTTACTTCCTTCTCATTATTTTGCATCTTCGTTGTAGATGTCGAATGACAATTCATGTTGTGTTGATAATTTTGTTGTCCTCTACGTGGTCGACCTGTAGTGTCTTGTACTAGCCTCTTCCCTAAATTATGTAGTATTACCCTCATATGAGAGTAGATAGTAATTCTTACACCAGGCCACCAAATCTTCATTCTCCTTGCACGATTGCACCAGTCATGATTTTCACTTCACCCTTCACCGCCAGTTCCCTCTTTTTTAGCTCCATTACCTCCATAATAATTACCTCAACTCAGATTTGCTTTGTGAGCTAAGATATGTGCATTGTAATTTTATGACTTGACCACCTATTGGAGGATGCACCGTTGCCATTCATCATGCAGCGTGCTGTTAAACTATCAAATGTGAGAAAAAGAGTGTCCTCACTTACCTGCCTGTCTACTGCAGTTTCATCTGCCTCTCTTTTTCTCCTTTCGTTACATGCCTTTCATTTTTATCCCCTTTCTTCGTTTCATTCTCTGCCTTTCCTTATTTCGTTTTCCCAGCTTTTCCTCTTTGTGTATTGCAGTTTTTAAACTATAGCGAGTTCAGCAACGGATGGCAACATAATCGCACTTCACTCCAGATTCGGAACTTTTTCCTTTTAAAATTGTACTCTTAGGAATTCTGATATTTATATTGATTGAATTGGTTCTGTGGTTTGATTAAAGTGGGTCTTTGCATGTTTTTGGTGAGTTGTTGTTTTCTTTTTTTTTTCCAGTCAACTGGGTCACATTAGTGTTTGTTTGCGGTATTTATTTTTAGGGCTATATTGGGGTTTAATGGAATTTTGTGTTTAGTTGACTTTTATTTAGCTTATATTTGGTTGTCAATTTTTTAAAACTCCTGAAGGATACCACGTGTCATATACACCGGACTAATTTGCTCTTTTCAAAATTTTCATGCCCTCGATTCTCGCCGTACCAAACTTTCTGTTTTTATAGGTGTATTGTGGTCATTGTTTTATAACTCAGACTTTATGACGGCCTGACAGACATATTTGAGTTTGGCTAGGGTGGTTTTGTGTGTATTTGAGTCACACAACATATATTTTGTTAGTGCGTAAGTCCGTGGAGATGAACGTGTAACTTTGTGTTAAGGTTGTGTAAGCCAAATATTCTTAATCAGCCTTACTGCCTTAGTCAGAAACTCTTACTCTTCTACACCTTCTGGAAAGTAGTTAAGCTGTTTTACACAAAGAGAGGCTAATTATGAAATTTCAGTATGCTGAGTATTCTATTGGAATAATTTGGCAGGCTTAACAGTGAAAATTCATGAAAGAATTTAAGATCCTCCCTCCCCTGACAAACTGATGAAAAACTTCGTAATATCAGCAACATTTCGTTTACTTGTTTATGACACATTGCTGGTTCCTTTTGTATTGTATTACTTGAGTTTTAGGGACTACCTCATAAATGATTTTGCCACTAGAAAGGTCTGCATTACAACATTTGTGACACAATCACTGATAATGCCTTGGTTGTTAAACTGATTTACATTATTTGGGTGGTTTAATGATGATATATTCAGCAATGTAGTTAAAGAATCCATTAAATTTCTCAGGTAAGTAAGCGTAGAGCATGCTTATTCCTCATGCTCTCCCGCAACTAATGCACAAAGGGTAGTACAGAAATGTTGGTTGGGCACTTGAGCATCATAAAATAGTTTATAGGTTTCATTCTGTAGCCTGTAGTCTTGTTAGATCGACACTTCATGCATGGAAATTTCTCATCTCATAGACCAGATCACCAGATACGGCAAACAGATAACGGCTTTTTAATCCATTATTTGAAGACTCTTTGCGATATTGCTTGCGTGGAATGTATATGCAGTTATCTCGAATTTTAAAGGTGTCTATTAGCTTCATGAGAGCTCCATGATCGGCCTACGCACGCAATAACTAATCATCATGTTCCTGTTATTCAGTTTTTTTTTTATAGTATTGTTCATGATTCTCTCCCTTTAGTTTGTTGTAGGAGTTCCATGATGCACCACTATGTCTTATCCATCTATGCTTAAAGTTTTAATATGTCACCATAGAATTTACATGGGTTTAGTTTAGAGAGTGTGATGAGATCTTTCCTCCCTCCTTATCAGGTATGTATTTGTGCTTCTTTTAGCTCATGACTATATTATTGATGCTCCGCTGCTATAGATTTGTAAGGATTATGAGTTGTAATTCATCAACCCATCTTACCATGATTTGTTGCAACGACGAATTCTGCTTAGTTCATATGGGAAATTTAAAACTGTTGGGTTGTGCACTGGAGCCTAGGGCTGCCATTGTCATTTGTCGCTTGGTCCCATAGATAGGTATAACGGGGATGCTTATGATGGGCACATCTGGAATACTTATGATGTGTACATCTGTAATGAATATGCTCTCGTTTAATAGTTCTTTTAAAATTTTTGGGGTTCACCTTGATAGGTTTAAGGTTACTACTCTCTTTATGGTGCATTTATTCATATCTTAGTTTACTGCTATGGTTTTGTCTATTTGCGTGGTGCTAACACCTCTCTTTCTATTTTTTACTACAGACCATTAAAGTATTTATCTAACTTATCCGAGTTGATGTGTTGGATATGAAAAAGGTTGGGGAATTTTATTGTGAGCGACTGGACTGTATTCGTTCATCTTTTGATCATGAGCATATAAGAATATGCCACAATAAGCATTTTTGTAAGTTAAAAAATTGTACTTTCAAACTTGCATCAAATAAGGCAAAATTGCATTTGTAGAGATATCAGCACAAAAGGAGAAGATGGGTTTAATGGTCTAGGTGCTTGGGTCTCGTATTCCAACTTTGTACTTCATTTTTATTTGAGCATTCTTTGTAAATTTTGATGTGGCAATATGGAATTGTCTGGGAGGCTTTCATGTTTTATTCATTTTGATATGTAGATTGATGATGATGGGAATGTGGAAATGATAGATTTTCCACAAATGGTCTCTGCCAATTAGAATGAAAATATGTGTTATGCTTCTATGTACCGTATTACTTGGGGCGTTTGTTCACACTAATTTACTTGGTTTTCATTGTAGGTATTTTGGTGGTGATGCTGAACGGAATTTCAAATTCACCCCAAAAAGGTATTTTCAAGTGTGTTTACTTACTCCATCTCATACAAAACGATCTTCCCACTTTAATAAAATACTCCCCATATAGCTTTTATTATTGTTATTTCTATTTCTTTCTTATTCCTATGATCAATGTTATCTTATCTTGACGCTGTGTATGCTTGATTTTGTGATACGATTAGCATTGCTCCCTTATATTTATTGATTTTAATTTTGGCTTCTTGGTATGTTCAGTGGGCATAGGTATCATGAAGCTCCATAGATTGGAAAAGAAGAACCAGAACGAGGGAGGAGGCAGAGGCAAAAAGAAAGGGCAAACTACTAGCTAACTTAAAATACAAAACCGTGATGATTGAATATTGCAACTACTTTCATTGCACATTTTTTTTATAAGAGCTACTGCCCATCCTAAATAAAACGCCCATGTTTTAGACATTGCATTTTCTGAGATTTATAGCAGCAGATTCAATAGTGTAGTGACATGCTTCTTTCATGATTTATGATCGCATTTACTTTTAATACAAGTACAAATGTAACTAGGCAAATACATTTCACAATGTCCACAACGTACCCTCGTAGCGTATAAGTTACATAAGCAGAAAAAGGACTCCACAGTTTATTGTAAAGTTCAGGGAAAAAGTTGATATTGTGTTCCCTCAGACAGAAATTATAAATGGTATGTAGTGCTTACCATGTAATACTCAATTCGTAGGAAATAATGCCACTCGCAATATCAAATTTCACTACGATCTGTGTGCTCTAAATGAGGTTGTTTACACGATTAATCAAATTGGGGCACCGCGCCCGGGAGGGCGCGGAGCAACAACTAGTGAAGTAAAAAGTGAAAAGGTAGGTTGTCTAAAGCTAATCCCTAAATATTGACACAAGGGCAAAATTGTCATAATAAAAGAATTTTCATCGGAATGTTGAAATGGGTGTAATTTTTTACCTGAGAACATTTTATGAGAGTAAATTATTAAAAAGTTTTCATAAGGAAGTTATTTTAGAAAAGTGGTTTATAAAAGAGAGTAATTGTTAATTTACTCTAAAAGAAATTTTATATATTGAGCTATTTAGTTAGTGAGCCAATTTATAGGAATCCTAAAATCTATGTTAAGGCTCTGTTTGGCAAGACATTTCAGGTACCTGATTTGGTCAAAGTAGTTTATTTGACCAAAGTTTCAGGTACCTTATTTTTTTGTAAGCGTTTGGCAAGGAGCTTATTTAATCAAATAAGCTCCCTGAAATAAAATGCTACCTAGAGAAGCATTTGAGATTTCAGGTACCTGATTTAGTTTTATTTTCCGTTTTTACCCTTTAAATCTATACTATTAAATAATTATCATATCCTTTTACGTCATTTCATCAAAATCAGTTACCTTTTCAGTTAGTTTGCCAAACATTTTTTTATATAATCGCCTACCTTATCGGTTCCTAATTTTACTACCTTTTTGATTTACATTTTGATTTCGATTAGCTTTTCGGTTTTTATTCTACCTTTTTCGATTTATTTACCTTTTCGGGTAGTTTTATCAAACAGAGCCTAAATGTGGAAGTGGGGTTTTGGAGGGGAAAACAACGGTCCGTTTTTCTTAAGACCATTACTTTTGGTGCGAAATAAGACGGGAAACATGTCATCATTTTACAATAAAATGTTGTTATTTTCTGATAACATGTTACCATTATTGTTCACATCATTTTCAGGGTAAAAAATGACACCTCTAGTCATAACATTTTGTGAATTAATTGGTTACATTTTCTTTAAAAATGGCAACATTTTATCCGTCTGACAAATAAGACCAAAAATGTCCGTCTGAAATAAGAATTTGTGGGAAAACAAATATGTTGTGGTTGTTGTTTTATTATTTTATATAGATAGATTTGTTTAAAGGTCTTGGCTTTACTAAAACCCTTTGTTTCTAAATTACTCCCTCTGTCCCGGTCATTTGTTGTCTTTTCATTTTAGGGTGTCTCAGTCAATTGTTATCCTTTTTATTTTAAGAACGAACTTGATGAGCAATTTGATCATTCACACTCAATTTGGTCCACTTGTTATTTACTAATTGGCCCCCTCCTCTTTTCTTTTCTTTGTCTTTTGCCAAAACAAAAGGATAACAAATGATCGGGACGGAGGAAGACATTACATTTCTTAGCTAATGTAGATAGTTTATCATATGTATTAATAGTGACGTTGGTTTGAAATTCAAGGTATCGAAATTACCATTACTATTTTTTTTAGAAGAAACTTTTCTTATCTTAAATTGTTTTATGATAGCCAACTATTAAAATTAATTTTTTGATAAAGAAAGAAAAGCAAGGAATTGATATTCTATCAAGCAATAATGTGAGAGTTGTGATATGTTTTTGGTCAGTGCATCAATGTGTGAGGTTTATTATATGAGTGGATATATTAGTTGTCAAATTGCACACTCCACGTCAATTTTAATAGAGCTAAAAATAACAATATGCATGTAAGAGTGATAAGGCTATGTGATTAACAGGTAATAAATATAGGCAAATAGGTAAAACTCATTGAGTAATACTACTCTCTCTGTCATTTGCTTTATTTTGTTAGCGGAAATAAAGCAAGTATGAATTATTGATCGTGACGAAGAAATATATATGATTATAAGCCAATATATATTACGTAATTATGTTATTTAGTTTGAGCTTGATTTTCAAAGGAGTAAATTTTACGTTGTTATTTGGAATTTTAGTTTGTTACTCGCCATGTTTCCTTCGGTTGTTTACTAAAGGTTTTGCTATTTGTGGGTGATGTTATTGAGTGACTAATGGACAATGAGTTATGCAGATCATCAAATTATCCATTATAAATATTCTCAATATAAAAAGATAAACAAATGATATAAGGTACCCAAAGATGGAATACATAAACAAATGATGAAATACTAAAAATCTTTCCGGACCAAGTTTTCTATGTGACTAATATTCCGCGAGTACAAGTAGTGTTGATCGAGGCCATTTCGTGTTCACAATTAAGCATATGTGGTTGTTGGTCAATGGTCGATACAAAACACAATTTATACTTCACAAACAACTCTACAATTAGTAAAGAGGCAAGTAAAGGTCGGATCCCAAGGGACGGGTATTGAAATGAGAATTCTATTGTAACTAGTAGTGTCTAGGGGGTGTCACAAATTGGGTTGATGTAGAAGGTTACTAAACTAAAATAGCAATGAAAATAAACTAGCAAGATGAATAAAATAAGGGGTGTAAACAATTGATTAAAAGCACTAGGGTGTCATGGGTTCATAGGGGATTCATGGGATATGATCATACAAACATGTTCTCAAATTATAAGCAAGCAATTATTGTTGTGATGGATTGAGTTGGGTTATATCTTACAATCCTAGGAAAGTTTGGGTCCCGTAGCCGAATCGATTAGATTGTACAACACCTACAAGTCGACTTAATCTTTCCTACTCAACACATGCATGGTCTAACAAGACTCGAGTTGAGTTATGTCTTACAAGTCTCATTGAAAAGATAGGAGATGATAGTAAATGCAAGGATTCATAGGCTTAGCATTTCATCAAATACAACATGTGCATGTATTAAGATCAAAACAAGCAAGCAAATAAGATATGAAAGCATATTAATTTAAGCATGAATCATTCCCCATGTTGGTTTCCCCTAATCACCCATTAAACCCTAGCTAAGAGACTACTCACTCATTATCATGTTGATCATGCTAGAAAGGTTGTCAATCATACTAACATAATGAAACATGATGAATAAATGAAAGTAATTAACAATAATTAAAAAGGGATTAAGAGATTATACCTACTAATGATTCCAATAATAAAGCAAGAATAATAGAAGTACTTGAATCCTAGATTGAGAGGTTGTCAATCTCCCAATAATAACCCAAATAATCTTCAATTACCCAAAATAAAGGAAGAACAAGAGAGAGATTAAAGAACTAAAACTTGGATTAAAACTTGATTAATACTTGATTACAATATTAAAGAGAGATTTGATTGATATTAACTACACTAATTATTGATAAGAAGAACATGCTCCTCTAATTAGACTAATGGGGTATTTATAGTGAAAATTAGGAGGATACATTAGGGTTAACTAAGGGCTAAACTAGTAATTACACTTTTTAAGTTGAGCAAGGAGACTCCGGTATTTTTCCGAGAGAAGGGCTTCTCTAATCGTAGCTTTGAAGAATGAAAACGTCTTTGTCATCGAAATCCGTGCGGATGGGAGTCGGGACGGCCGGATCTGGCGAGGAATCGAGCGGATCCTTGGGCAAGACGCTCGGATTGGCGAGGGGAATCGAGCGGATTCCTTTGAGGGACGCTCGGATTAAATTTGGACGGATGGGCGGATTGTGTACAATCCGTTCGGATTGTCTGGCAGCGTCAATTCTTCTTCTTTTCTTCCCTTTTCTTCATGAATTCCTTGGGGATTTCCTTGGGGACTCAAGGATCCTTTCTCAACAATGCTCTTCTACTATGCTATG
Organism: Silene latifolia; assembly: GCF_048544455.1. Lineage (NCBI taxonomy): Eukaryota > Viridiplantae > Streptophyta > Magnoliopsida > Caryophyllales > Caryophyllaceae > Silene > Silene latifolia. The sequence continues at coordinate 323,120,488 of NC_133537.1, forward strand.
TACAAAGGCCTTCTAGTCTTGTCTCTCCTTGATGCTTGGTCATTGAATACGATCAATTTAGCCTCGTTTTGCCATGAAAATGCAAGATTCTTACTCCTTTCCTACCAAGGGATCAAAATCTCAAAGAATATGCAAAACAAAGAACTAAAGATAAGAAATGACCCAAATAGGCACTAAAAAGCATGGAAACAATGGTAATTCGGGGGCTAAATATGCGCCAATTATGGTCACATCAAGTGTACTACATCTCCTTTGCATCCTGCCTACAAAGGACACCAATGCATGCATTTGACTAGAGGAACAACCTTATCCTGTGTTATGTAAAACATTGAATTTGATTAAGTATAATACTCCATGTTTTTCTCACCCTCAAAGTGTTTGTCACTATTATTGAGGTTAATTCTTTATCTTATTCAAATTATTATAAGAAATAATGATTATAGAAAATAGAGAAATTTTATCAGAACAAAATCCAACAAAATAACGTGTACTAATATTGCTCTTAGATTATACTCCCTTCGTTGTGTCAATAGTTTTCATTGTTTGACGTCTTATGAATTTCAAACAATGATAGTTATTAACAAGGACACGAAAAGTACGTAACTAAGTATTACTCTGATATTACCCGGGCAACGCCCGGACATTAATTCTAGTTGGTAAGTATTTGAGGATTTCGACTGACTTTCAAAGCTCTAAGAAGGAGATTTTTATATAAAAAAAAAGGGCAAAAAAAAACAAAGTTTGCATGACCGGTTGGCAAATTTGGACGTCTAAGAAGTAACCACTATGACCGTTTTATATGTTATGGGCCCTGTTCTTTTGGACTTAATTGCAGCTCAACTCAGTTCAATTAAGTTTTTCTTATTACAAATTAATTTTTACTTCAGTTCAGTAAAAAAACAATAAAGCTCCAATGTTATATAGTAACATTTTCTTATTGGCGGATTTAAACAATCTTTTTACATGAGATGAAGTCCAAGAGTCGTCCATTGCTTGAAAATTAGACTCCTAGCTAGAAGGGACAAAATTGACCGATCGAATAATCCGACCTCACACTGAACTCATGACACGATCATGATCGAACCCGAATTAATTCGACCCGCTATAACTCAACCCGGATTTTTATTGCTGCAAACTGATTATTATTCACAAATAACTTGATAACAGTTGACCCGAAAATGACCTGAACCCGGTCCAACCTGAAATCTGTAAATCCAAAATGACCCGACATGAAATTGTAGGTCCGAACTCGACCCGTTAGCCAGGTCTACTCCTTGCCACTTGCGTTTATGAGGGTCATTGGTAAAATGCAAAATAGGAAGCAAGTCATGTAATACGATTATATGAATAAAAGTGAATATTTTAATTGGTGACTTAAGTCGGGTAGCTCATCGAAAAACATAGGTAATACTTGTGATATTATTATATGAATAAAATTCAAATTCAATTATCGAACCACGCCTATTTTGTGTATGTCTTAAGCCTATTTAAGAAAGTTAGAAAGAAAACTTACGGAGAATAAGAAATCACTTTGTTACACACTTACACAGCATACGCAACTTGTTCAAAAGATTAAGCCCTTACGCAAGTTAACACCGAACAAAAAGAGTATGTTCTGACTTTTGTTTAGTTTAATTGATAAAATTACAACAAAGAGTCAAAATAATGTGTAGAAATTTTAGTACTATAGTAGTTTATATATTCTTTAGTAATTTCTCATGTTCATGTTGATTATGTTTTAGTACCCATTTAAAATTTGTTATGGTTATTTCCTTTAGATTATGTTTTAGTACCCATTTTTGTAATTTCGTTTGAATTATGTTTTAGTACCCATTTTTGTAATTTCGTTTCGATTATGTTTTAGAACCCAATTTTGTAATTTCCTTTAGATTAGGTTTTAGTACCCATTTTTGTAATTTCGTTTGAATTATGTTTTAGTACCCATTTTTGTAATTTCCTTTAGATCATGTTTTAGTACCCATTATTGTAATTTCCTTTTTATTATGTTCTAGTACCCATTTTTGTAATTTCCGTTAGATTATGCTTTAATACCCATTATGCTTTAATAGTGCCCATTATGCTTTTTGTTTTGGATACACAATTAGTAGCATTAATGGAGGTTTAGCTTTGTTTTGGAATTATGTTTACCATGAAAAGCGCACGATTTTGAAAAAATTCCCAAGATTTTTAATCACAATAAAGCCCTAAAGGGTACCAATGTATAACTAGCCTGATGATTTGTAGATTACTAGATTTTCAATTTTGAGACATTATGAATTATGATTATGATTATGTTCTTGTTGTTGAGTATTGTGTTAAAAAAAATGTGGACTCGAGGGTTTTCTCTTCGGTCTTCTCCTCTAATACCCGATCAAAATTCCATTTCTTTTACCCACTTGTCGGACATTTTTATAAAGAAAACAAATACTGAGTAGTTGTGAATGTTGGTGCATGAATAAAATTGTCCGAGTCACCAAAATGGCACGAATGAACACTAGGGGTAATTTGCTTGTTTTGAATTTGGAGTCGCATCGATTATATATAGTGAAGACAATTAGTGTACTGAACATTCATATGATTTGATTTGGTTTTTGTAAAGTTGAGTAATGAATGTCTCTGTCTTTTGTTTTGTAGAGGACATCATGTCAAAAGTAAATCTAAAGGATGAGAAACGGCAAAGGGAAACTCAAGACGCTCTTGCTTGGTTAATGGAAATTGAGGAAGCTCTTGCTAGGTGGGTATGCAGTGTAAAAGGGTCGCCTTTGTCGCTCTCGCTGAAATGTGGCTCCTTGAATCAACTGTTGGATATCCTTGTTCCGAGTTTCTCCTCAACATTCAACGTAACCCCGTTAAGCGGCCCTCTTGACCAAGATTGTCTAAAAATCTTCAATGAACAGTGTAAGAGAGTAAGACAAGTTCTGTCGAAGAGTGACGGAAGGATTAGTCTATCCGTGGATTCAACTTTGTGTGTTAAGACTTGGGACTCATGTGAATACTTGGATTGCATAACTGCCCATTTTATCGACAATGACTGGAAATTACATAACCTGGTCCTCAAGTATTGTCCTGCTCAAGTTGGCAATGCTCGTAATGTTTTCAAGGTTTTGAATGAATGGGGTTTAGACGGCAGATTAGTGTCTTTGACGGGTGATATTGTGTTAGCTCATTGGGTAAAAGAAGAGATATGCTCGACAAGTCCGCTCTTATTGGATGGCTTAATTGTTTTATGTCCAATCTAGTTGCGACATGATCTCTGAAATGGTTCAGTCAGCTTTCAACGAGATTGATGAAATCATCAACAAGATCAAGTTTCTGGCATGGTCCAAATCACCTCCATTATGGTACCTCACAACATTTAAGCTACAAAATGCTTTGAAGTTGAAAGATATGGGAAAATTTACTCCTGAGAATGTCGACCACTTGTATAATGTTGCATCTGAAGAGGAGTGGCAGAAAGTCAGGATTGTCTGCAGAATAACTGGTCGTATTTACGAGATCATCAAGCCATTGTATGAAGCTAAGACTAAAACAGCCAATCTCTTTTTACCTCTTCTCCTTGAGATTCACACTTGTATTTTACAAGAATCCGCTACTTGTTCTAATCAATTTGTCAAGGACCTGGGAGATAAAATGCTTCAAGTTTATACCTTGTATTGGGATGAAATGTATTCAATGCTATCCATAACAGCATTTCTTGACCCACGGTTTAAAATGGAGTTAATCAAGTTAAAATGCAAAGAGAAGTATGCCGAGGTATGTGGGAATCTTCGTAAGATTTATGATTCCTATTCGCTTCAATATGATGAAAATGAGTACGTTCTTAGTGATTCAGACACTTATTTCGCGGAGGAGGACTTGAAACTAGTCCAGGAGTATAACTCTGAAATGTCATCTGTAAATGATCAGTCAGAAAAGTCGGATTTTGACATGTACTTGGAAGAGCCAATTGTGACAGAACCTGATATGGAGAATTTTAGTGTGTTGTCTTGGTGGAAGGAGAATAGCCTCAAGTATCCCAAACTCTCATTAATGGCACGTGACTTACTGTCTGTTAGTATGTCACCTGGGAATGGCAATGAACTATTTTATACTGAGCCGAGGCGAGTTGATAGCACGTTAGGGTCTCTTGAAGAGGAGCGACTGATGAATGCTTTAAGCTGCACCAGGAGTTGGAAATTTCGATATGACTATAGTTAACTAACAAGGTATTGATTGTCATACAATTTTAGTCTCTACAAGTCCATGGAGTAGATAAACATGATAAATTGAATCTCTACATTACGTTCTTATTGTTTGATTGGTTTTAACTGGTGCGCAGTGCACATATAGCAGATAACACTTCAGTGATAATTTTTTTGCAGTACAGTTATCCAACTTTTCTAGTTCTAGTAAAGATAGAAGAAATATGAATGAATATGGCTTGTCCAATTCTCATTGATTTTGCTTATCTCCTTTCTCCTGCATCCTTTAGTGGAAATTATGCAATTTATCAGTTTTGATTTTGGAATGAAAACTCTTATCTGCTTCCTTTTTCATAAAATTGAGGATGGTTAGTTGGTTAATTGTGTATTGGTGAAGATGATTTATTTTTAAGGGTGAGAACTGAGAGGTGATTGTACACAATTGGTTTGGATCGATATTACTCCAACTGTTCATTCTGGTCGTGTGTCGTGTGTCCGACACGACACTTCACACTTCATTTTAGACCAAAAAATTAATAATTTTTTTCCTGAAAATAACCATATCGGCAATTTGACACCGTTTATTTGGACTTGTGGTAAATTGTCAAATTGTAGATTGTAGGCCAACTTGTAGCCCTGTTGGTTAGGGATTAATTTATGGGTTTGGGCCTATTGGTTAGGATCATTGATTTGATGGATGAATCATGATTTGATTTCTATGCTACAACTGTGAATGCATAGAAACAGGGCAACACTTGCATATCACAAATACTCCGTATATAAACAATTGCATTTTGGTGAGTAGGTCTAGATCAGGTCCCTTAGTTTTCCGTATCCAATTTACCTGACTACACAGTTGCAAATTTAAGTTACGCGAACACGGGCTAGGTCAACGTTTCAAACCCCTCTGAGATGGCCTAGAAAAATGAAGGTGAAGGACAGATGTTTTGCTGTGTGGGTGTCTTGCACCCTCAACCAGTCTACGTCAGATAGTTAGATTCTCAAAAGGGTTATTTAAGATTTGGGGAGGGTCATTTTGGTTTTGTGAGTTGGGTCATTTGAAGGCCGTTTCATGTCCTGGCTTTTCAAATTAGCCATTTCGGCTTTGGATCAGCCTCGGATTGTTATTTTCGGTTTTGTGTTTGTTCTATTTAGGCTGTGTTCGTTATGCCAGCTCAAGTGCAACCATATTGAACAATCTCTCACGTAATCCTACACATTTTATCAATTTTTTCCACAACTACCCTTCCTCTTAAAAAAAAAAAAAAAAAACCTCTTTTTCCCTCTTTTAAAACCTAATTAAAATTATCCCAAAATTTTCAATTAAACAGATGATCACTTTATTTTGTTAATTAAATTACATAATTTTGGTTGAATGTTTGTGAATTTGAAAAACTTTGTGGGTCAAACATAATTGATGAACTCCTTCATCGATGGAATTATCAACTTTGTATTTGAATCTAGGTTTGTTCATGGGTGGGGCCAGGGTGGTGCACCGACAGGACGGATACGTCGCATCAGAGTTGGGCGCTGGCCCGCATGGGGATGGGAACCGCGGTGTAGCGGTGGGTGAAGGGTTGTTGGTAGGCAACGACATGTGGCGAAGGTGGATAGGCAAGGGAGGGGATGTGGGAGCGGTGGTCCGTTAGATTGAGGGTGGGACGATGCAGGCGGTCCGGTGGTGTGAGTAGGGAGACTGGTAAGGGGTGGGGTTGGCGGGTGGCATGAAATTTTTTTCTTTTTTCTTTTTTTTTTTTGTATTGGGTATGACAGAGTAGGGAGAGAAAGAGGTGTGATAAGCGTAGAATTAGGCTTAAAAAATGACAGGGTACCCCAACGGGTCGTGGAGCGCGCTTTGAGTTTTTGGAATGCTTGGCTGGACGCACAGCCGGAACGTGGTGAAGGTAATGTACGAGCTAGGGGCGATAGTGTGAGGTGGGTGTCTCCGGGGGTAGGGGAGTGGAAGCTTAACGTTGACGCGGGTCTGTTTGGTGATATGGGTTGTGATCTCGGACTGGTTGTGCGGGATCGTGAACGTAAGGTGGAAAGAGTCGGGGTCCAACAAGTACGGGATGTATGGGATCCGGATATTGCTGAGGCGAAAGCAGCGGAATTTAGCTTACGAGTAGCGTTGCAAATGGGGTTGGCTAATGTGGTGCTCGAATCGGACTCCGCTTCCTTTATCACCAAGTTGAAGTCGAAAAGTGTCCCGGCAAACTATTTTGGTAGAATTGGGAATGTTATCCTTGAGATAGCTAATGCTTTTACTTGTATTCGTTTTAGTTTCGTTCGTAGGGAGGGTAATGGTGTGGCTCATAGTATGGCTCGTCTAATGCCGGTCGATTACTCGACTAGGTTTTGGGTGGGTTCGCTTCCTGAGCATATCGTGTCTCTTGTGGACTTGGACGTTACTAACTTTACACCTCAAAAAAAATGACAGGGTAATGTCGGAACAAGTCTGATATTTGTGTAGGATTAAGTAAATTTTAGTGTTGGAAAAAAGGCAAAACCCCTTGTCCATTACTGAGGGTTCCAACCGAGAAGTGTACCAATGTCTAGATCGTGCCTGAAAAATCTAATATTGCGACAAGGGCATAAAATCTTTTCAAAAACTTAGTTTCAAATAACTCGTTTTGTAGACTCGTCATTTATCCTTGTACTACTTTTAACTAGTTTAGACCCCGTGCAATAAATGCACGGTATATAGAGTTTTTTTATTTTTAATAAATTTATTATATAATAGTGATATCTCATTAATTATTCTTATTTCTTGTCATTGTATTTTGTTTTGAGAAAAAAAATTGTAATTAAAAATTAATCAAAAGAATTGAATAAAGTGCTGAAATATATTTTAAACAAAATATTTTTTTATACCACAAAGCTAATGATTTCAATTTTTATGTTCTCTTAAATTTTTTTGTCACGAAAGTAATAGTAACGATTTAAAACTTTATTTTATACGTAGTATTAGTCAAATTATTTTCAAATAATAGCATTAATTAATAAAAGATTTAGCAATGAATAGTTTTATATAAAATTTATTTATATTTTAATTAAGAGATTATAGTATAGAGTTTAGTGAAATAATATAATTTCATAAAAAGGATAAATTTTAATGAAAAATTAATAATTTAATGAAATAAAATATAATTAGTAGTTTCCTTATTTAGTGATGTAATAAATTTTAATTTGTTTCCTTATTTAATAAGATGCCTTTTGGAGGGAAAAATTGAGAATACACCTAAATTTATTTATAGTTTAATTAAGAGATTATAGTATAGAGTTTGGTGAAATAATATAATTTGATAAAAAAAAATATTAATTTTAATGAAAAAATAATAATTTAATGAAATAAAATATAATTAGTAGTTTCCTTATTTAGTGATGTAATAAATTTTAATTTATTTCCTTATTTAGTAAGATGCCTTTTGGAGGGAAAAATTGAGAATACACCTATTCATTTAGTAAATAGGGGATTACTCAAATTATTTTCAAATAATAGCATTAATTAATAAAATATTTAGCAATGAATAGTTTTATATAAAATTTATTTATATTTTAATTAAGAGATTATAGTATAGAGTTTAGTGAAATAATATAATTTGATAAAAAAAAAGATTAATTTTAATGAGAAAATAATAATTTAATGGAATAAACTTTGTGTGTTAAGACTTACATAATTGATCACTTTATTTTGTTAATTAAATTACATAATTTTGGTTGAATGTTTGTGAATTTGAAAAACTTTGTGGGTCAAACATAATTGATGAACTCCTTCATCGATGGAATTATCAACTTTGTATTTGAATCTAGGTTTGTTCCTGGGTGGGGCCAAGGTGGTGCGCCGAAGGAACGGATACGTCGCATCAGAGTTGGGCGCCGGCTCGCATGGGGATGGGAACCGCGGTGGGTGAAGGGTTGTTGGTAGGCAGCGACATGTGGCGAAGGTGGATAGGCAAGGGAGGGGATGTGGGAGCGGTGGTCCGTTAGATTGAGGGTGGGACGATGCAGGCGGTCCGGTGGTGTGAGTAGGGAGGCTGGTAAGGGGTGGGGTTGGCGGGTGGCATTAAGTTTTTTTCTTTTTTTTTTTGTATTGGGTATGAGAGAGTAGGGAGAGAAAGAGGTGTGATAAGCGTAGATTTAGGCTTAAAAAATGACAGGGTACCCCAACGGGTCGTGGAGCGCGCTTTGAGTTTTTGGAATGCTTGGCCTGACGCACAACCGGAACGTGGTGAAGGTAATGTACGAGCTAGGGGCGATAGTGTGAGGTGGGTGCCTCCGGGGGTAGGGGAGTAGAAGCTTAACGTTGACGCGGGTCAGTTTGGTGATATGGGTTGTGGTCTCGGACTGGTTGTGCGGGATCATGAAGGTAAGGTGGAAAGAGTCGGGGTCCAACAAGTACGGGATGTATGGGATCCGGATACTGCTGAGGCGAAAGTAGCGGAATTTGGCTTACGAGTAGCGTTGCAAATGGGGTTGGCTAATGTGGTGCTCGAATCGGACTCCGCTTCCTTGATCACCATGTTGAAGTCGAAAAGTGTCCCGACAAACTATTTTGGTAGAATTGGGAATGTTATCCTTGAGATAGCTAATGCTTTTACTTGTATTCGTTTTAGTTTCGTTCGTAGGGAGGGTAATGGTGTGGCTCATAGTATGGCTCGCCTAATGCCGGTCGATTACTCGACTAGGTTTTGGGTGGGTTAGCTTCCTGAGCATATCGTGTCTCTTGTGGACTTGGACGCCGCCTCTTTGATTTCTTAATATTATTACTAACTTTACACCTCAAAAAAAATGACAGGGTAATGTCGGAACAACTCTAATATTTGTGTAGGCTTAAGTAAATTTTCGTGTTGGAAAAAAGGCAAAACCCCTTGTCCATTACTGAGGGTTCCAGCCGAGAAGTGTACCAATGTCTAGATCGTGCCTGAAAAATCTAATATTGCGACAAGGGCACAAAATCTTTTCAAAAACATAGTTTCAAATAACTCGTTTTGTAGACTCGTCATTTATCCTTGTACTACTTTTAACAAGTTTAGCCCCTGTGCAATAAATGCACGGTATATAGAGTTTTTTTATTTATAATAAATTTATTATATAATAGTGATATCTCATTAATTATTCTTATTTCTTGTCATTGTATTTTGTTTTGAGAAAAAAAATTGTAATTAACAATTAATCAAAAGAATTGAGTAAAGTGCTGAAATATATTTTAAACAAAATATTTTTTTTATACCACAAAGCTAATGATTTCAATTTTTATATTCTCTTAATTTTTTTTGTCACGAATGTAATAGTAACGATTTAAAATTTTATTTTAGTAGTATTAGTCAAATTATTTTCAAATAATAGCATTACTTAATAAAAGATTTAGCCATGAATAGTTTTATATAAAATTTATTTATATTTTAATTAAGAGATTATAATATAGAGTTTAGTGAAATAATATAATTTGATAAAAAGGATAAATTTTAATGAAAAAATAATAATTTAATGAAATAAAATATAATTAGTAGTTTCCTTATTTAGTGATGTAATAAATTTTAATTTGTTTCCTTATTTAATAAGATGCCTTTTGGAGGGAAAATTTGAGAATACACCTAAATTTATTTATAGTTTAATTAAGAGATTATAGTATAGAGTTTGGTGAAATAATATAATCTGATAAAAAAAATATTAATTTTAATGAAAAAATAATAATTTAATGAAATAAAATATAATTAGTAGTTTCCTTATTTAGTGATGTAATAAATTTTAATTTATTTCCTTATTTAGTAAGATGCCTTTTGGAGGGAAAAATTGAGAATACACCTATTCATTTAGTAAATAGGGGATTCCGTGCAAAAAAAAAAAGCACAGGTTGATTATTTTTTTAAGATATGAAATATGTTAGTTAATATGATAAATAGTATAGATCTCGTACAATGTATGCACGGTATATATAAATTTGTACTTTTTTAATTACTCGTATTATTTATAAATTTTAAATTGACAGCTCATTAAGTTTTTATATTTTTCATCCTTTTATTTCAATTTCGAGAATTCTTCTTTGAAACTATAACATTAATTAAGCGAATTGAACAGTACTCATTATAAAAGGAAAATGAGATGGCGCCATCCGGTGATGCTGAAATTCAGCGCCGCTGAGAATATAACTATAAATCACATTGCTATTTTCACTTCCCTCTGAAAATCGGTCATTTTGCATGTTTAATTAGTCATCTTGCATGTTTAATCGGTCATCTTCTATATTATTGTATATTAATTAGTTTTTCGTATTGTAAAATAAGTGATCTACTGTTAGCGGAATATGTCATGTTTGATTTTCCTCCGTATTGTAAAATATGTCGCTTGTAATCGTCTAGTCAAGTCTGATGTTTGTATTATGTAATCGGATTGTAAAATTATGTCGGTTGTAAGTCGTATGGTTTTGGGATCACTTGTAATCGGATTGTATTCCTATGGTTAATCTAATCGGATTGTGATGATTACTTGTAAGTCGTACTTAGGGATGGCAGTGGGTCGGGGACCCGACCCAGACCCTGAGGGTCGGACCCTAATGGGTCGGGTATGGGTCTCATTTTTTCAGACCCAATGGGTATGGGTCGGGTATGGCTCTTAAGAAAATATTTCGGGTCCGGGTCTAAGTTATGAGACTCATACCCGACCCTTAGACCCTTTTATTATAAAAAAAAAAATCAAAATCACAACTTTTCTGAATTCATAGTGGCAGACCGTAGAAACCCAACTAAAGTCTCTTTCTCTTCCCTCATCTCATAAAGTGATAAAACCAACCAAACTCTTCTGACAATACCACCACTCCACCACTGACACAAGAAAACCACCACCGCAGCACTGATACGCGACTGGCAACCACCTCTCTAATAGGCGGCGACCGACAACCTCCATTAACGGCAGCCAGCGACGGTCAGATGGAGACGGCTATCAAGTACGGTATTGATTTTTGGGTTCCGAGTTTGATTCTTTCACATGTATTTGGATGTAAAATTAGATTAGGTCTTCTTTGTCTTTCTTAATGTCTTTGGTATGTATATTGGATTTGGTAGTGTACAATAGAGATTAATAAACTCATAATGTTAAAGTAGTATAAATTTTTTTTTTAATATTATAGACCCCATAGCTGTTAATCCTATTACTAAAGTGGCTGAAACTCGGACCCGCGGGTAGACCCAGACCCTACCCTTACCCGTAGGGTCCGGGTATGGGTCCTCAAATTTTAGACCCTTGCGGGTCTGGGTCGGGTACGGGTCCAAAGGGAAAATCTCGGGTCCGGGTCTGGGTCTAGGCGGACCCTACTCAGACCCTACCCATTGCCATCCCTAGTCGTACTGTATTGTTTTTTATTTTTTTATTTTTTATTTTGGTTACAAGAAGCGGGATTAAGCCCATAAATTAAAGTTGTATTGTATTGTGATCAGACTTCAATCGGAATGCGTATGTTTACGTTTCACTAAATTGTAGCACAAACTTGGACTAAGTAAATGTATTCAATTCGTCAATATCGACTAACTTTTATTCAATTACGATTTCAATTGGACTAAAACTCGTTTAGTTTACAGATTCTATTGAACTATGATGGACATAAAAAATGGACTAACTTTTATTCCGATTACGATTGTAATCGGAATTGTCAACGGATTGTAAACCTAATTGGACTAACTTTTATTCAATTACTAACTTGTACACAAATTGGACTAAATTTAGACCAATTCGACTAAACTGAATAATAAACTAACATAAAATTACCAATTCGACTAAACTAACATAAAATTGATCAATTCGAATAAATTGAAAATTGGACTAAATTAACATTGTCTACAATTCGAATAAACCAAATCAATTCAACTAAATTGACAAAAAACAATTAATTAAATATAAATCTACTGCGTGTTAACGAGTTGTGCTTCTAGTAACCCTCCTCCTTGTTGGCGTAGGTTGTGAAGAACCTACCTCGTCGACGTTTAAAGCCCTCCTAACTGTAATTTGTCTAGGCCTAGGAGCTCTACTCGTTCCTCTCTTATCAACGGGGTCTTGCAAGCCGCCTTCTCTACGTGGAGTCGCATTTCTGACCATGTGACGTTGATGTCTTCCTTCCGTTGTAGTCTCCTTTTCCCCCCACAACCGTGTAACTTCGGAACCTGCACCAATGTCGTTGAGGGTCTGAATGCCAACCGTTTCTTCCATTCCCTTCACCATCTTCGATGTATCTCTATCATATATGGCGAAAACAGCATCGGATTGTAATGCTAGCCTGAATATGTAGTCGTTCCTCAATGTCACCGCAAGTGAACGCTTAAGGCGTTCTGACTCTCTGGGTGTGTGGTAGCCAACCTGAAGATGCTCATAACCTCTAACCAAATCTTTTCGAAACCGAGTCAAAATGTACTTATCGGGAATTAACTGCACTTTCTTCAGCAACATAGCACGAATAATATGCCTACATAATATTCCTCGGAATTCAAAACGTTGACAAGTACAATTATACTCACCTGTACCCGTGTGAATTGTCACATTGTAGTTCTTATCCCGTGGAGCCCAAAACGGATATTTCACCTCCTCGGTTACAACAAAAGAAGAGAATTGCCCAATATTCATATCATTAGAATTTAGAAGCATTAATGTGTATTAGGCCGTACACCTCTTTTTTAACCTTCGCGAACATCTTATTAGTATAAGCTCTTTGGAAGACTTCATCAACGATGACATTCTTATCGTGCATACACGGTTTGTTGGTGCAAGCAAAGTTCAATCGTTCTTCCTCCTCGACCTTGACTCGTAGGGCATTTTCGTAGTTGCCAAGGAATGCAAACAAAGTTGTTTGCGGATTAACATAATTCTGAAGAATTTGTTCGTCTGCTCACTTCTTTGTGTGGATGACATACCTGCGCAAAACATCTGCCTCCAATACAACTAAACCCATTACTCCCTTTTTTCATACATCTCCTTGATCCAGCTATGCCGTTGTATCCCATATTTATCGACAAAAATTTGCCAAGATGCCTCAAAATCATCGATGTCCTTACTCTCATAAACCACATCCCATAGGTCAGCCTGAATTTCCCCGGAACCTAGAAAAGCACCCCAAATTCTTAAAAACATTTCGCATTATGTGCCAAAGACACAAACGGTGTGGCGTATTAGGAAATACGGTCTTCACAGCCAAACCAATCCCCCTACACTGATCGATGATTATAACTGAAGGAGCTCTACTCATACACTCTAACCATCTCCTAAACACCCAAGTAAAGCTTACGGCGTCCTCGTGTGAAATCAAAGCGGATGCAAGTACAACAGTACTACTGTGATGATTTACACCAACAAACGGAGTAAGTATAAGCATTTTAATGTAAATTGAAATCGTATTTTAACCTAAGCACAGTTTTCCTACCAAATCAGAAATCAAGGATCGATAATTGCAACTATATAATTTAAAACCCTAAATTGATTTAAACCATACTTCGAGTCAAATCGTAGTACATTAATTCAATTTTACATGATTGATAAATACATAATCAACTTGATTTTTTTTTTAAAAACTCGAATTCAATAAGAAAAAACCGTAATACATTAGCGTTCTTACGTATTTCACGATTCTAATTAAACTACTTAGGGTTACCTGTTACAAAGGCTTCTAATTAAACCACAATTCTCATAATTGACTAAAATTTGATTAATTAACTCAAGATAATAATGTTACCTGTTACAAAGGAACGTAGCGTCATAAGAAACTGCATCACCAAATACCTTTTCCATAGCCCTGCAACGTCCATCGGCCTAAAATACATTAACCAACATCCCTTTTTGATCCGTCTCGATTGCATAGTAAAAATCGGGATCGACTTCTTTCAACTTAATAAATCTTTCTTCAAGAGCATTAGCATCACCTTGAATTCTACTGCGCCGTCGTTCCTCAAATCACGCTCCTCAAATCACGCTCAATGACAGTTAAATTCCCGTGACCACCAACTTCTCTGACCAAGGTGTTAAAGTTTTTAGCAATTGGGATACCGGCTTCATCATTCACCAAGGCTCGTCTCTTAAAATATTCATCTCATACCCTGTATCCGACCATATGATGACTATTTGCAGGATTGAGATCATCATGATTGTGGTCCAATCTAGCATGCTTGATGACGATGAAATCATCTAGTAAAGTGGCTTCTATGACACATTGGCATGTCTTAAATGAGGAAACGTTAATGTTCTTTTTCCTTGGTTTAGCCGCTCTTGTGCAACATAATCTGACTCGTTTATACATGTAGAAACGAGACTCGCTCTTTCCCGCACCATATCGCTTTACCCCTTTTCCAAAATAGTAATCCAGTAGTTTGCTAGTTCTAATATAAAATTGAAAGCCTCGATTATAGGCATATTGGTAACAATATGCACCAAACTCATCACCATTTACAAAATGCATTCCATGTGTCGGGGGGTTAAGTTCAACATTGTCGGTGTATCCGCCTTTTAGGAACTTAGCGACCTTCTGCACATACCCCCCCCCCCCCCTCAACAACAGGAGGTTCATGCAAGTCATCTACAACAACCTCATTTTCGACGACATCCTCCTCGTTGCCGACACCCTCATCGTTGACGTCATCCTCATCGTTGTCTTCACCTCCATTATTGACAGGTTCACCATCAACACCGTCATCATATAACAATTCATCTAAACTAAACTCGTTAAAGCTAACAGCATCCTCTTGATCATCCCCGTCCTCTTGAACTTCCACGTTATTATCAACATCTACTAATATTGTCAAGATCGTCTTCCCAAGGCATATTAAGATCGAAATCCATCTTCAATAACTAATGTTTGTTTTTTTTTTAAAAAAAAAATAGTATCTCTTTGTTTTTACGTTAACACTTCAACGTTAAGGTACAAGAAAATAAAATAATGCTACCTAAAAATCTCAACAAAAAGATAAGATTTAGAAAATGGTATTAAAAATTATATAATTTAAGAATAAATTTGAATAAATAAATTTAATTGTATAAAAAAAAGATTCTTAAAATCATTTAGTTACCAAAAAAATCTAATGTGAAAATAAAACAATAAAGGAAACAATAATGGGTGAAATTTAGGGCACTATAGGAAAGTTTAACTATTTTATGAATTAAGATTATTTAACACTATATAATGAAATTAAATTGACTAGTAGATGTGCTGATACTCCTTGCTTAAATGGTTAAACACCCTTCTAATGCATCGCGTGTTCGAATCTTACTAACAACATTTTTGGTTTTATATTTTATTTTCCCCTTCTTCTTTTCCCCAAATTGCACGAATTAGGGTTCATCAATACTTAACGATAACAAAAATCTAATTAAATACTAGATCAATTTCGACTTAATTACGATTCATAATCATTTGATTAATCGAATTAGGGCTAAATTTATGCGCCTTTTGACGAATTAGGGTTCATCATTAATTAATGTGGAAAAAAAAATCGCATTCAAGTTCAAAAATATCACGAATTGAATTAGGGATGATATTTAATTGCATGAACGATTTTGATTATTATATATGGATTATTAATAAATTTTATTAATCGAATTCAATTAGGAATTTATTATTCGGATAAAAATTAGGGTTCAAATAATTAGGGGTTTTTCGAAAAATTAAGCAGTTATAAAAAAAATTGGTGAATAAATCCACGTCTTTGGCACATAATGCGAAATGGAAATTTAGAAAACTAAATCAAATATAACAAAAATAACCATAAATAATGTTAACTAAGTGTAGTTAATTATTTAACTATATATGTAAAATGACTAACCTAATCTAACCTAGTTTACCATTGTTTGCCACGTGTCACGCCACTATTGGTTTGTGTACAAAAATTTTGTACACCATGTGTATGTGTACCATCTTCCCTTTCTTTTGTTCTTAGTATTGTTACTTTTATTACATTCGTTATTATTACTTTTACTTTTACTATCCGTCGTAATTATTGTTACTTTCACTACTTGTACATAAATATTGATAATTTCACTACTCCACTTTGTTACTTCTGTTACTTTCACTACTTCATCTCGCTGCTAATATTGTTACTTTGACTATATCTAATGTTACTACAATTCTTTTCACTACTAACAAAATTACTTTTACTATTTAAGCATCCAATGAATGATTACTATCATATTACTATATTCAATGTTACTTCTACACTTTAATAAATATATTACATATATGCAATAAATTAATTAAATCGAAATAATTATGAAATATTATATTTTTTGGAAATTTAGCTTGATTTATTTACATTTCAGTAGTTTATAAAATATAATATACTTATATTATATTTGTTTATGTTAAAATAATTAACATATTTATACTAATTAATACCATAAATGGGGCATGTTTATTTTAAGGAAAATTATCATATTCCGGTGTTCTCTAAATTTATTCTTCAACCAAAACTATATAATGTTTACATTGAAGTCCCTTGATCAGGTCCATCGCACAGTGATATTGATTTAAAACTATATAGTATAATTAATTTGTATAGATTTATTTAATTACATTTAAGTCCCTTGGTTTCTAGATTTAATATATAGTATTGATTGATTAATGAGACAATTTAACATTCTATAGTCTTCTACAAATGATAATGTGGACTCGAGCTTGAACGGTTTTGTCAAAGTCTAGTATGGACTCGTAGCCAATTAACCGTATTCAACAATAGAGTACAAATTCGTATCGCTCATATTTTACTAACTAGATTTTGTGCCCGTGCGTTGCACGGGTTTCAAATTTGTTCTTCCTCTAATTGTTTAGACCTTTTAATATCATTTTAAATGATACGCAAAAGTTGTATTTCAATTACTCAAATAAGGTACTCCGTATAAATAACAAAGAATTACCCTCAATACAGAGTAAAATATCCCTCTCCCATTAATTGGTCCGAATATAAATTTAGAATGAATCTCTCTTCATTAATAGCGTGTCTGATAGGAATCCATTTAGATGTTTACAATTAAGATGCTTGCGTCATCCGAATTTAGAACTGCACGTATCATTCATCCATATTAACCAGCACAAAGAGTAGCATTTTTTTAGTTGTGAAGGCGTGTGTTGAGATGAATTATGGCACCATGCGTCGTTTATATATTGGAGATTTGAAAATAATTTTACGGAAGGTTTAGTTCTTCTTTTAGCCATTTTAGCATTGCCAGACTTCTTTAATTATCGTTCTACCTCTAAATAAAAGTTGTTATTCTATCTTAGAATAATTATAATTACTACTTTATTAATGCAGAAAATAAGTATATAATTTAAACAGCTTATTTAAATATTATTTGTATTTTTTTTATAGTTTAGGTAGTTATAGAAGTCTTCCCTAATCACACCTATGGAACAAACCCATTATATAACTATTGATTACTCGTATTTATAAATAAATAATATCCGGTAGAGTTTATTAGCAAGATGACTAAAATCAATAGTGATTAATAGCAAGTGCGCTACACTATATAATAAAAAGGATTATTTCACAAGAATAATCCGAACTATAGGTGATATTCTTATATTAATCCCAACTTCATTTTATTTCAGAATAAACCGTACTATTAATACTATCTTCTCATATTACACTCGATGACCGACCACCTGCTAGTCAGGTCATCTTTTAAGAAAAAGAAAAATATTAAAATAATGATAAATCATAATAATCCCTGAGTTCCCTGTATGGCTATATGTATCCAACTAACAACCATCAATTACACACCTTCGATGCAAAATTAACCCCATCACTTACCTTTTTTTCTCAAAATCCAACACCTGGAAATCTCAACAAATCCACCGCCCTCTACATCATTACGTGCACCCGCATCCCTATAAAAAATGCTACGGGCTTATCACCGGTGGATCCAGCGGCAGAGGGTTGGCTCTAGCCCACCACCGAGGGGCACGTGTCACCTTCCTACCGTGCGACCGCGCTAAGCTCGAGGATGCGAAGCACGAGGTCATCGCCCTATTCGCCGACGTCAGAGACTTTTGAGGCCCTTAATAAGGCATTGGATTCTGTTCGCTGTCGATGTGTTGGTGTATAATCAGGCCCATCAAGGATTTTTGCTCCTAAGGAGCTTGAACCTCGGCCGTTTGATGAGATTAGATTTATGATTGATCGTTGTTAATTTGATGGGATGTTTTTAATTTGATAAAGGTTGCTTTGCCTTTGTGTTGGTGGTCGTGGAGAGGGTATAACGGTGATTGCGGTGAAGATGTGTGTTGGGCGTTGGGTATAATTGAGGTCCTTCCAATATTGTTTACTCATACGAACTCCAACCCCAAAATAGGTTTCTCCAGCCTCATAAGTGGCATTTTAAGACTTGAATTTGGGATGTTGGGGAGTGAAATACTCCCGCTTGTTGGGACCACACCCTCCTAAGTCCTAACTGTACCAGTTCCACCGAGTCCAATTTCATGCACCTGAAAATACGAAGGAAAACAATTAGCGATAATTAATATGCAAGAAATTATACAAGAGCAATAGAATAAAAATAAAAACACATAATAATAATAGACATAAAATAGAATGGGGGAAGGAAAGCCGTATTTGTTGTTGCTTTTTATATGCATGTTAAAGGGTGTTTGTTACGAATGTAACTCTATCATATTAATTAGATAGAGTTTGTTTTTTAAATAATATCTGATAAATAAATATAAAATTTTGGGGGATAATTTACATATTAATATATCTGTTTTAATCTCTATCTTATTTAAATTTTATCATTAATTTTTTTAAATTTCTAAATTATTTATCTATTTAACGTGTTTCATTAAAGTTGGAGTCTCTAGAATTGCCTGAAAAAAGCCTCTTTTATATATATACTAGATTTAATGCCCGTGCGATACACGGGACTAAAACTATGACACACTTCTAATGCGCTCAAAACTGAGTTGACCAACTAATCACACAATTAATCTTGATACCCATTTGTATGTTTTTATCTCTCTTATTTGTAATGTTCTGCCGTATAATGTAGTAACTTGTTTTGTGCAAAATTATTTGCTACTTAGTTCGTGTGATGTTTGTTGGAAATAGGGGCTTTTGTGAGGCTTTCCTATTTTTCCAATTGTCCCACATTGGTGAGGAAAAGAGAGTTTCATGTGTTTATATATGTTCTCTTACCTTTCACTATCACTAGTGGGTCAAGGGAGGCTTTTGTGGAAGCCTTGCGAGGTGCTTAATTCAGCTCGCACACGCGCGCGCGCGCCGCGCCCGTGCCCGAGCCCGGCCCGGATCCGGATTCGGGATTTGGGATTTGGCAATCGCCTGCGGCGGGCTTTGCCTATCTTTAGTCAATATGACTGTTAGTGGGAGAATAATGTGCTGTTAATGCTCCCCTAATTATTGCTCAATTATAGGAACCGTTTTTGGCTCTTGCTCTTCTTCCGTTTTCCTATATAAGCAGCCCCTTCACTTCAGAAAAGATATAACAAAAAACACACTTCCTTCTTCCTTTTCTCTTCTGCTCTCTTTAAAGTTTCTGGGTATTGTTTTTCGATCGTTCCAAGTCTCACAGTTCCGAGTGGGCGGAACTGCGTGGAGATTGTAGTGTTAACCTTGGACAACTACCGGCACTAGCTGATCGCCACCACGGTCGTACCGGAGAAATAGTTTTCAAGGCAGCGGTTCTTTATACGCGGCACTACCTTCCGGTTTTCGGTATTTCTGATTCTATTGTCACTGTTTTATTCCTTTTCGAATAACAATTTGAAAACTATTTGGTTGCTGTAACTATGTCTGTTATGTCGAAAATTGCTCCTGAATTGGCGAAATTGGAGTCGTTAGACGGTCACAATTATAAGCGTTGGTCCCAGAAACTTTTGATGTATTTTGAGCAGTTAGAAATTGATTATGTTTTATTTAATGACCCGCCTAAACCTATCACCCCTACTGATGTTGAGACGACCCCTCCTGCTGCTAAAGATGTTAAATCCAATGAAGAGGATATTGCGAAATTTGTAAAGGATAACAAAACTGCTAGGTGGCATATTCTGAATAATATGACAAACACCCTTTTCGACTTATTTATTTTGTAAATAAGTCCGCTAAGTTTATTTGGGAGTCTTTAGAAACTAAGTATGGGGTGATGATCTTGGGAAAAATAAATATGTTGTGGGAAAATGGTTGGGATTTCAAATGGTGACGGAAACCTATAATGGATCAAGTCCATGTCTATGAAAACTTATGTCTTTGATGTTGTGAATGAAGGCATGAAACTTGATGATATTTTCGTAGCTAATGTTCTGCTAGAGAAATTCTCTCCCTCCTGGTCCGATTACGAAACCAACTTAAGCACAAAAAGAAAGACTTGTCCCTTAAGGAACTTATAGGACATATGAGGACCGAGGAGGCTAATCGCCTTAAAGACCTTCCTGCTAGTCAATCTGTGACTGTTCCTGTTGTTGCTGCTGTTAAAGCTAATCTGGTTGAGTCTGGTGGTCCGTCTTATCTTTGAGAAATATAAGGGTAAGGGTAAGGCCAAGGTTGGTCGGGGGTAAGAATCGGGGTCTGCTAAGAAGAATGGTTCGGGAAGCACACCAAACCGGTTCCTAAGATTGTAGAAGGCTGTTAAGGGTCCTATTATGCACTGCTATGTTTGCGGAAAACCTGGGCACAAAGCCTACCAATGCTCCGAGAAGAAATCTGCTGAGGCCAATGTTCTTTGTGATGATGATGTTATTGCGTTGTGGTTGTGGAAGCTAATCGGTGGGTAATGTTCTTTGAATGGGTCTTGAATCTGGAGCTTCGAGACACCTCTGTCTTTGATAGGGGTTTATTTCTTTGAGTTCGAGGAAGTTCTTTGATGGGGAATGCGTCTACATGGGTAATTCTTCATCTGCAAAGATCACAGGCAAAGGCAAGATCTTTCTCAAACTCACCTCGGGGAAAACACTTGCTCTCAGTAATGTTTTATTTGTACCCTCATTGCGTCGAAACCTTGTCTCTGGTGCCTTGTTAAACAAAGCTGGTTTGAAACTTGTTTTTGAGGCCGACAAGGTGGTAATGTCGCGTAATGGGGAATTTGTGGGCAAGGGTTATCTTTCTGGGGGTCTTTTTGTATTGAACTCTGATTCTGCTATTAATAATATTGCATCTTCTTCTGCTTATATCGCTGAGTCTATTGATGTTTGGCATGGTAGGTTAGGTCATGTGAATGTGGATTATATTAAAAAACTTAGAACTATGAGTTTAATTCCGAGTTTGACGAGTCAAGAATTCTCTAAATGTGCTAGCTGTGTTGAGGCTAAGTTTACAAAGAAGCCTAGTAAACCTGTGACTACTAGGAACACGAGTCTTATTGAGTTAATCCACACCGACCTAGCTGACTTCAAAAATGTTGCAAGTAGAGGTGACAAGAATTATTATGTTACGTTTATAGATGATTGTTCTAGATACACCCGTGTCTATTTGCTTAAGACTAAAGATGAAGCTGAACACTCTTTTATAAACTTTAAGAATGAAGTTGAGAACCAACTTGACAGAAAAATTAAAAGGGTAAGGTCTGATAGAGGTGGTGAGTATAAATCCAGTTATCTAGCTGACTTTTGTGCTGCAAACGGTTTAATACATGAGACTAGTCCACCTTATTTACCCCAATCCAATGGTGTAGCTTAACGTAAAAATAGAACCTTAAAAGAAATGATGAATGCTATGCTTTTAAGTTCTGGCCTATCTGACGATATGTGGGGGGAAGCAATTCTTTCAGCTTGTCACATTCTTAACCGTGTACCTCATAAGAAACTTGACAAGACACCCTACGAGATTTGGAAGGGCTATCCTCCTAACCTGAGATT
Organism: Silene latifolia; assembly: GCF_048544455.1. NCBI lineage: Eukaryota > Viridiplantae > Streptophyta > Magnoliopsida > Caryophyllales > Caryophyllaceae > Silene > Silene latifolia. The sequence goes on from NC_133537.1 coordinate 323,142,493, forward strand.
CCTTAGGGTATGGGGGTGTTTAGCTAAAGTGGGTTTACCTGATTTTAGGAGACCTACCGTTGGACCTAAGACCTATGATTGTGTGTTTATAGGTTATGCTCAAAATAGCTCTGCTTATAGATTTATGTCTTTGAGTGATCGTTCTATATCTGAAGCTAGAGATGCTGAATTTTTTGAGCATGTTTTTCCCTTTCAGAAAACTTTTGTACCATCTCCTAGTTTATCTGTTGCATCTTCTGAGTTGTCTTCACATGCTAGTACTAGCACTTCTATTGATGTTTCTGTTGAACCTAGAAGAAGTAAAAGACCTAGATGCCCAAAGAACTTTGGTGATGATTATGATACAACTATGTTGTCTGAACTTGGATACACTGTTTGTGCTAGTGATGAGTTTGTTTCAGCTTTTTTAATAGAAGATGACCCAAAAACCTATAGTGAGGCAATGAAATCCATTGATGCTAATTTTTGGAAAGATGCTATTAAAAGTGAACTTGACTCTATTGTGTCAAATCAGACTTGGGAGTTGACTGATTTCCCTAAAGGTAGTAAACCCATTACAAGTAAATGGATCTTTAAAAAGAAAATGAGACCTGACGGCACAATAGAGAGGTTCAAAGCTAGACTTGTAGTTAGAGGCTTTACACAAAAGAAGGGTATTGATTATTTTGATACTTACTCTCCTGTGACCAAAATTTCGACTATTAGGACTCTTGTCGCCTTAGCTGCTATTCATAACCTTGTTATACATCAGATGGATGTTAAAACTGCCTTTTTGAATGGTGAACTAAGGGAAGAGATCTATATGTCTCAACCTGAAGGGTTTGTGATTGAGGGTCAAGAGAGTAAAGTGTGTAAACTGAACAAGTCACTCTATGGACTGAAACAAGCACCTAAACAGTGGTATGAGAAATTTAACAACACTTTGATAAGTAATGGCTATGTGGTTAACAATTCTGATTCATGTGTTTATTCAAAAGTAATAGAGAATCGATTGTGTGCTTATATGCCTTTATGTTGATGACATGTTAATACTTGGTAATAATTTAGAGGTGATAATTAGAACCAAAGAATTTTTGTCATCACAATTTGAGATGAAGGACTTAGGAGAAGCTGATGTTATCCTAGGAGTTAAGGTCATCCGAAACCCCAATGGAATCTGTCTAAGTCAATCTCATTATGTTGAAAAAGTGTTGAGAAAGTTTAACTGCTTTGATGATGTGCCTGCTAGAACACCCTATGATCCTAGTGTACACTTGTGTAAAAACTTGGGCAAGAGTGTTTCCCAAGAAGAGTATGCTAAAATCCTAGGTAGTGTGATGTTTTTAATGAACTGTACTCGACCAGATATTGCTTATGCAGTTAGTAGACTGAGTCGTTATACACATAACCCTAGCAATGAACACTGGAATGCTCTTCGTCGTTTACTAAAATACCTAAAGGGAACAGTTGACTTATGTTTGCATTATGGTAAATTTCCTGCTGTGTTAGAAGGATATTGTGATGCGAACTGGGTTGCAGATAACGATGAGATCTGTTCTACTAGTGGTTATGTCTTTACCATGGGTGGAGGTGCTATATCGTGGAAGTCTTCTAAACAGACTTGTATTGCACGCTCCACCATGGAATCTGAGTTCATAGCTCTTGAGTTGGCAGGACAAGAGGCTGGATGGTTGAAAAACCTTTTAGCTGATATACCAGTGTGGGGCGGACGGCTAACACCGGTCTCCCTGCACTGTGACTCGCAGGCTGCTATTGGTGTAGCAAAGAATAGTGTCTACAATTCGAAAAAGAGACATATTCGAATAAGGCACGCTGCAGTTAGACAACTCCAAGACAATGGAGTGATTGCTTTGGACTATGTGAAGTCCGAAAACAATCTTCTTTGATCCCTTTACTAAAGGGTGGCTAGGAGACTAGTCGTTGATACGTCGAGGGGAATGGGGCTTAAGTCCTTAGGTCAAGAGTGAGACTTGACTAGGTCTAAAGCTTCTATTCCTATCGCGTTGTATGATTCATAGCCTTAATGGTGGTGCTTTTGAGACGCACTTGATGGATCATACACCAGGTTGGACTTAGGTCCTTAATGACTCATGTGAGAAGTGCTGTTGAGAAGCACTTGAGCCACCTATGCAGGTGTGATGATCACAAGACTATGAGAAGTCTTGTGAACATGTCTGCCAATACCAAGTTAAACGCATTGCTCTAACAGAGCGCGTTGCACTTTCGCGGAACGATCTTAATCTGAAGGTATGATATGTGTTGTGGGGGGTATCGACCGAAGCTCAGCTAGGAATTCAAATCGCAAGATATTCTCTTGCTGTAAGTAAGTTGTTTCCTCATTTCACTAAAGTGTCAATTCAAATCGAAAGATATTGATACCTAAGTATCCAATTCTTCCTTTACCCAGAATTCTTTTCTCCTTGTCTCTGGCGCCCCTAGTGGGGGATTGTTGGAAATAGGGGCTTTTGTGAGGCTTTCCTATTTTTCCAATTGTCCCACATTGGTGAGGAAAAGAGAGTTTCATGTGTTTATATATGTTCTCTTACCTTTCACTATCACTAGTGGGTCAAGGGAGGCTTTTGTGGAAGCCTTGCGAGGTGCTTAATTCAGCTCGCACACGCGCGCGTGCGCCGTGCCCGTGTCCGAGCCCGGTCCGGATCCGGATTCGTGATTCGTGATTCGTGATTCGGGATTTGGCAATCGCCTGCGGCGGGCTTTGCCTATCTTTTTGGGCCAGAACCGTTTGTTTTGTTATGGACTGAAGTGTCCAGGTGCTTAGTCAATATGACTGTTAGTGGGAGATTAATGTGCTGTTAATGCTCCCTAATTCTTCCCTTCTTGATGCTCAATTATAGGAACCGTTTTTGGCTCTTGCTCTTCTTCCGTTTTCCTATATAAGCAGCCCCTTCACTTCAGAAAAGATATAACAAAAAACACACTTCCTTCTTCCTTTTCTCTTCTGCTCTCTTTAAAGTTTCTGGGTATTGTTTTTCGATCGTTCCAAGTCTCACAGTTCCGAGTGGGCGGAACTGCATGGAGATTGTAGTGTTAACCTTGGGGAACTACCGGCACTAGCTGATCGCCACCACGGCCGTACCGGAGAAATAGTTTTCAAGGCAGCGGTTCTTTATACGCGGCACTAACTTCCGGTTTTCGGTATTTCTAATTCTATTGTCACTATTTTATTCCTTTTCGAATAACAATGTTCTACTCACATGAGATTACTAATATCAAGATCAACTAATCACAAATCTATCACAAAAGGTATTTTAATTTAGGCTGTGATTTTATTTTTTGTTGGAACAAAAGGGAGGGGACATTGTTAATTTGTTGTCTTAAGTTCCTAAAGTATTATGTTCTCGTTTGAATATGCTCTAAAATGTTTTTTAAGTTATACTTGTTCCGTCCTAATTATTTGTTTATCCGTTAATTTTAGGGTGTATCATTCATTTGTCATTAATCAACAATTGAGAAATAGGACTCATACATCATAATTATCTCAACAATTACGTAGAAGCTTACAATTTGATTAGTTCTCAACTTATTATTTGACTGGTACTAATTGGAGTTGCAAACTACAATAGAAGATTAATTAACGTGATTTTATTGTTTCTTTTCCAGTTCCAATTATTTATCCAATACTTATTATAAATTAGGTAGTTTGTTAGAGTTGGACTCTCTATAATCTCGCTCGAAAAAACTTCCTTTAATAATAGCATCATATCTTGCTAACCTGAATATGAAAAAACAAAAAATCACATACGACTTTGAGTACATAAACTTAATGGTAAGTATGACATTGACGCAAATAGATTGGCGCTGATGGTTTGATAAAGTTGTATGCTTAATACTAATTTAATTTACGTAGGATTGTGCTACTGCAAGCTTTTTTTTTTTTTTTTTTTGACATATATAATGTGTTAATGTTATCAATTATCATGGTAGAATTTCACTTAGGCTAAATTTTTTCTAGCGAATTAGATATTATTATCTCATTGAATTAAACATGGGATAGTTTATAATAGTTGGAAACTCTACGCTCACAAGTAGTTCGTAAAAATGAACCGAATTCTACATATTTACATATTTTTATTTTTTCATTAGTGCAAACTCAAAACTTTGCGATAGATCGATGAGCAATATGATCTTATACGTATGCTCTTGAAGTCAATGTATCTGCTTAAACCAAATACGGAGTACTTGGTACATTTAAGAAGCAAATTAGGGAGAAATAATACCTGAAATTACATCTTAATTCAATTAAAACTAAAAACAAATATGCAAATCTTCTCGGTCCTCCATTTTCACACATGACACATCAACATGCAAATATGCAAAAAAGTCAAAAACCCTAATTCATGAATCTCCATTTCATCAATCCAACATTGTTTATCGCTTGACATAATTTTGCTTTTATAGCGTTTTATAAATATCGTAAAAACTTGACTAAAATAACGTAAACAACATAGGTTTCACGAGAGAAGTTAGAAAAGCAAAAGGTAATAAACCCAACTTGTAAACAATTTTTATAACAGTAGGTTTCATGAGAGACCGTCTCCCACTATTTATAGGTAATGAGTTGTTTTTAGAATTGTAGTGGACGAAACAAAAATAACATTACACCTCCAGTGGTATAATTGCATCGTACAACCAACCTATATCTAACCGAGCTTATTTGTAAATTTTCATTTGCTAAAGAGAAAATTGTTAATTACAGCCTTTTAAAAACCACTTTTTGAAAATTACAGCCTTATAATTTTTTTTTGAAAATTACAGCCATAATAACACTTCTGATCAGAAATTACAACCAAAAGTTTTACTCCGGTAGAAAACTGAGGCCAATTTGAATTTTTGTGAGTTAAGTTCATTTTTTACGACGAAAATGCCCTTACCTTCAACCTAACAACCCCTTATGTTCATCTTCTCATCAGAATCCAAAACTCCATCCTCTAAAGCTTCATTTCTTTCACCAATATTACCTAAAATCTAATTCGTCCCTTTTATTCACATTATACCCTAATCAATTTAATTGAATTATAATTCTATTATTTCCATTTTCTCTTAAAATTAATTAATGTTCTTCATCACCAATTTTCCCCAAATTGAAATGTTAAATTCAACAACGGGCCTAGGCCGCACCCAAACGGAGAAGAAAGAGTCCACAACGCAGGCCCAAGAGGGTTCCACTCTAAAACCAATTGGCGATAGAGGGAGTAGCCTCTTGTCTTATAAAGTGGTAATTCTTCTCCTCTTTTATCAATGTGGGACAACCCTCACATGTGGGACTTTGGGTTTCTTCACACTCCCCCTCACATGTGAGGCCCACTTTTCACACAGTCTGGACAAATTTCAACTGAGCTACTTTGCTCGTCCGACTGCAAACTTTGGCCCATGAAACCCAGGTCTTTAGTCATGGACTCTGATACCATGTTAAATTCAACAACGGGCCTGGGCCGCACCCAAACGGAGGAGAAAGAGTCCACAACTTAGGCCCAAGAGGGTTCCACTCTAAAACCAATTGGTGATAGAGGGAGTAACCCCTTGCCTTATAAAGTGGTAATTCTTCTCCTCTTTTATCAATGTGGGACAACCCTCACATGTGGGACTTTTGGATTTCTTCACACTCCCCCTCACACGTGAGGCCCACTTTTCACACAGTCTAGACAAATTCAACTGAGCAACTTTGCTCGTCTAGCTGTAAACATGGCCCAATATTAACTCAGACCGGACAAATTCAACTAAATGTGCCCAATATTTGATGTGACCATAATTAGTGCACATTTAGTCCCCGAATTAGCCTCGTTTCCATGCTTTTTAGTGCATAATTGGGTCATTTACTATCTTTAGTTCTTTGTTTTGCATATTCTTTGAGATTTTGATCCCTTGGTAGGAAAGGAGTAAGAATCTTGCATTTTCACGGCAAAACAAGTCTAAATTGATCGAATTCAATGACCAAGCATCAAGGAGAGACAAGATTAGAAGGCCTTTGTACATATGATAGTAGAAGAGCAATGTTGAGAAAAGATCCTTGAGTCTCCAAGGAAATCCCCAAGGAATTTATGAAGAAAAGTGAAGAAAAGAAGGAGATGAGTTGCTGAGTGACAATCCGAGCGGATTGTCACCAATCCGTCCGTCCCACAGCTGCACAATCCGAGCGGCTTTGCCCTATTCCGCTCGGATTCCACCTCCACAATCCGCCCGGATTCTCTTGAATCCGCTCGGATTCCAACGCCAGAATCCGCCCGTCCCGACCCTATTCCGCCCGGATTCCAGCACAGCACGATTTCCCCTTCTCCAAGCTACGAAGAAAGAAGCCCTTCTCTCAGAAAATACCGAAGTCTCCTTGCTCAACTTAAAAAGTGTAATTACTAGTTTAGCCCTTAGTTAACCCTAATGCATCCTCCCTAATTTTCACTATAAATACCCCATTAGTCTAATTAGAGGAGCATGTTCTTCTTATCAATAATTAGAGTAGTTAATATCAATAAAATCTCTCTTCAATATTGTAATCAAGTATTAATCAAGTTTTAATCCAAGTTTTAGTTCTTTAATCTCTCTCTTGTTCATCCTTTATTTTGGGTAATTGAAGATTATTTGGGTAATATTGGAGGATTGACAACCTCTCAATCAATCATCAAGTACTTCTATTATCTTTGCTTTATTATTGGAATCATTAGTAGGTATAATCTCTTAATCCCTTTTTAATTATTGTTAATTACTTTCATTTATTCATCATGTTTCATTTTGTTGGTATGATTGACAACCTTGCTAGCATGATTAACATGATAATGAGTGAGTAGTCTCTTAGCTAGGGTTAAATGGGTGATTAGGGGAAACCAACATGGGGAATGATTCATGCTTAAATTAATATGCTTTCATGGTTTATTTGCTTGCTTGTTTTGATCTCAACTTATGCACATGTTATGTTTGATGAAATGCTAAGCCTATGAATCCTTGCATTTACTATCATCTCCTATCTTTTCAAAGAGACTTGTAAGACATAACCCAACTCGAGTCTCATTAGACCATGCATGCTGTTGAGTAGGGAAGATTAAGTCGACTTGTAGGTGTTGTACAATCTAATCGATTCGGCTCCGGGACCCAAACTTTCCTAGGATTGTAAGATATAACCCAACTCAATCCATCACAACAATAATTGCTTGCTTATAATTTGAGAACATGTTTGTATGATCATATCCCATGATTCCCCTATGATCCCATGACACCCTAGTGCTTTTAATCAATTGTTTACACCCCTTTAATTCATCTTGCTTGTTTATTTTTATTGCTATTTTAGTTTAGTGACCTTCTACATCAACCCAAATTGTGACACCCCTTAGACACCACTAGTTGCAATAGAAATCTCATTTCAACTCCCGTCCCTTAGGATCCGACCTTTACTTGCCTCTTTACTAATTGTAGAGTTGTTTATGAAATTATAAATTGTGTTTTGATTCGACCGTGACCAACGACCACATCTTTAATTGTGAACATGAACGGACTCCGATCAAAAATGGCGCCGTTGCCGGGGGACGGTGTTTGTTTGATTTAGATTTATTTTTATTGTTATTAGTTGTGTCTTTCTTTGCCTTGGGGAACTAAAACTCCTCAAGGTTTGTTCTAATTATTTTCGAGTTGTTTGATATTTTGCATGTCTAGAAGGTTACAAGGTGATTTGCTACCTTTTGACCGTGAAATTGAAAGAACCTTGACGAACAATAGGAGACTTGTTAGGAGGAATTTGAGAGGTTTTAGTGAAGTTGTTCAACCCACTAGTGAGTTTGTCAATCCTTTCGCAATAGAAGTTGAGGAAAACCCATTACACAATACCCCACAAAATCCACCTACAATGCCTAAATTCTCGTCACACTCCGTACCCACCGAGGAGAACCTACCCAATGGTACTCCTACACCACAACATCTTACCGGAAATTTCATTGCCAAATCCGCCTTTATCCAATTAGTTGAAAGAAGCCAATTTGGGGGGATGCCTAGTGAAGACCCTCATTCTCATATGGAGGCTTTTTGTGACTATTGTGATGCGATCTCACAAACCGGTGTAACTCAAGACCAAATTAGATGGGTCTTATTTCCGTTTTCTCTAATTGGCACCGCCAAACAATGGTTGAAAGGCCTTGATAAGGCTACTCTCGGAATAGATTCTTAGAAGAAGTTGGCTCTAGCTTTCTACAAAAAATTCTACCCATCGGAAAAGACTAACATGCTAAGAGCTCAAATTACGGGTTTTAAGCAAAGGGATGAAGAATCTTTGTATGAAGCTTGGGAGCGTTTCAAAGGAATTTGTCGCTCATGTCCTCATCATGGACTTAGCGAATGGTTCTTGGTTCAACAGTTTTGGAACGGTCTTTATGAAGACTCAAGAAATATCCTTAATATGGGATCGAATGGGATGTTCACCGAGGTTGATGACAACCAAACTTGGAGCAAAATTGAAGAAATGGCAATCCACAATTCACAATATAGTAGACCTCGCAAGGCTACTAAAGGAGGAAAGCACGAAGTGGACGCCGTTACTCAATTAGGTGCCCAACTAAGCTCCCATATCGATACTATCAACTTGAAGTTCGAAAAAGCAATGGCTAGACTTGAAGAAGTCTCAAAATCACCAAAGCATCATGTCAATGCCATGACGGCATCTTCATCAATCCCAAGTGGGATATGTGAGAATTGTGGAACTTTGGGTCATGACCCAAGTGAGTGTAGGGGAACAACCGAACAAGTTAATGCTTTCCAAGCATATAAAAGTGGTACCCCTTATTCAAATTTTTACAATGAGAATACCAAGTTCCATCCAAATCTCTCATACAAAAGCCAAAATGTTCAAAATCCTCAAACAACATACACTCCACCACCCATGAGAAATCAAAACCAAAGACCCTTTTACAACCAAAACAAAAGTTATCAAAATCAAAATCCATACAATCAACAACATGACCAAGGTTTGGATGTCCAAAAAGCGGTCCTCCAAATGCAAAAGAATCAACAAGAGTTTTTCACTCAAATGCAAAAAGATAGTCAAGCAAAGGAAATCACCATCAACAACATTCTAGCTCACACCAAGATGTTGGAAACCCAATTGACTCAACTAGCATCTTCAAGCTCACAAAGACAAAAGGGGCAATTACCACCTCAAAGTAATCCCCCAAGACATGAAACGGTTAGTGCTATTCACTTGAGGAGTGGCACAAGGTATGAAGCACCGAAGAAGCAAGTTGAGGATGAAGTTGTGGAAGCTAGTGATAAGGAAGAAGTTGTGCAAAACTCCAAGGTTGGAGATCAATCAAAAGAAGAAGTTTCAAAGAAAAATGAAGACAAGACCAAGGAGAAGGAGCCCATTGTGATTAGACTTCCTTTTCCAAGTCGCCAAGCCAAGCCCAAATTTGATGATCAACTTGGAAAGTTTATGGAAATTGTGAATAATTTGGAAGTCTCGATTCCTTTCACGGAATTAATCAATCACGTGCCGGCCTATGCGAAATACATGAAAGATATCCTCACAAAGAAGAAGTCCATCCGGAAACTTGAGACTATCGCCTTCACTAAGGTGAGTAGTGCAATACTTCAAGGGAGTTCACCTCCAAAACTAAAGGATCCGGGAAGCTTCTCAATACCGTGTACCATTGGCGACACGACGATCAACAAAGCCTTATGTGATCTAGGCGCTAGTGTGAGTGTCATGCCGTACTCGGTGAGTAAAAGGTTGGGGATGGGAGAGCTTAAATGCACCAACATCACACTTCAAATGGCCGATAGATCGACGAAGACGCCATTAGGGATATGGGAAGATGTCCCCGTGCGAATTGGGAAGTTTTTCATTCCGGTGGACTTTGTCATTGTTGATATGGAGGAAGATTCCAACATTCCAATCATTCTAGGAAGACCTTTCCTAAACACCGCGGGTGCGGTGATTGATGTAAAACATGGTGAGCTCACTCTAGAAGTGGGAGATGAAAGTATAACTTTTAATCTTGACAAGACCATGAGATCTCCCCATTTGCATGAGCCATGTTTTATGGTTGATCATTATTGTCGGAAAGATGAAAGGAAGAAGTCGGAACTCCAATGGAAAAAGAAAATTGAAGATGCTCCATTCAAAGAGCAAGTGAATTGTGACAAGGAGAGCTTGCAAAGCTCATCAAAATCAATCAAGGAAGAAGAAGATGGCCTCATTGGCCAAGGGAAGAAATTGGGAGAATTGTCTCCATCAAAACAAGAGATCTTCAATGATCAACTTAATGAAGTATGTGGTCTTTGGGATGACGAATTTGAAGGGATTTTTAATCCCTATATTGGACATGCTATTGATCAAGATTGACAACAAGAACCAAGGTCTATTGAAGACCTCTACCATGATAATGAACAAGCTTTTGATTACTTCTTCAAGGTGTTGAGCAACATCAACAACACCTTGAACATGCCCCCTTGACATCTCATCAAAGAATGAGAGTTTGGTGGAGTCCTCCCTAAACCACCACTTGTAAATATTTCTAATTCCCTAACTTGCATTTCAATTCTTGTATTGCATTTTTGTCATCTTTGGATTTACTTTATTTACTTTGATCAAGATAATTGTCATGTTTGAGAGAAGTGAGGGAGGGACTAACAATTTCAATTGATGTGTAGTGCTTTTAGCTTAGTGTGGGGATGGCACTTGCCTAGGCTATCCATGCCTTAGTAGTGCCCCCACAATGAAGAACACAAGAGTTGAAGAAAGAATAGAAGAATGATATGGGAAATGCTTTGTGCACGGATGGAACTGAATCCGTGTACACATGGGAAGAATCCGAGCGGATCCCAGAGAATCCGCCCGTCTGAGAGAATCCGAGCGGATTGCAAAAAAGACGCCCGTCTTATACTGAGCTGAATTTTGAAAAATTCCTGACTGTGACTGAATCCGGCCGTCCTGTGAAGAATCCGCCCGTCTTGAAGAATCCGTCCGTCTTGTGTAAAATTCGTCCGTCTTTGGAGCTGAGGAAAACAAGCAAAATTTTCTGGACTGAAATCCGTCCGTCTTTGAGCAAATCTGCCCGTCCCGTGTTCAGCAAATCCGAGCGGATTGTCACAAATCCGCCCGTCTTTAGGCGAGTTTTGCAAAGTCCAGAAAGAGAAGAATCTGCACGGACTGGGCAGAATCCGCACGGATTGCCCCTGCAGATTTGAAAATTTCGACTTCTTTAAAACCCCTCCCACCTTCATTCATTCATTCATTCATAAACACTACCCACAACATCAAAACCCTCATTCTCTCCATCACAAAAACAAAAACCCTCAACAACATTCATCAAAACAAATCAAATCATCATCCTAACAACAAATTAATCATTCCTCCTTCATCAAAAATCAAAACCAAGCACAAAATCTTCAACCTTTGAGTCGATTTTTGATTTTATAAAGGCAAAGCCTTTCACCTTTAAATCGACTTGGGTATACTACAAATTGAAGATTTTTCATTCTTTTCTTGGTTTAATTCATCAATGGCAAGGTCTAAGGGACCAACAAAGGCACCAAAGGCTAAGGCACTCTCACAAAGGCAAAAGGCTCTTCAAACAAAGAAAGCATTGGCTATGGTGGTAGCAACACCAAACTTGGAAATGCAACAACAACAACAACCTTCTATGGGACCAACAACACCTTCTACTCCGGTAATTAATCAACTTTTGCATTACCCGGAGGTAACTTTTATTTCCGATACCCATAGAAATACCTTTGTCAAGTTTGCTATGAAGTCATTACAATCCACCAAGTTCATATGTGAAGATACCTTAGAAAAATTGGGTGTCTTAGAGCAAACTAGAGTCTTTTTCAATGCCATGGGGTTGAAGAAATTGTTTAAAGCAAAGGAATTGACATACCCCTCCCTTACCTTGGAATTTTTAAGTTCCTTGAAAGTCACCAAAATGGAGAATAGGGAGAATGTCGAGTTTCGTCTAGCTAATGTTAGTAGACGCATTTCCTTTAGGGAATTGGGTGAAATTTTGGGTCTAAGTGATAAACCGAGTTATTTCAAGAGTTATGGAAAGTATGACCCCGCACCTCTTTGGGAGGCAATCTCCGGGAAGAAATTTGAGGATTTTCATGCGAGTCGTGCTCTTTTGGTCCATCATCCGGGCATAAGAGTATGGCACAAGGTCGTGGGTAACACCATAATTGCTAGGAAAGATACCAACCATTTCACAAGACTTGATTTTATTCTCCTTGAATCGGCTTTGAATATCGGAAGAGTTCACACCAAGCCTTACAATTCTTTGAGGCTCTTGGTAGATAGATGGCTCAATGTTGATAGTGGGAAGAAGGGCACGACCGTTATTGTCAATGGCGGCCTAGTCACACTCCTAGCTAAGCACTTTGATCCTAACTTCAATAAGGATAACAAGTACAAAGCAAATGAGGGTGGCTATCTTGTCGATATGCCTATTATGATTAACAAGTACAAGTGGGTTGCCCATAACCCCCTTGACACTAAGTATGGATGGCTCACTAGTGAAGCTAGATCGTTCACCTTGCCTTCAAAGATTTGTCGTCTAAGTGTCCACCGGACCAATTATCTACTTCCCCTTTCCAAAGAGGCCGAGTATATTATTCAACAACAAAAGGGTGATCTTGAAGTACCCTCCTCTTCCATTGTCATACCACCTTACCCTTTTGAGTATGAAGAGTTCAAGCCGGAAGGAATTGAAGTTGGGAAAGACTATGTGACTCTTCTCATGCAAACAATGCACAAGCAAGCCTATGAAGATCGGAAAAACGCCTACTTGGCTCAATATCCACCCCTCCTACATCTAGCTAGGCAAGGACTCCTTGATCCATCTTGTCCTTTGCCTAGTTGGGCGGATAGAGGAGCCTTATTTCCGGGTGCATCTAGGGTCGTTTTGGGTGACAATGAGGTTGTTGGAAATGATGAAGAAGTTGATGATAATATTGAGGAAGAAGCAAGAGAAGAAGAAAAGGATGGTGAAGATGATGATGAGGAAGATGAGGAAGAAAGTGAAGAAACAAATGACAAGGAAAGTGGTAATGTGTCCACTTCTCATGAGGGAAGTGATGATGATAGCATGATGGAAGATTAGCAAGCCTTGGAGACTCCTACACTCTCATCGTTAGTCTATTTCTCTCTTTGTATTTTATCTAATTTTGATCATTGTTGGAGTAGTCCTAACCCCATTAGAGGACTCACACCTCGGTACCATTGAGGTGTTCTCATTCTATTGTTCCCATTTTCAAAATCCAAAATGACAAATTAGTTTCATGCATAGCATAGTGTGTGCATGAACTACACCCATCCTTGGACATTAGCAATAGTGTCTTACTCGGTTTGGGGAAGTTAATGCATACACAACGGGAGGTAATCTAAATTATCCTCTCTGTCATAACAAAAACCATGCATCATGTAGTATAGCTTAGTGTAGATTGCATTTAGTGTAGAAATCATGCATCATCTTTGCATAATTTCCATCACTTTGGCCATTGAGGACAATGCCCATATTAGTGTGGGGATGGGAATTCTAACATTTAACTCTTATTCAAAAATCCAAAAAAATGGAAAAATTTCAAAAATCATAAAAATTTGAAAAATCGAAAACCCAAAAACATTTTTTTCCTTTTGTATAAATTGTCTTGTATATATTGTGTTTGTTCATCCTTGTTAACATTGATCGACTACGCCACATCCGAGACATGAGGATATTGAAGACCGCATGATATGATCTTTCCAATCTCCTTTTTCCTCTTTATGTTAATGACTTTGTGGCTTTATTTTGATTGATGCGGTAAAAACAATGTGAACTTAAGATTGCATTTAGATTAAATGTTATATTAGTTGGTAGAATCACTTGCATTAGGATGTTTATATGCTAGTTGCATCATGGCATATAGTTGCATGTTAAAAAAATTTGCGAAACCGTCTACTTGGGAAGCTTGACAAGTGTATATAGGCCCTAGTAGATGCCTTTTGTTCTTAAGACTTTGCTTGTTAGAATACTTGTAAAACACCCTAGGATGTGTCATGCTAGTATCCTTTGACCCATGGATTAAGGCCTAGTCAAGAGTACCTTGTGGTGTGATAACTCCTTGGCTACCGTTTATTCCAAGGTGACCCTTGAAACCATGCATCTATCCATCCATCATTCATCCATGTTCTACCACATTTTTGTCAACAAAAGGGAATGGGCACAAAAACAAAAAGAAATCAATTTGAGTTCAAAGAAAAGAAAAGAAAAGAAAAAAGGTTTGCAAAATGCATCAAAAGAAAAGAGGAGTAACAAAAATGAAAACTCCTATGCTCCAAATATAAGCCACCCTCCCTACATATGGGGTGACTTTGAAAATGTTCAAAAAGAAAATACAAAAAGTTGAAAAGTTGTCAAGTATTGAAATGCCAAAAATAAAAAAGAAATGGCAAAGAAAGTGTTCTCAAATGTTATATGCCACAAGAAATTGGGGGGAAAAACAACAACAAAGCAAACTCCCAAAATGAAACTCAAATACTATCGATCCCTTTATCCATCATATCCATTTTTGTGCATGGTAGAGAGGGGACGACCCTTCTTCTTGTCTAGGCAAGAGGGGAAATTCCGCGATCCTCCAGTATTTCTAACACCATAGGGAGTCTACTCTTGACAAAAGCATTTAACGATTGAGGATGTGGTCGTTGGTCACGGTCGAATCAAAACACAATTTATAACTTCACAAACAACTCTACAATTAGTAAAGAGGCAAGTAAAGGTCGGATCCCAAGGGACGGGAGTTGAAATGAGATTTCTATTGCAACTAGTGGTGTCTAAGGGGTGTCACAATTTGGGTTGATGTAGAAGGTCACTAAACTAAAATAGCAATAAAAATAAACAAACAAGATGAATTAAAGGGGTGTAAACAATTGATTAAAAGAAGTAGGGTGTCATGGAATCATAGGGGAATCATGGGATATGATCATACAAACATGTTCTCAAATTATAAGCAAGCAATTATTGTTGTGATGGATTGAGTTGGGTTATATCTTACAATCCTAGGAGAGTTTGGGTCCCGGAGCCGAATCGATTAAATTGTACAACACCTACAAGTCGACTTAATCTTCCCTACTCAACAACATGCATGGTCTAATGAGACTTGAGTTGGGTTATGTCTTACAAGTCTCATTAAAAAGATAGGAGATGATAGTAAATGCAAGAATTCAAAGGCTTAGCATTTCATCAAACATAACATGTGCATAAGTTGAGATCAAAACAAGCAAGCAAATAAACCATGAAAGCATATTAATTTAAGCATGAATCATTCCCCATGTTGGTTTCCCCTAATCACCCATTTAACCCTAGCTAAGAGACTACTCACTCATTATCATGTTAATCATGCTAGCAAGGTTGTCAATCATACCAACAAAATGAAACATGATGAATAAATGAAAGTAATTAACAATAATTAAAAAGGGATTAAGAGATTATACCTACTAATGATTCCAATAATAAAGCAAAGATAATAGAAGTACTTGATGATTGATTGAGAGGTTGTCAATCCCCCAATAATACCCAAATAATCTTCAATTACCCAAAATAAAGGATGAACAAGAGAGAGATTAAAGAACTAAAACTTGGATTAAAACTTGATTAATACTTGATTACAATATTGAAGAGATATTTTATTGATATTAACTACTCTAATTATTGATAAGAAGAACATGCTCCTCTAATTAGACTAATGTGGTATTTATAGTGAAAATTAGGGAGGATGCATTAGGGTTAACTAAGGGCTAAACTAGTAATTACACTTTTTAAGTTGAGCAAGGAGACTCCGGTATTTTCTGAGAGAAGGGCTTCTTTCTTCGTAGCTTGGAGAAGGGGAAATCGTGCTGTGCTGGAATCCGGGCGGAATAGGGTCGGGACGGGCGGATTCTGGCGTTGGAATCCGGGCGGATTGTGGAGGTGGAATCCGAGCGGAATAGGGCAAAGCCGCTCGGATTGTGCAGCTGTGGGACGGACGGATTGGTGACAATCCGCTCGGATTGTCACTCAGCAACTCATCTCCTTCTTTTCTTCCCTTTTCTTCATAAATTCCTTGGGGATTTCCTTGGAGACTCAAGGATCTTTTCTCAACATTGCTCTTCTACTATCATATGTACAAAGGCCTTCTAATCTTGTCTCTCCTTGATGCTTGGTCATTGAATTCGATCAATTTAGACTTGTTTTGCCGTGAAAATGCAAGATTCTTACTCCTTTCCTACCAAGGGATCAAAATCTCAAAGAATATGCAAAACAAAGAACTAAAGATAGTAAATGACCCAAATATGCACTAAAAAGCATGGAAACGAGGCTAATTCGGGGACTAAATGTGCACTAATTATGGTCACATCAAATATCCCCAAACCGGACCTTTGCTCGTCCCGAGTAAAGAGGTGACTAAGACTAGGACCAATACTAACCTATCCTAATATTAATAGCCGATATGAGACAATTAGCAGGTCTCACTCCGCCCCTTCAACTCACAACAAGACAACCATGAGGTAGGATGCCTTCTTGCAAGGCAAGGTGGGTCTTGCCAAAATGGTGACACATCCAATCATTAAGCACACAAAACAAGTAATGGATGCATCTACAAAAGAATAGCCACTTTCCTCATCTAAGTGGCGGAAATTATCTACAAGGGAAGTAATTCAAGGGTACACACTCCTTCATAGATGCAATTTCTTCAAACTACTAAGCCTAGAAGAATACCAATAAATCACCTCCAAATTGTGTCAAGCTAGGGTACCTTTGTCCTCAATCGTTAAATGCTTTTGTCAAGAGTAGACTCCCTATGGTGTTAGAAACACTGGAGGATCGCGGAATTCCCCCTCTTGCCTAGACAAGAAGAAGGGTCGTCCCCTCTCTACCATGCACAAAAATGGATAGGATGGATAAAGGGATCGATAATATTTGAGTTTCATTTTGGGAGTTTGCTTTGTTGTTGTTTTTCCCCCCAAGTTCTTGTGGCATATAACATTTGAGAACACTTTCTTTGCCATTTCTTTTTGGTTTTTGGCATTTCAATACTTGACAACTTTTCAACTTTTTGTATTTTCTTTTTGAACATTTTCAAAGTCACCCCATATGTAGGGAGGGTGGCTTATATTTGAAGCATAGGAGTTTTCATTTTTGTTACTCCTCTTTTCTTTTGATGCATTTTGCAAACTTTTTTTTCTTTTCTTTTCTTTTCTTTGAACTCAAATTGATTTCTTTTTGTTTTTGTGCCCATTCCCTTTTGTTGACAAAAATGTGGTAGAACATGGATGAATGATGGATGGATAGATGCATGGTTTCAAGGGTCACCTTGGAATAAACGGTAGCCAAGGAGTTATCACACCACAAGGTACTCTTGACTAGGCCTTAATCCATGGGTCAAAGGATACTAGCATGACACATCCTAGGGTGTTTTACAAGTATTCTAACAAGGAAAGTCTTAAGAACAAAAGGCATCTACTAGGGCCTATATACACTTGTCAAGCTTCCCAAGTAGACGGTTTCGCAAATTTTTTTAACATGCAACTATATGCCATGATGCAACTAGCATATAAACATCCTAATGCAAGTGATTCTACCAACTAATATGACATTTAATCTAAATACAATCCTAAGTTCACATTGTTTTTACCGCATCAATCAAAATAAAGCCACAAAGTCATTAACATAAAGAGGAAAAAAGGAGATTGGAAAGATCATACCATGCGGTCTTCAATATCCTCATGTCTCGGATGTGGCGTAGTCGATCAATGTGAACAAGGATGAACAAACACAATATATACAAGACAATTTATACAAAAGGAAAAAAAATGTTTTTGGGTTTTCGATTTTTCAAATTTTTATGATTTTTGAAATTTTTCCATTTTTTTGGATTTTTGAATAAGAGTTAAATGTTAGAATTCCCATCCCCACACTAATATGGGCATTGTCCTCAATGGCCAAAGTGATGGAAATTATGCAAAGATGATGCATGATTTCTACACTAAATGCAATCTACACTAAGCTATACTACATGATGCATGGTTTTTGTTATGACGGAGAGGATAATTTAGATTACCTCCCGTTGTGTATGCATTAACTTCCCCAAACCGAGTAAGACACTATTGCTAATGTCCAAGGATGGGTGTAGTTCATGCACACACTATGCTATGCATGAAACTAATTTGTCATTTTGGATTTTGAAAATGGGAACAATAGAATGAGAACACCTCAATGGTACCGAGGTGTGAGTCCTCTATGGGGTTAGGACTACTCCAACAATGATCAAAATTAGATAAAATACAAAGAGACAAGACATAAACTTCTTTTCATGAAAAATAAAGATAAAGAGGAGAGATGAGAAAACTTCACTTGAGCTTAGGTGGGTGCCTCTCGCCCGCTCCACCTAGTGTTGAAGTAATCCCCTAGACATCGGCATCATCTCCTTCTAGATCACTATCCAAAACTCCTTTTGAAGCATCACTCAAACTTGGGTCCATGAATTCGTCTTCTTCACTCTCAAGCTCAACCGTGTCACCTCCACAAGAATTGCTACTTCCCTCCTTTTGTCTCCCATTCGCCCCTTCATTAGCCTTCTCCGAGTTGGGAAAGAGCAATTCCATTTGAGCCCATGAGGGGAAAGCTCCTTCTTCACTAATCCGCCCTTTTTGAGCCATCTCATGGTATTGGGGGTAAAGAGCATAGTAAGCGTCCACGGAGGTCTCATATTGACGGTAGTGTAAATCTTGCAAAATTCCCGTGACAAAGTCGTCACGGGGGAGGATGAAGGGATTTGGATGGTTATACGGTTGGTAGGGAAAGGGGTAGGGAGGTACTTTTATCTTTTCATCTTGGGTTTGTTGTTCTTGTTGTTGTGGTGGTGGGTTTTGAGGCGGTGGTGCATTGCTTGCTTGACTTGGGATGAGGTAGGATGGAATTGGAGACAAGCTTCCTCTTCTTGGGGAGATCCGTGGTAGATCGGTTATTGGGAGATAGATAGGATCGCTCCCTTTTGTCAACCACTTTATCCGCTTGTTGACCCCCTCAAGGGTTATCCAATGGTGTTGGACGACAAGGAGATCTTCATTAATTCTCGTACTCCCCGTAAGTGGAGTGTACTCATTGTTCTCATTGAACCTTGGGTTGAACTGCTTTGCAAGTCGAGTTATGAGTCCTCCATTCACTATGTGCTTCATTCCATCATCGTCCCCATTTCTAAACTTTGCCCATTTCTCTAGCAAAACTAGAGGTGCATTGAAGTGATACCCATCTCTCCCTTGAATGTTGAGGTATGATTCCATAAACACAAGGTCCAATTGGTTAACGATGGCCGGATCCCGGCGGGCGAAGAGAGTACCCGAAAGAAATCGATATGTAAGCCTCAATATCGGGTTTTGGATATGAAATGCAAGACATTCCTTGGTAAGAATGAAGTCCCGGCCCGTCATGGCCCTCCACAAAGGTGCAACATTATACTTTTTGGGTTTCGATGTTCGGGTAGGCGAAACATCAAGTCCAAAAACATTCGCAAATTCGACAAGGGTCATCATCCTAGAGACATTTTCCAACCTAAACTCTATGCAAATAGTTTTGTTCAAGGTTGTGATTCTCAAAAAGCTTAAGAATTCTAGCACAAGGGACCGATATGTTGGCTCATACATGCGAAAGAGGGTTGAAAGGCCAAAAACCTCGAAGAGGGCTTCTACTTGGTGAAAAATCCCAAACTTTCTCAATGTAGCATGACAAAGGAATTTAGTGGGAAGAATATTCTTACATAGGAGTCGGTGGAAGACTAACCTCTGCTCATCATCAAGGAATTCCACATTTGAAAAATCATCGAGCCTTGTGAGATCAACAATCTCCACATTTTCCCTTCTAGTAGAAGAACTTCCCATCCTCCTTGGTCTTCTTGCATTCCGAAAAGAGGATCTCCTTGGTGCCATTCTTGATTCTTTTGTTGGGTTCTTTTGATTTGTGAAAGGATGAGGATGTTCCTTGTTGATTGATTGAGTGTTGGAAACCCTAGAAAATTGGGGATTTATGATTTTGTGGGTGAAGAGAGTGATTTGGATGTGTATGGGAGTCATAAGGAGGTGGGTTTTATAGGGTAAGTGGAAGGAATAGTGATGTGTCATTGTATGTGTGGTGGGGTGTATTTTAATTAGGGAAAATCGGGTCAAAGCACCGTGAGAAGACGAGCGGATTCGAGCAGAAGACGCTCGGATTCGTGCTCATCGGGACGGGCGGATTCTGGGCAATACGCCCGGATTCTGCCACAGCGGAGATTTCCAAAATTTGATATTACAAAGACGGGCGTCCCGAGCATAAGACGCTCGGATTCTTTTAACATGGGACGGGCGTCTTTTCCTGCAGACGGACGGATTCCTTCACAGAAATTTTCCTTGAAATGCACAAGTAGAAAAACGGGCGTCTTTCTTCAAATCCGACCGGATTCTAAAAGACGGGCGTCTTTCCTCGTTGGACGCTCGGATTCGACCTCAGTCCAGAAATCTTCAATTTCTCAGCGTAGCTGGACGGACGGTTTTTCCTCTAGACGCCCGGATTCCAATAGAACGGCCGGATTCCAGGGAATCCGCACGGATTCAGGCTAAGAGTTTTGACCTTTTTCTCCTCTCTAAGATGCGTCCCCACACTTGAGAATTTGTTCCTTCCTTCATTCAAAACTCATTAGTAACCCTCCCTCACTTACGCTCATGAAAAGAGTTCATGCTTTTATTAAAAACAAATGCAATAAATATAAGTTAGAGGGTTAGTATATTTACAAGTGGTGGTTTAGGGAGGACTCCACCAAACTCTCCCTTAGATGGTCCTTTCAAGGGGGAGGAGGCCCGAGGTAGGTAGCCTCGACCTCTCCAATAAATGCTCCTTCATAGTACGGTTTCAACCTTTGACCATTTACTTTGAACTTGCTTCCATCTTCCGTCTTGAGTTCAAAATCTCCATATTTTCCAACTTCGGTTATCACATAGGGACCCATCCATCTAGAGTTCAATTTTCCCGGAAAGAGTCGGTAGCGGGAATTGAATAGAAGGACTTTGTCTCCCTTGTGCAAGGCCTTTTGTCTAATTCTCTTATCATGAAGCAACTTCGTTTTTTCTTTGTAAATCTTTGCATTCTCATAGGATTGAAGTCGGAACTCCTCCAATTCTTGGATTTGAATCATCCTCCTTTGACCGCTCAATTTGAGATCAAGATTAAGTGCTCGGATTGCCCAATAAGCTTTGTACTCCAATTCAATTGGCAAATGAAATGCTTTTCCATAGACAAGCTTGTAGGGGGAGGCTCCTATGGGAGTCTTATAGGCCGTCCTATAAGCCCAAAGAGCATCATCAAGCTTTGTGCTCCAATCTTTCCGAGTTTTGTTCACAACTTTCTCAAGGATTTGCTTGATCTCTCTATTTGAAATTTCCACTTGGCCGCTTGTTTGAGGATGATATCCCAAGCCGGTTCGATGTTGAACACCATATTTAGTCAAAAGGGATGCAAGCTTCTTCTCATGGAAATGCGTTCCTCCATCACTAATGATTGCTCTAGGAACTCCAAATCGTGGGAAAATTATCTTCTTGAAAAGCTTGGTGACCGTTTTTGCATCATCATTTGGAGTGGCAATTGCCTCCACCCACTTCGAGACATAATCTACGGCCACAAGGATGTACTTATTCCCATTGGATGTCACAAAGGGCCCTTGGTAGTCGATCCCCCAAACATCGAAGATCTCCACCTCTAGAATGCCCCTTTGTGGCATTTCGTTCCTCCAAGATATATTCCCCGTTCTTTGACACGCATCACAATGAATGATGAACTCTCTTGTGTCTTGAAACATTGTAGGCCAATAGAAGCCCGATTGGAGAATTTTTGCAACGGTTCTCCTTCCTCCATGGTGCCCACCGTAGGGTGATGAATGACACCCTTCCAAGATTCCTTGGATTTCCCATTGAGGGATGCATCTCCGGTAGAGCCCATCACTACACTCCTTGTAGAGGTTTGGGTCATCCCAAAAGTACCTCTTCACTTCGAATAGGAATCTCTTCCTTTGGTTACGGTTCAAATTTGGAGGGAGCACGTTTCCAACAATATAATTGGCATAATCGGCAAACCATGGAGTGATGTGCCTTTCAAGTTGTGTTTGAATAGCCATCAAAATATCGTCGGGAAATGAGTCATTGATTGGGGTTTCTCCATTTTCATCATGAAACCGGATCCTTGACAAGTGATCCGCCACTACATTCTCGGCTCCTTTTTTGTCTCTTATTTCCAAGTCAAATTCTTGAAGGAGCAAAATCCATCTCAACAATCTTGGTTTTGCCTCCTTCTTTATCAAGAGATGTCGGAGAGCACGGTGATCCGAAAAAACAATTACCTTGGATCCAAGCAAGTAGGAACGGAATTTATCCAAGGCATAAACAATGGCAAGAAGCTCCTTTTCGGTTGTATCATAATTCACTTGAGAGGGGTCGAGGGTCTTGCTTATGTAATAGATGGCGTGAAGAGCTCTCCCTACCCGTTGGCCAAGAACCGCTCCAACGGCGTAGTTGCTAGCG
This sequence comes from Silene latifolia, assembly GCF_048544455.1. Classification (NCBI taxonomy): domain Eukaryota; kingdom Viridiplantae; phylum Streptophyta; class Magnoliopsida; order Caryophyllales; family Caryophyllaceae; genus Silene; species Silene latifolia. The sequence continues at coordinate 323,165,039 of NC_133537.1, forward strand.
TCACACATAATCTCGAAAGGTAACTCCCAATTCGGGGGTTGAATGATTGGTGCCGAGATTAATGCTTCTTTGATTCTATTAAAAGCTTCAACGCACTCGTTAGTAAATTGGAATTGGGCATCTTTTAGCAAAAGTTGAGTGAGGGGTTTTGCTATTTTTGAAAAATCCTTTATGAAACGACGATAAAAACCCGCGTGACCGAGAAAACTTCTCACCCCTTTAACATTCACGGGAGGTGGGAGTTTCTCTATCACCTCAACTTTAGCTTTATCGACCTCGATGCCCTTTTCCGGAATCAAATGGCCCAAAACAATTCCTTCATTGACCATGAAGTGACACTTTTCCCAATTTAAAACAAGGCTAACATCTTCACACTTTTGCAATACAAGAGAAAGATTATGCAAACATGAATCAAAGTCCCTTCCATAAACACTAAAATCATCCATAAAAACTTCCATTATGGTCTCTAAGTAATCGGAGAAGACACTCATCATGCATCTTTGGAAAGTGGCGGGGGCATTGCATAAGCCAAAAGGCATCCTTCTATATGCAAAAGTGCCATAAGGGCATGTGAAGGTGGTCTTATGTTGGTCATCCGGGTGTATAGGGATTTGGAAGAATCCCGAATACCCGTCAAGATAACAAAAGAATTTGTTGGAGGCTAACCTCTCAAGCATTTGGTCAATGAATGGTAAGGGGAAGTGATCTTTTCTTGTTGCGGAGTTTAATTTCCGATAGTCAATGCACATACGCCAACCGGTGATCATTCTCGTGGGTATTAATTCGTTCTTTTCATTTGTCACTACCGTGGTACCTCCTTTCTTAGGTACCACTTGGACGGGGCTAACCCACAAAGAATCCGATATGGGATATATGATTCCCGCATCAAGTAATTTCATGACTTCTCCTTTGACAACTTCTTACATGTGGGGGTTCAATCTTCTTTGGGGTTGAATAGTAGGCCTATGGTCTTCCTCTAGATGAATTCTATGCATGCAAAAGTCGGGACTTATCCCCTTAAGGTCATCTAGACTATAGCCTATAGCCTTCTCATGTTTTTTCAACACGTCAAGCAACTTTCCCAATTGGTCATTATCAAGTCTATCATTAACAATCACGGGTTTGGTCTTTGATTCATCAAGGTAAGCATATTTCAAATTTGGGGGAAGGGGTTTTAAAGTAGGAGTTTGTACCTCACTTTCCTCCTTTGGAGTTTCGTTGAGAATTTGCTCCATCTCCATTAGGCATTCCATTCTCATAGCATACTCAACTTCACTTTCATCAACCTCATCATATTCAAATTCCATGATGGGTTCCTCTTGCTCTTGAGTTTGTAAAATATCCTCTAGGATGGATTGCTCATCCTCTATGGGTTGACATACTTCCACTAGAATATTATGCACCAATTCGGATTGTGCACGAGTAAGTTCCTTGTTAGCTAGAGCGGCCTCAAAGAGATCTACCTCCAACTCCCAATACATGCTCTTAGCCTCACTTGCTTCCAAGGCTTCTAATGCTTGCATTGGATCCTTGAAGTAAGGTATACTCAAGTGGTCCTCTACAAAACAATCTATGAAATCCATCTTGCAAAATATCAAACAACTTGAAAATGATTAGAACAAACCTTGAGGAGTTTTACTTCCTCAAGGCGAAGAAAGACACAACTAATAACAATAAAAAGAAATCTAAATCAAACAAACACCGTCCCCGGCAACGGCGCCATTTTGGATCGGAGTCCGTTCATGTTCACAATTAAAGATGTGGTCGTTGGTCACGGTCGAATCAAAACACAATTTATAACTTCACAAACAACTCTACAATTAGTAAAGAGGCAAGTAAAGGTCGGATCCCAAGGGACGGGAGTTGAAATGAGATTTCTATTGCAACTAGTGGTGTCTAAGAGGTGTCACAATTTGGGTTGATGTAGAAGGTCACTAAACTAAAATAGCAATAAAAATAAACAAGCAAGATGAATTAAAGGGGTGTAAACAATTGATTAAAAGCACTAGGGTGTCATGGAATCATAGGGGAATCATGGGATATGATCATACAAACATGTTCTCAAATTATAAGCAAGCAATTATTGTTGTGATGGATTGAGTTGGGTTATATCTTACAATCCTAGGAAAGTTTGGGTCCCGGAGCCGAATCGATTAGATTGTACAACACCTACAAGTCGACTTAATCTTCCCTACTCAACAACATGCATGGTCTAATGAGACTCGAGTTGGGTTATGTCTTACAAGTCTCATTGAAAAGATAGGAGATGATAGTAAATGCAAGGATTCATAGGCTTAACATTTCATCAAACATAACATGTGCATAAGTTGAGATCAAAACAAGCAAGCAAATAAACCATGAAAGCATATTAATTTAAGCATGAATCATTCCCCATGTTGGTTTCCCCTAATCACCCATTTAACCCTAGCTAAGAGACTACTCACTCATTATCATGTTAATCATGCTAGCAAGGTTGTCAATCATACCAACAAAATGAAACATGATGAATAAATGAAAGTAATTAACAATAAATAAAAAGGGATTAAGAGATTATACCTACTAATGATTCCAATAATAAAGCAAAGATAATAGAAGTACTTGATTATTGATTGAGAGGTTGTCAATCCCCCAATAATGTAACGCCCCGTAAATTTCGGACCGTTAATATGTTTCGAAAATAATTAATTAATCAAGTAAAATTTGACAATAATGTATTTAAAGTAAAAATAATTCAAAGAAATATAATTTTATTATATTTTGAAGAAAAGTATTTATTTTGATAGTTTTGAAATGTTTAAAAATAGTTTAAACCGTGTAAAATCTTTTATTTCGAAATAAGGGCGTATCGGGGGGAAATGACAATTCGTTTGAACGTTGGGTAAACGAATTTGGAAATGGGTCGTATGAATACTCAATTTTATTGTAATCTCGTGTTTAAAGACTTTGGACTTGACGAAATTCGCGTTTGACTTACGGATTTAATTATTATTGAAACGAGTCAAAACCGACTCGTAAAAATCCCGACTAAAAATCCCGCACTTCCTTTTTCCTCCTTTCTTTTCCTCTTACACGACATCCCCTCCCCCCTTTACCTTTCTTTTCTGATTTTGTTCTTAGAATCATCATCATCAACATCAAACCCAAATAAAAACACATTTCATCCAAAATTCATTTGTTTTGGCCGTAAATTCTTCGTTTCTTTTCCGTTTTTCGCATAATTTACCTTTCCGGAATCCCCTCGCCACGATCTACAACTTAGTATGTTCTAATTTCAATTTTCATTAAGTTATTTTAAGACCAAAATTCGGTAATTTCGGTTTTGTGTTTAATTTTTGTGTTTTAATTGTTTATTTAGGTGAAGGATTGGAAGACGAGTTCGGGGACTCGTATATTGTAGAGGATAGCGGCTAGTGCCGTTAGGGTTTGGGTTTTCAAGGTGTTAATTGCTCTTTTTTAGCTTAAGGTAACATATTTCGAGTTACTCGACGAAAGATCGTCACATGTTTTTGATTTTTGTATGTTTGGTGATTTTTACTTGAGTAGTAGTTTTCACATGATAAATTTGTTGTATGCATGTTTAATTTGTGCCTTTTGTTAGTTTAAATTATTAAAGTTGAATTGGGGACGATTAATTAATTTTCAGACGGTCTCTTACTAAACAAAAATGGAAAAATAAGGTGGTGTAGGGGGACGGGCAGCAGGCCCGTGGCAGGCCCACGGCTGCCCGGGTTGGTCCGTGCTTGTTTTGCGGTTTTTCGTTCAATATTGGTCATTTCGGGTTAATTAAGGTTAGAATAGTGTAAGTAACAAATGGGTAGTATTTTGAATTGAATCATTCTAGTAATAAAAAAATATGTTAATGGTAAAATTGTGCGTATATTAGTAGTTATCACATGTTAGGATAGTTTACAAAATGAATTTTATAGCGATAATTGTAATGTTTTTTGATTGATTGAAAAAAGCGAGCCTTAGTCCCTTTGATCGATGCGATGTCGATTAATTGAGTGATTGGTCACCGCAATTTGACCGCACTGCCGCAGGTGGGGTTGCGGGTAAAAATTCGGTTGAATGATTTAGATAATCGGCCTTTTTCTTGTTTTAGGCCATTTATTATATCTCTATTTCACATGTGTAGTTAGTTGAATTTAAATAGCTTCTTATTTAGTTAGTTGAATTTAAATAGCTTCTTATTTTGTAGTAATGGCCCTAGATTCCCCTAAAGCCTTTAATATTGTTAAAATTGCTAGAATTGGAAGTTAGTATTGAATTCTTATTGAGGAACTGTTGGGATTGTATGCTGTAAATAGACATTTATTTAGCTTTCACATGATAGAATGTTAGAATTTATGTTGGTAAGTAGGACTTTTTGCCCTCTTAAGGTTATGTGGGTGTCTTACTTGACTTATGTGGTGAGTCTTGGGTGGTGTGGGCTAAAATATTCAAGCTGGGACTAGCTGTGACTAGGTCCTAGGTGAGTATTTCGGCCTTCATCATAGATAGGTCTTTATAGTCTTTGACGAGTATATGTTCCTTTGCTTGATAGCCTTTGTGTTCCTGACTAGTGGATGTTTATCCAAGTTGGGGCATGACCTCAGGTACTTATTTTGATAGTATGGGGTCAGCTTAAGTACTAGCCGACCCTTCGGTGGTGTCCTTAGGGTACTCACTTCACTTTGTTTTAAAAAAAAGTTGTGAGTCTTGGGTGCGGTGGTGTGTATCCGCATGTCTAGGTCTGCGCAGATTTTAGGCTAGGGTTGTGTTGTCTCTTGGCCATGTTTTCTTAATAGTAACCGCTGAGCCAAGATACCGGTTCGATTACCTTCCCTACCTCGTGGTATAGACTTGAGTTACAAAGTGACTATTGACGGGACTAAGAGCTTATGCCTGTCTTTGATATATTGCCCTTTCTTGTTTGATGATTCTATGAATCATAGAAGGTGAGATGCAAGCCGGCTATGGTTGATAGAGTTTGGATTACAATTTGTTATATGATTCACTTGATAGTTAGTTTGGTCAGTTTAGGGGTCATTGGTTAGAATACATGATAAGTAAATGGTTTATCAAATTGTTTACATGTTACATTACATGTTACATTAATTTTGACGATTCGTGGCTGGGAGGACTCGAAGTTACTCCCCACTGAATTGTGGCTTTCGTGTTTGTATAAAATGCGATTGACAGGTTGTTGATGCTTTGTTGGGGGTCACAGACGGCTAGTGAGCAAGGAACCTTGGACCTAGTTTGGTTTTCTTTTGTAGAAACCTTTTATCTTTTGGTTATGTAAATAACCTTTTAACTTTTGGTTTGTATATAATTCGAAGGGACATATGTCTCCCTTTTCCATTTTGGGTTGTATCATTATGTATTTTCGTACCTTTAGCGGTGTTAAGTAAGTTAGATTGTAGCAATTGCAGGTTTGGCACCCGTCTTTTGGGAATGTTGGATTGGTTGTGAATGGTTTAGTTAGAAATTTTTTTGAAATTGCAGGTTTTTGACTAGTTGAACTATTTACAAACATATCCTACCAGTTTTTCTGTAGAATTTAAGTAATTAGATAATGTTTTTTTTAAGGGTGTCACAGTTGGTATCAGAGCTTATTTGCTGCCGACGCACGTTTGTGCACCCCACCTAAAATCACTTGACCTTTTAATAATAAACTTGAGAGAAGGGTAGGATGGGTAGAATTAGGATTTTATGTGGTAGTCTGTTTGTGATTGCTAATTGTTAGGTACTAATTGATTTTCTCTTTTGTAAGATGGCTCTCCAATAGATGTAGATAATGCAATCTTACCTTAGTTTTCCAATCTCGTTGTTTATTCGTCTTTCAAATTCTTCTTCTCTCGCCTTGGTAACTACCTTTCAACTCTTTCTCCCAATTCATCTTAGGTTGGTTTTCTTCTTATAATAAAGTCCATGTGGACACCTTCCTTTTATTCCGCAGGATAGTTCGCCCTTGTTCAAAGAGAACCCGATTTTGAGAGAATGTAACTTTGGAGGGCGTGAATGAGTTGAGAAATCGATTGGTTAAGGTTTGAGTGGTATAGGAGAATATAACTTGGGATCCTTTGGTTAGACTTGTTAGTGGTGCCTGATATGAGAGCCTAGTGAGTTTAGGAACACCTTTGGATTTATGGCTATTGAGAGTTTGTTTGTTATAGATGATTCAGTATGGGTACTACCTTAGAACATAGGATGGAATGAACCTAAGCTACTTCATTTGAGAGTCTCGATATTTCTTGTGGAGAATTAAAGGTATGATAGTTAGCCCTAATCCTTGTGGGCCTTGAAAGGAATACAATAGGACATTGATGTTGATTAATGGATTGGTATTGTACTTTGGAATTAGTTAGTTTGTTAAACCTTTTAAGTTGACCAAATCTAGTATAGAGTAGCCCTTGTTGACTTTATTAATCATATCTGAATTTGGGAATTTTGGTGGAAAGTTGTTCGATGTAGTTCGTGAGTTCAAAGATGCGATTCTAATTCATGGTATCGGAGACTAGAAGTATTAAGTGGTGAGATGAGGGAGTAAACAAGCCATGGTACTTGGGGATGACATAGTAAGTGAAGTTCAATGACGAGGGTTGTAAAGGAGATATTTTGGGACATGGGTGGTAACAAATGAATTTGTGTGGTGAATTGATTTTGGCTCTTAGGACCAATTGAGTTGAGGAATACCTACCATTGTGGAGTCCTTGTTAGTCTTATAATTTGGTAGACTTTTGGGGTTTTGTTGAGCACCTTAGTGGTGTAACCTTATCATATCGATCTTAAGCTTTGATGAGTGTTTGGTAAGCGGTAACCCTTTCATTTTGCCGCTTCTATTCTCCTTTCCTTCTTTTTAATGTTTGTTGAACCCTGTTTTTATGCCAAATCCTACGAATCTTCTTCTTGCCCGAGATATCTTCCTAACTCGAATACCTCTTATTTAGGTCAACCGTTATCTTTACGGACCGACTCCTTAGTTTCCTAACTTGTCAGATTCATGCACCTTTGAAAATATTTTACCGTTTCTGTATCCCGTTATCACTCTTTATCTCCTTAGTATAGTTGGTACCCTGTTGACCATGTTTACGGAGTTAGTGAAATGTGATTTGAGGATATAGGATTGACTAAGTAGCCGAGTTTGTGATTGGCTTCCATAATCACTTTGGAGATGAGGGTTTGATAATGTATATGTTACCATGTGAGAAATGTTAAATGTAGGATTATTAGTTGATTTTAGTGAGTGATATTGATTACTACTTGAAGTATGATATGAGAGTGAGAGTAAGCTACATTGTTGGGAAGTCTTAGCACTTGTTTTGATAACTAGAAAGGGTAATGGTATGGTTGACACCAATTGTTAGGCTAAGGAACATAATTTCAATTTACGATTTTAGGAACTCTGAGGTAATAAAGTGTTGTTACAATTATGACCTTGTTCCTTGAGAATTTGATGGTAAGTGAGTTTAGGATATCAGATTTGAAAGAATACTTCTTGGGGATGTCGATGACCAGAATGGATTGGTGATGTGATTTGGTATTAGTTGGCTCTTGAGAGTTCTTGAGTTAAGAGAGACTTAGTATTGAGAAGATTTAGTTAATCCTATAGTTTTATAGACCTTGAGGTCGCACGAGTACTTGAGATGTTGGGACGGTATTGTAGCTGAGTGTAGCTGAGTGTAGCTCCGTTTTTGGCAATCCTTAATAAATAAAAGGATAAAGGAACGTGAGATCCTATTGATTTTTCGAATTTTGGGATTGGTATGTTACTACCTTGTTTTGAAATGAAAACCTTGTAGAATTTTTGAGGAACCCATAGTTGACACTAGTTGGATACGAATATAACTTTGTTGGAAGCCTTAGCCTTAGGCTTATGAAAGTTATTTTGGAATGTTATTGTAAATTTGGACCTGATATTGAATCCTTTGAGGAATCTTTCTATTGTAATTGGAATATTGTAGAGGATAGGATTGTCTCAAGGATTAGCTTATGAGTAGACTTGTCGAGGAGTGGTTCAGATGGCTCTTTGGATTAGTATGGCCTCTGATTGTTGCCCTGTTGATGTTCGGAGGACCTAGTAAGATGACTCTGTGGTTGGAAAATTGAGTAAACCTTTCTCGATGTACCGATCTTCCTAATTTCAATCTCTGACAATTGTCATTCTTGCTATCCTGGCTTGTTCCGTTGTGTTCGCCTTTATGGCACTCATTTGACCTCTTTCTATAACATTTGAAAATGATTTCTCACTCTCTTTCAACCCTAGTGTTCAATTGGATACCTAAGCTATTTCTCGTTTTGTGTAATGATTCCTTTTTCTTACTCTTTTTCCGAGTTACTAAGCCATGTTTAATCATAATGAGTAAAGATATTATTCTTACTATAGAACTTTAAACTAAAAGTTTGAAAATGCTTTTATGATTTGCAATGGTTTTAACATTAGTGAATGTTAAATCTCGTTGTTGGTGACGTCCCAATAATGGGTTTTCTCATTTATTGGTGTAGAAATGTTTTTATATCTTGATATGAATATGGATGTTCTTGTCTGATCAACAAGAGTATCACCGTTTCATTGAAAAGATACATATATTTTCTTATAACTATAATTTCTCCTTCTAAGTTTCGAGGGCGAAACTTTTTAAAAGGAGGGGTGATTGTAACGCCCCGTAAATTTCGGACCGTTAATATGTTTCGAAAATAATTAATCAAGTAAAATTTGACAATAATGTATTTAAAGTAAAAATAATTCAAAGAAATATAATTTTATTATATTTTGAAGAAAAGTATTTATTTTGATAGTTTTGAAATGTTTAAAAATAGTTTAAACCGTGTAAAATCTTTTATTTCGAAATAAGGGCGTATCGGGGGGAAATGACAATTCGTTTGAACGTTGGGTAAACGAATTTGGAAATGGGTCGTATGAATACTCAATTTTATTGTAATCTCGTGTTTAAAGACTTTGGACTTGACGAAATTCGCGTTTGACTTACGGATTTAATTATTATTGAAACGAGTCAAAACCGACTCGTAAAAATCCCGACTAAAAATCCCGCACTTCCTTTTTCCTCCTTTCTTTTCCTCTTACACGACATCCCCTCCCCCCTTTACCTTTCTTTTCTGATTTTGTTCTTAGAATCATCATCATCAACATCAAACCCAAATAAAAACACATTTCATCCAAAATTCAAGCTGTTTTGGCCGTAAATTCTTCGTTTCTTGTCCGTTTTTCGCATAATTTACCTTTCCGGAATCCCCTCGCCACGATCTACAACTTAGTATGTTCTAATTTCAATTTTCATTAAGTTATTTTAAGACCAAAATTCGGTAATTTCGGTTTTGTGTTTAATTTTTGTGTTTTAATTGTTTATTTAGGTGAAGGATTGGAAGACGAGTTCGGGGACTCGTATATTGTAGAGGATAGCGGCTAGTGCCGTTAGGGTTTGGGTTTTCAAGGTGTTAATTGCTCTTTTTCTAGCTTAAGGTAACATATTTCGAGTTACTCGACGAAAGATCGTCACATGTTTTTGATTTTTGTATGTTTGGTGATTTTTACTTGAGTAGTAGTTTTCACATGATAAATTTGTTGTATGCATGTTTAATTTGTGCCTTTTGTTAGTTTAAATTATTAAAGTTGAATTGGGGACGATTAATTAATTTTCAGACGGTCTCTTACTAAACAAAAATGGAAAAATAAGGTGGTGTAGGGGGACGGGCAGCAGGCCCGTGGCAGGCCCACGGCTGCCCGGGTTGGTCCGTGCTTGTTTTGCGGTTTTTCGTTCAATATTGGTCATTTCGGGTTAATTAAGGTTAGAATAGTGTAAGTAACAAATGGGTAGTATTTTGAATTGAATCATTCTAGTAATAAAAAAATATGTTAATGGTAAAATTGTGCGTATATTAGTAGTTATCACATGTTAGGATAGTTTACAAAATGAATTTTATAGCGATAATTGTAATGTTTTGTTGATTGTGCCGAAAACTGAGCCTTAGTCCCTTTGACTGATGCGATGTCAGTTAATTGAGTGATTGGTCAGCCGCAATTTGACCCGCACTGTCGCAGGTCAGGGTTGCGGGTAAAAATTCGGTTGAATGATTTAGATAATCGGCCTTTTTCTTGTTTTAGGCCATTTATTATATCTCTATTTCACATGTGTAGTTAGTTGAATTTAAATAGCTTCTTATTTAGTTAGTTGAATTTAAATAGCTTCTTATTTTGTAGTAATGGCCCTAGATTCCCTAAAGCCTTTAATATTGTTAAAATTGCTAGAATTGGAAGTTAGTATTGAATTCTTATTGAGGAACTGTTGGGATTGTATCTTTGTAAATAGACATTTATTTAGCTTTCACATGATAGAATGTTAGAATTTATGTTGGTAAGTAGGACTTTTTGCCCTCTTAAGGTTATGTGGGTGTCTTACTTGACTTATGTGGTGAGTCTTGGGTGGTGTGGGCTAAAATATTCAAGTTGGGACTAGTTTGTGACTAGGTCCTAGGTGAGTATTTCGGCCTTCATCATAGATAGGTCTTTATAGTCTCTGACGAGTATATGTTCACTTCTTGATAGCCTTTGTGTTCCTGACTAGTGGATGTTTATCCAAGTTGGGGCATGACCTCAGTTACTTATTTTGATAGTATGGGGTCAGCTTAAGTACTAGCCGACCCTTCGGTGGTGTCCTTAGGGTACTCACTTCACTTTGTTTAAAAAAAAAGTTGTGGGTCTTGGGTGCGGTGGTGTGTATCCGCATGTCTAGGTCTCTTGTGATTTTAGGCTAGGGTTGTGTTGTCTCTTGGCCATGTTTTCTTAATAGTAACCGTTGAGCCAAGATACCGGTTCGATTACCTTCCCTACCTCGTGGTATAGACTTGAGTTACAAAGTGACTATTGACGGGACTAAGAGCTTATGCCTGTCTTTGATATATTGCCCTTTCTTGTTTGATGATTCTATGAATCATAGAAGGTGAGATGCAAGCGGCTATGGTTGATAGAGTTTGGATTACAATTTGTTATATGATTCACTTGATAGTTAGTTTGGTCAGTTTAGGGGTCATTGGTTAGAATACATGATAAGTAAATGGTTTATCAAATTGTTTACATGTTAAATTACATGTTACATTAATTTTGACGATTCGTGGGTCGGGAGGACTCGAAGTTACTCCCCACCTGAATTGTGGCTTTCGTGTTTGTATAAAATGCGATTGACGGGTTGATGATGCTTTGTTGGGGTCACAGACGGCTAGTGAGCAAGGAACCTTGGACCTAGTTTGGTTTTCTTTTGTAGAAACCTTTTATCTTTTGGTTATGTAAATAACCTTTTAACTTTTGGTTTGTATATAATTCGAAGGGACATATGTCTCCCTTTTCCATTTTGGGTTGTATCATTATGTATTTTCGTACCTTTAGCGGTGTTAAGTAAGTTAGATTGTAGCAATTGCAGGTTTGGCACCCGTCTTTTGGGAATGTTGGATTGGTTGTGAATGGTTTAGTTAGAAATTTTTTTGAAATTGCAGGTTTTTGACTAGTTGAACTATTTACAAACATATCCTACCAGTTTTTCTGTAGAATTTAAGTAATTAGATAATGTTTTTTTTAAGGGTGTCACAAATAATACCCAAATAATCTTCAATTACCCAAAATAAAGGATGAACAAGAGAGAGATTAAAGAACTAAAACTTGGATTAAAACTTGATTAATACTTGATTACAATATTGAAGAGAGATTTTATTGATATTAACTACTCTAATTATTGATAAGAAGAACATGCTCCTCTAATTAGACTAATGGGGTATTTATAGTGAAAATTAGGGAGGATCCATTAGGGTTAACTAAGGGCTAAACTAGTAATTACACTTTTTAAGTTGAGCAAAGAGACTCCGGTATTTTCTGAGAGAAGGGCTTCTTTCTTCGTAGCTTGGAGAAGGGGAAATCGTGCTGTGCTGGAATCCGGGCGGAATAGGGTCGGGACGGGTGGATTTTGGCGTTGGAATCCGAGCGGATTCAAGAGAATCCGGGCGGATTGTGGAGGTGGAATCCGAGCGGAATAGGGCAAAGCCGCTCGGATTGTGCAGCTATGGGACGGACGTATTGGTGACAATCCACTCGGATTGTCACTCAGCAACTCATCTCCTTCTTTTCTTCCCTTTTCTTCATAAATTCCTTGGTGATTTCCTTGGAGACTCAAGGATCTTTTCTCAACATTGCTCTTCTACTATCATATGTACAAAGGCCTTCTAATCTTGTCTCTCTTTGATGCTTGGTCATTGAATTCGATCAATTTAGACTTGTTTTGCCGTGAAAATGCAAGATTCTTACTCCTTTCCTACCAAGGGATCAAAATCTCAAAGAATATGCAAAACAAAGAACTAAAGATAGTAAATGACCCAAATATGCACTAAACAACATGCATGGTCTAATGAGACTTAATCTTCTCTACTCAACAACATGCATGGTCTAATGAGACTCGAGTTGGGTTATGTCTTACAAGTCTCATTGAAAAGATAGGAGATGATAATAAATGCAAGGATTCATAGACTTAGCATTTCATCAAACATAACATGTGCATAAGTTGAGATCAAAACAAGCAAGCAAATAAACCATGAAAGCATATTAATTTAAGCATGAATCATTCCCCATGTTGGTTTCCCCTAATCACTCATTTAACCCTAGCTAAGAGACTACTCACTTATTATCATGTTAATCATGCTAGCAAGGTTGTCAATCATACCAACAAAATGAAACATGATGAATAAATGAAAGTAATTAACAATAATTAAAAAGGGATTAAGAGATTATACCTACTAATGATTCCAATAATAAAGCAAAGATAATAGAAGTACTTGATGATTGATTGAGAGGTTGTCAATCCCCCAATAATACCCAAATAATCTTCAATTACCCAAAATAAAGGATGAACAAGAGAGAGATTAAAGAACTAAAACTTGGATTAAAACTTGATTAATACTTAATTACAATATTGAAGAGAGATTTTATTGATATTAACTACTCTAATTATTGATAAGAAGAACATGCTCCTCTAATTAGACTAATGGGGTATTTATAGTGAAAATTAGGGAGGATGCATTAGGGTTAAATAAGGGCTAAACTAGTAATTACACTTTTTAAGTTAAGCAAAGAGACTCCGGTATTTTCTGAGAGAAGGGCTTCTTTCTTCGTAGCTTGGAGAAGGGGAAATCGTGCTGTGCTGGAATCCGGGTGGAATAGGGTCGGGACGGGCGGATTCTGGCGTTGGAATCCGAGCGGATTCAAGAGAATCCGGGCGGATTGTGGAGGTGGAATCCGAGCGGAATAGGGCAAAGCCGCTCGGATTGTGCAGCTGTGGGACGGACGGATTGGTGACAATCCGCTCGGATTGTCACTCAGCAACTCATCTCCTTCTTTTCTTCCCTTTTCTTCATAAATTCCTTGGGGATTTCCTTGGAGACTCAAGGATCTTTTCTCAACATTGCTCTTCTACTATCATATGTACAAAGGCCTTCTAATCTTGTCTCTCCTTGATACTTGGTCATTGAATTCGATCAATTTAGACTTGTTTTGCCGTGAAAATGCAAGATTCTTACTCCTTTCCTACCAAGGGATCAAAATCTCAAAGAATATGCAAAACAAAGAACTAAAGATAGTAAATGACCCAAATATGCACTAAAAAGCATGGAAACGAGGCTAATTCGGGGACTAAATGTGCACTAATTATGGTCACATCAAATATCCCCAAACCGAACATTTGCTCGTCCCGAGTAAAGAGGTGACTAAGACTAGGACCAATACTAACCTATCCTAATATTAATAGCCGATATGAGACAATTGGCGGGTCTCACTCCGCCCCTTCAACTCACAACAAGACAACCATGAGGTAGGATGCCTTCTTGCAAGGCAAGGTGGGTCTTGCCAAAATGGCGACACATCCAATCATTAAGCACACAAAACAAGTAATGGATGCATCTACAAAATAATAGCCACTTTCCTCATCTAAGTGACGGAAATTATCTACAAGGAAAGTAATTCAAGGGTACACACTCCTTCATAGATGCAATTTCTTCAAACTACTAAGCCTAGAAGTATACCAATAAATCACCTCCAAATTGTGTCAAGCTAGGGTACCTTTGTCCTCAATCGTTAAATGCTTTTGTCAAGAGTAGACTCCCTATGGTGTTAGAAACACTGGAGGATCGCGGAATTCCCCCTCTTGCCTAGACAAGAAGAAGGGTCGTCCCCTCTCTACCATGCACAAAAATGGATATGATGGATAAAGGGATCGATAGTATTTGAGTTTCATTTTGGGAGTTTGCTTTGTTGTTGTTTTTCCCCCCAATTTCTTGTGGCATATAACATTTGAGAACACTTTCTTTGCCATTTCTTTTTGATTTTTGGCATTTCAATACTTAACAACTTTTCAACTTTTTGTATTTTGTTTTTGAACATTTTCAAAGTCACCCCATATGTAGGGAGGGTGGTTTATATTTGAAGCATAGGAGTTTTCATTTTTGTTACTCCTCTTTTCTTTTGATGCATTTTGCAAACTTTTTTTCTTTTCTTTTCTTTTCTTTTAACTCAAATTGATTTCTTTTTGTTTTTGTGCCCATTCCCTTTTGTTGACAAAAATGTGGTAGAACATGGATGAATGATGGATGGATAGATGCATGGTTTCTAGGGTCACCTTGGAATAAACGGTAGCCAAGGAGTTATCACACCACAAGGTACTCTTGACTAGGCCTTAATCTATGGGTCAAAGGATAATAGCATGACACATCCTAGGGTGTTTTAAAAGTATTCTAACAAGCAAAGTCTTAAGAACAAAAGGCATCTACTAGGGCCTATATACACTTGTCAAGCTTCCCAAGTAGACGGTTTCGCAAATTTTTTTAACATGCAACTATATGCCATGATGCAACTAGCATATAAACATCCTAATGCAAGTGATTCTACCAACTAATATGACATTTAATCTAAATGCAATCCTAAGTTCACATTGTTTTTACCGCATCAATCAAAATAAAGCCACAAAGTCATTAACATAAAGAGGAAAAAGGAGATTGGAAAGATCATACCATGCGGTCTTCAATATCCTCATGTCTCGGATGTGGCGTAGTCGATCAATGTGAACAAGGATGAACAAACACAATATATACAAGACAATTTATACAAAAGGAAAAAAAATGTTTTTGGGTTTTCGATTTTTCAAATTTTTATGATTTTTGAAATTTTTCCATTTTTTTGGATTTTTGAATAAGAGTTAAATGTTAGAATTCCCATCCCCACACTAATATGGGCATTGTCCTCAATGGCCAAAGTGATGGAAATTATGCAAAGATGATGCATGATTTCTACACTAAATGCAATCTACACTAAGCTATACTACATGATGCATGGTTTTTGTTATGACGGAGAAGATAATTTAGATTACCTCCCGTTGTGTATGCATTAACTTCCCCAAACCGAGTAAGACACTATTGCTAATGTCCAAGGATGGGCGTAGTTCATGCACAAACTATGCTATGCATGAAACTAATTTGTCATTTTGGATTTTGAAAATGGGAACAATAGAATGAGAACACCTCAATGGTACCAAGGTGTGAGTCCTCTAATGGGGTTAGGACTACTCCAACAATGATCAAAATTAGATAAAATACAAAGAGAGAAATAGACAAACCGTGAGAGTGTAGGAGTCTCCAAGGCTTGCTAATCTTCCATCATGTTATCATCATCACTTCCCTCATGAGAAGTGGACACATTACCACTTTCCTTGTCATTTGTTTCTTCACTTTCTTCCTCATCTTCCTCATCATCATCTTCACCATCCTTTTCTTCTTCTCTTGCTTCTTCCTCAATATTATCATCAACTTCTTCATCATTTCCAACAACCTCATTGTCACCCAAAACGACCCTAGATGCACCCGGAAATAAGGCTCCTCTATCCGCCCAACTAGGCAAAGGACAAGATGGATCAAGGAGTCCTTGCCTAACTAGATGTAGGAGGGGTGGATATTGAGCCAAGTAGGCGTTTTTCCGATCTTCATAGGCTTGCTTGTGCATTGTTTGCATGAGAAGAGTCACATAGTCTTTCCCAACTTCAATTCCTTCCGACTTGAACTCTTCATACTCAAAAGGGTAAGGTGGTATGACAATGGAAGAGGAGGGTACTTCAAGATCACCCTTTTGTTGTTGAATAATATACTCAGCCTCTTTGGAAAGGGGAAGTAGATAATTGGTCCGGTGGACACTTAGACGACAAATCTTTGAAGGCAAGGTGAACGATCTAGCTTCACTAGTGAGCCATCCATACTTAGTGTCAAGGGGGTTATGGGCAACCCACTTGTACTTGTTAATCATAATAGGCATATCGACAAGATGGCCACCCTCCTTTGCTTTGTACTTGTTATCCTTATTGAAGTTAGGATCAAAGTGCTTAGCTAGGAGTGTGACTAGGCCGCCATTGACAATAACGGTCGTGCCCTTCTTCCCTCTATCAACATTGAGCCATCTATCTACCAAGAGCCTCAAAGAATTGTAAGGCTTGGTGTGAACTCTTCCGATATTCAAAGCCGATTCAAGGAGAATAAAATCAAGTCTTGTGAAATGGTTGGTATCTTTCCTAGCAATTATGGTGTTACCCACGACCTTGTGCCATACTCTTATGCCCGGATGATGGACCAAAAGAGCACGACTCGCATGAAAATCCTCAAATTTCTTCCCGGAGATTGCCTCCCAAAGAGGTGCGGGGTCATACTTTCCATAACTCTTGAAATAACTCGGTTTATCACTTAGACCCAAAATTTCACCCAATTCCTTAAAGGAAATGCGTCTACTAACATTAGCTAGACGAAACTCGACATTCTCCCTATTCTCCATTTTGGTGACTTTCAAGGAACTTAAAAATTCCAAGGTAAGGGAGGGGTATGTCAATTCCTTTGCTTTAAACAATTTCTTCAACCCCATGGCATTGAAAAAGACTCTAGTTTGCTCTAAGACACCCAATTTTTCTAAGGTATCTTCACATATGAACTTGGTGGATTGTAATGACTTCATAGCAAACTTGACAAAGGTATTTCTATGGGTATCGGAAATAAAAGTTACCTCCGGGTAATGCAAAAGTTGATTAATTACCGGAGTAGAAGGTGTTGTTGGTCTCATAGAAGAAGATGGCCTCATTGGCCAAGGGAAGAAATTGGGAGAATTGTCTCCATCAAAACAAGAGATCTTCAATGATCAACTTAATGAAGTATGTGGTCTTTGGGATGACGAATTTGAAGGGATTTTTAATCCCTATATTGGACATGCTATTGATCAAGATTGACAACAAGAACCAAGGTCTATTGAATACCTCTACCATGATAATGAACAAGCTTTTGATTACTTCTTCAAGGTGTTGAGCAACATCAACAACACCTTGACCATGCCCCCTTGACATCTCATCAAAGAATGAGAGTTTGGTGGAGTCCTCCCTAAACCACCACTTGTAAATATTTCTAATTCCCTAACACCAAACTTGGAAGTGCAACAACAACAACAACCTTCTATGGGACCAACAACACCTTCTACTCCGGTAATTAATCAACTTTTGCATTACCCGGAGGTAACTTTTATTTCTGATACCCATAGAAATACCTTTGTGAAGTTTGCTATGAAGTCATTACAAGCCACCAAGTTCATATGTGAAGATACCTTAGAAAAATTGGGTGTCTTAGAGCAAACTACAGTCTTTTTCAATGCCATGGGGTTGAAGAAATTGTTTAAAGCAAAGGAATTGACATACCCCTCCCTTACCTTCGAATTTTTAAGTTCCTTGAAAGTCACCAAAATGGAGAATAGGGAGAATGTCGAGTTTCGTCTAGCTAATGTTAGTAGACGCATTTCCTTTAGGGAATTGGGTGAAATTTTGGGTCTAAGTGATGAACCGAGTTATTTCAAGAGTTATGAAAAGTATGACCCCGCACCTCTTTGGGAGGCAATCTCCGGGAAGAAATTTGAGGATTTTCATGCGAGTCGTGCTCTTTTGGTCCATCATCCGGGCATAAGAGTATGGCACAAGGTCGTGGGTAACACCATAATTGCTAGGAAAGATACCAACCATTTCACAAGACTTGATTTTATTCTCCTTGAATCGGCTTTGAATATCGGAAGAGTTCACACCAGGCCTTACAATTCTTTGAGGCTCTTGGTAGATAGATGGCTCAATGTTGATAGTGGGAAGAAGGGCACGACCGTTATTGTCAATGGCGGCCTAGTCACACTCCTAGCTAAGCACTTTGATCCTAACTTCAATAAGGATAACAAGTACAAAGCAAAGGAGGGTGGCCATCTTGTCGATATGCCTATTATGATTAACAAGTACAAGTGGGTTGCCCATAACCCCCTTGACACTAAGTATGGATGGCTCACTAGTGAAGCTAGATCGTTCACCTTGCCTTCAAAGATTTGTCGTCTAAGTGTCCACCGGACCAATTATCTACTTCCCCTTTCCAAAGAGGCCGAGTATATTATTCAACAACAAAAGGGTGATCTTGAAGTACCCTCCTCTTCCATTGTCATACCACCTTACCCTTTTGAGTATGAAGAGTTCAAGCCGGAAGGAATTGAAGTTGGGAAAGACTATGTGACTCTTCTCATGCAAACAATGCACAAGCAAGCCTATGAAGATCGGAAAAACGCCTACTTGGCTCAATATCCACCCCTCCTACATCTAGCTAGGCAAGGACTCCTTGATCCATCTTGTCCTTTGCCTAGTTGGGCGGATAGAGGAACCTTATTTAGGGTGCATCTAGGGTTGTTTTGGGTGACAATGAGGTTGTTGGAAATGATGAAGAAGTTGATGATAATATTGAGGAAGAAGCAAGAGAAGAAGAAAAGGATGGTGAAGATGATGATGAGGAAGATGAGGAAGAAAGTGAAGAAACAAATGACAAGGAAAGTGGTAATGTGTCCACTTCTCATGAGGGAAGTGATGATGATAGCATGATGGAAGATTAGCAAGCCTTGGAGACTCCTACACTCTCATGGTTTGTCTATTTCTCTCTTTGTATTTTATCTAATTTTGATCATTGTTGGAGTAGTCCTAACCCCATTAGAGGACTCACACCTCGGTACCATTGAGGTGTTCTCATTCTATTGTTCCCATTTTCAAAATCCAAAATGACAAATTAGTTTCATGCATAGCATAGTGTGTGCATGAACTACACCCATCCTTGGACATTAGCAATAGTGTCTTACTCGGTTTGGGGAAGTTAATGCATACACAACGGGAGGTAATCTAAATTATCCTCTCCGTCATAACAAAAACCATGCATCATGTAGTATAGCTTAGTGTAGATTGCATTTAGTGTAGAAATCATGCATCATCTTTGCATAATTTCCATCACTTTGGCCATTGAGGACAATGCCCATATTAGTGTGGGGATGGGAATTCTAACATTTAACTCTTATTCAAAAATCCAAAAAAATGGAAAAATTTCAAAAATCATAAAAATTTGAAAAATCGAAAACCCAAAAACATTTTTTTTCCTTTTGTATAAATTGTCTTGTATATATTGTGTTTGTTCATCCTTGTTCACATTGATCGACTACGCCACATCCGAGACATGAGGATATTGAAGACCGCATGGTATGATCTTTCCAATCTCCTTTTTTCCTCTTTATGTTAATGACTTTGTGGCTTTATTTTGATTGATGCGGTAAAAACAATGTGAACTTAGGATTGTATTTAGATTAAATGTCATATTAGTTGGTAGAATCACTTGCATTAGGATGTTTATATGCTAGTTGCATCATGGCATATAGTTGCATGTTAAAAAAATTTGCGAAACCGTCTACTTGGGAAGCTTGACAAGTGTATATAGGCCCTAGTAGATGCCTTTTGTTCTTAAGACTTTGCTTGTTAGAATACTTGTAAAACACCCTAGGATGTGTCATGCTAGTATCCTTTGACCCATGGATTAAGGCCTAGTCAAGAGTACCTTGTGGTGTGATAACTCCTTGGCTACCGTTTATTCCAAGGTGACCCTTGAAACCATGCATCTATCCATCCATCATTCATCCATGTTCTACCACATTTTTGTCAACAAAAGGGAATGGGCACAAAAACAAAAAGAAATCAATTTGAGTTCAAAGAAAAGAAAAGAAAAGAAAAAAAGTTTGCAAAATGCATCAAAAGAAAAGAGGAGTAACAAAAATGAAAACTCCTATGCTTCAAATATAAGCCACCCTCCCTACATATGGGGTGACTTTGAAAATGTTCAAAAAGAAAATACAAAAAGTTGAAAAGTTGTCAAGTATTGAAATGCCAAAAACCAAAAAGAAATGGCAAAGAAAGTGTTCTCAAATGTTATATGCCACAAGAACTTGAGGGGAAAAACAACAACAAAGCAAACTCCCAAAATGAAACTCAAATATTATCGATCCCTTTATCCATCATATCCATTTTTGTGCATGGTAGAGAGGGGACGACCCTTCTTCTTGTCTAGGCAAGAGGGGGAATTCCGCGATCCTCCAGTGTTTCTAACACCATAGGGAGTCTACTCTTGACAAAAGCATTTAACGATTGAGGACAAAGGTACCCTAGCTTGACACAATTTGGAGGTGATTTATTGGTATCATTCTAGGCTTAGTAGTTTGAAGAAATTGCATCTATGAAGGAGTGTGTACCCTTGAATTACTTCCCTTGTAGATAATTTCCGCCACTTAGATGAGAAAAGTGGCTATTCTTTTGTAGATGCATCCATTACTTGTTTTGTGTGCTTAATGATTGGATGTGTCGCCATTTTGGCAAGACCCACCTTGCCTTGCAAGAAGGCATCCTACCTCATGGTTGTCTTTTTGTGAGTTGAAGGGGCGGAGTGAGACCCGCTAATTTTCTCATATCGGCTATTAATATTAGGATAGGTTAGTATTGGTCCTAGTCTTAGTCACCTCTTTACTCGGGACGAGCAAAGGTTCGGTTTGGGGATATTTGATGTGACCATAATTAGTGCACATTTAGTCCCCGAATTAGCCTCGTTTCCATGCTTTTTAGTGCATATTTGGGTCATTTACTATCTTTAGTTCTTTGTTTTGCATATTCTTTGAGATTTTGATCCCTTGGTAGGAAAGAAGTAAGAATCTTGCATTTTCACGGCAAAACAAGTCTAAATTGATCGAATTCAATGACCAAGCATCAAGGAGAGACAAGATTAGAAGGCCTTTGTACATATGATAGTAGAAGAGCAATGTTGAGAAAAGATCCTTGAGTCTCCAAGGAAATCCCCAAGGAATTTATGAAGAAAAGGGAAGAAAAGAAGGAGATGAGTTGCTGAGTGACAATCCGAGCGGATTGTCACCAATCTGTCCGTCCCACATCTGCACAATCCGAGCGGCTTTGCCCTATTCCGCTCGGATTCCACCTCCACAATCCGCCCGGATTCTCTTGAATCCGCTCGGATTCCAACGCCAGAATCCGCCCGTCCCGACCCTATTCCACCCGGATTCCAGCACAGCACGATTTCCCCTTCTCCAAGCTACGAAGAAAGAAGCCCTTCTCTCAGAAAATACCGGAGTCTCCTTGCTCAACTTAAAAAGTGTAATTACTAGTTTAGCCATTAGTTAACCCTAATGCATCCTCCCTAATTTTCACTATAAATACCCCATTAGTCTAATTAGAGGAGCATGTTCTTCTTATCAATAATTAGAGTAGTTAATATCAATAAAATCTCTCTTCAATATTGTAATCAAGTATTAATCAAGTTTTAATCCAAGTTTTAGTTCTTTAATCTCTCTCTTGTTCATCCTTTATTTTGGGTAATTGAAGATTATTTGGGTATTATTAGGGGATTGACAACCTCTCAATCAATCATCAAGTACTTCTATTATCTTTGCTTTATTATTGGAATCATTAGTAGGTATAATCTCTTAATCCATTTTTAATTATTGTTAATTACTTTCATTTATTCATCATGTTTCATTTTGTTAGTATGATTGACAACCTTGCTAGCATGATTAACATGATAATAAGTGAGTAGTCTCTTAGCTAGGGTTAAATGGGTGATTAGGGGAAACCAACATGGGGAATGATTCATGCTTAAATTAATATGCTTTCATGGTTTATTTGCTTGCTTGTTTTGATCTCAACTTATGCACATGTTATGTTTGATGAAATGCTAAGCCTATGAATCCTTGCATTTACTATCATCTCCTATCTTTTCAATGAGACTTGTAAGACAACCCAACTCGAGTCTCATTAGACCATGCATGTTGTTGAGTAGGGAAGATTAAGTCGACTTGTAGGTGTTGTACAATCTAATCGATTCGGCTCCGGGACCCAAACTTTTCTAGGATTGTAAGATATAACCCAACTCAATCCATCACAACAATAATTGCTTGCTTATAATTTGAGAACATGTTTGTATGATCATATCCCATGATTCCCCTATGATCCCATGACACCCTAGTACTTTTAATCAATTGTTTACACCCCTTTAATTCATCTTGCTTGTTTATTTTTATTGCTATTTTAGTTTAGTGACCTTCTACATCAACCCAAATTGTGACACCCCTTAGACACCACTAGTTGCAATAGAAATCTCATTTCAACTCCCGTCCCTTGGGATCCGACCTTTACTTGCCTCTTTACTAATTGTAGAGTTGTTTGTGAAGTTATAAATTGTGTTTTGATTCGACCGTGACCAACGACCACATCTTTAATTGTGAACATGAACGGACTTCGATCAAAAATGGCCCAATATTAACTCATCTAGCTGTAAACTGACTTGTGAGGTGGAGCTTGGCTTGAGTGAGGGAGCAGGGACAGGGTGCCTCCTTCGGTATTCCCAACTTCAGCATCAACCCAAGCAACTTCATATTCTCCGAGCTGTTATCACATGTTTTCAAGGAGAAAAACAGGGAAATTTAGGATAGGGAAAAGAATTCGAGATGAATGCTTTTTTGTATGAAATTTAAGTCAATTGGCATCATTCGTAACATGCAGAAACTACTTTGCTTTCAATCAGCCTAATTCCTGTCCTTGAACAAGTTAGGTCGTTCATTCAAAGCTACACTATAATAGTCTGACGAAGAATTGGAGATTTAGATGAACCCTGGCTGAAACTTTGCATGCAACTTGGGACTGAGATAAGACACTTTTTTGGCCACATACCTTCTTAAACAAAACATTGCTCATCAACTTCTCTGAAAGTTGTACCTGTAAAAGGGAGAAGAACCAAATATTTTGGGTTAAAAGATCAACAACTTCATCCCAGCACTGCAAAGGCTACCGCCTATGGTAGGGTAAGATTAAGGATCAAATACACGCAGCATTACCACATATTTAACGACATGTATGTAATTAGATGTTTTCAGAAGACTCATAATGAAAACTGTGTTGAAAATCACATAAATCAACTGCAAATAGTTTAGGTAGCCATTTTGTTTCATTGGTTCATACTCCAATACTAAAGAATCACGAGTTTACGCCATACCTTGTAGGCACACAAATCAGAGGTCACGTCAATAGTTTCTCCAATTTGAGGCGCATAAACATGCGGACAAACATGTTTTATACAATGTTGCTTTAAGTGCTCTGTTGCCTCAGCTGATCCATGCACCAAAACCTAAAAGAAAAGTAACAATATCAGCTACGGAATTATAGGATCAGAGGTTGCTGAGAAAAAACAGAGCTTCAGAGTTGAAGAATTTTGGTATTTATAAAAGAGAGGAAATATGAAATAATTATCATTCTCACAAGCTTCAGCGGAGAAACATGTGCTAGAATTGACTTTATTGAGCGGCCATCGGAACGACCCTCGAAATCCATGTAAACCAGCGAACATTTCACTTGCACCTGGAGCATTATGAGTAACAGCATCAAATTAAAACAGTTCTGAGATCTTTGGCCTCGTAAGAGACCTTCCAACAATCGGAGTTATTGCTAGGAACCCTCAAATAGTTGTTCCTTGGTTGTATCTTCGTCTACATTAAGTAGATCGAACCTCTCACCTAAGGAGAGCCTGATACGTTAGTTAAGTAAGTTGTAGTCACTTAACTGATAAGTAAACAGGCAGTAGAAACAGTTGACACACAGGTTATAGCAAAAAAAAAATAGGAACGAATCGACTCACTTCCAAACAATTTGACTATCTATGTGCATTTCCCAATACCAATCCAATGCAGACTTTTATAGAACTCAAAATGAGGAGTTTCCCACGTAGTTCTCTTGACAAAGATTAAAACTCCATTTTTTGTTTCTCCTTTATTTGTGTCAAATATACTGAACTCCAAAACCTACTTTTCCCCGGGGGAGGGGGGTCGGCATCCCAACTAACACAACTAATATTCTGATTCTTGAACAACAGTATCTTACAGACTTAGCCCCAAGGGAAGGCTGATACTATCAATAGAATGAAAAATATGCTATTTTTATGGGATATGTAAACTAATCATGATAGTTAATGTCTGCAATTTTTATTTTATACCGTGACATTTATGATCATCACTGCAAACACGAAATGAAAGGGTGGCTTACAAGGATACTACAGTATATTTGTTTCTGAAAAAAAAAATCTATGTAATGACTCCTATTTTCTGACGTCAATTCCAATCCCAACTCCAATTGCCAGCATAACCATCTTTATTTATATTATTTATTTAATATTTAATATTTAAACTTGCATAATACCTATAATAATATAATAATTATAGTAATAATCAAAATATATGATTTCCAAATATCTAATCTCACAAACTAGACATGACTATTATAAAAATAAATAAATATACGCAATTTATTTTCGCAGTACGATTTTTACTTATTACAGTACTTTTTATGTCAAATTTTCCATTTCTCTACCCTTGGCTAAAAAATATCAAATCTAATTCTCTCTACCATCTCTCTATTGTTAAATCTGAACCTTCTCCAACCTCCTTAAAATAGTTCAATTATAAACGATTATTCGAATGAAGAGCGAGTATTTAATTCATTAAGCCCACAGTAACAATTTAATTGACTCTTTCTCACAATTTTATTCCTTTTTAATTAGGGTTTATGTCTAAAGTAATTAAGGTTAATTAGTATATAGTATGGTGGGTGCGTTGGTGGTGATGGTGGTCTGCCGCTGTGGTTCGACGGTGAGAGTCACCCTTGAAGCAGTGGTACGGTGATAATGTTGTTTGTGGTACCGTGGTAATGGACCGCCGTTAGCCGTAGTACGTAGTAGTATTGTTGTATGTCAACGTAGTACAGGGTTAGGAATAGTTGAATACAATACGTCTAGTCATGGCTTTAATTTTTCTACTTTTCTCAATGTACTACGAGTATTGATTAATCAATTTTTTAACCCAATGCTTTTTATTCAATGTAGTACACAGTGGGTGAAATGTACTATTCCGTAAATTAATTACGTTCACAACATACCGCCGGCGACGGCAACCTACTCCACCGGTAAACCCCCTCCCCCAACGACGACTGACAAGTCGATAACATTAGCTGGAAATAGCGCAATGTGAAATTAAAGGAGAATAGGTATGTGAAATTAGAGAGTATAGAATAGAGAGAAGTTAGAGAGAGAAAATAGGAGTGGAAATGAGAGGGGTATAATTGTCAACAATGTACTACTATGAGTAAGATGTGTACTGCGAAAATCAGCACCCAATATATATTACTCAGTATATTTAGGAAATAATACCTAAAAGATCTCACACACAATGACACAAACGGTATTTAGGAAATTATATTCAGAGTCTCCAAGAGTCTCCTTGTTCTCCAAGCAATCTTTGACTATAAATATACCCTTGTCTAAAACTTTTTATTATTCTTAAGTTCGCATAATCTGATAACTCACACAGAGTTAAAAAAAGAAAAAGCAAAAGCCGTCCTCCTTCCAAAGAAGAATTCTAAGATGGCTCGTACGAAGCAAACTGCCCGCAAGTCTACAGTTGGAAAGACCCCAAGAAAGAGCTTGGCCATGAAGGTAACACGGAAGTCCGCCCCTACAACTGGTGGTGTGAAGAAGCCTCACCGATACAGACCTGGCACAGTTGCTCTTCGAGAAATTCGTAAGTATCAGAAGAGTACCGAGTTATTGATCAGGAAACTACCCTTTCAGAGATTAGTTCGTGAGCTTGCACAGAATTTCAAGACAGACCTGCGTTTCCAGAGTCACGCTGTCTTAGCTCTCCAGGAAGCAGCTGAGGCTTATCTCGTGGGTTTATTTGAAGACACCAATCTTTGTGCCATTCATGCAAAGCGTGTCACGGTAATGCCAAAGGATCTCCAGCTAGCAAAGAGGATCCGGGGTGAAATTGCTTAAGCTTTCTATGATAGTTCCAGGTCGTTGCTTCCAATTTTGATTAATAAATAAAAGTAAAGAATATAGCTTATAGCTTTAGATTCGTTACATCGTAATGATGCTTGTTATACAATTTATTCTTTATCCCTAATTTCAAGCTTATTAGCTGCTGTGACTATTCTTAATGCTCCGTTTTTTGTTTTTTTTTTTAATGAATAGAAAAGTGAATTCTGAATGTCTTCTCTTATCCCACGGTGCATAGTAATGTCTGGAAATCTAGAGCTATACCCAAGCTTTTAAGGTAGGAATGACATTTTTTTGTTAAAACTTTCATCTTGTTAAAAAGCAACACTCCATTGTTAATCAAAATCCTTAGTTTAACAATGAAACTAAGCAGGAGGAGCTATCTCTCGTGAAAGTTAAGTGGAGATTGAAGAAGAAATACCGCTACACAATTTATACTCAATCATAGACATGCGGGCCAAGCTGATTCCTATGAACATTAACATTGAGGAAACGAATGTAAAAGAACTTGATTCATGCTATTCTTAAGAGAATGTGAGAGATAAAACACAAAAATAAAACATATGATCTTAGTGTCAATGAAATAAATCAGCCCCAACAACAATATTACCACAATGCCTCAACGGCTGTTGCAAATTGCAAGGTAAGAGGGACTCGGACGTATTCAATCTTTCTCCTGTGTCAGCAACACAGAGAGACCGTTTCCAGAACACCCAAAATGTAACTTGTGTTAAGAAGTGGTAATCTCGCTAAAAGAAGTATAGCCAGTTTAGCGAGTCATTTACTTTTATTCCATCAATCTAACACTGTAAAGTCAAGCGAAATCAAGATTCAACAAGGTAAACAACTTCTTCTACAGATTAGCAAAAAGGATAATTATGCAGCATTAGTAGATAGGTTGATTAATTTTCAGTTTCCATATAATGCCAACAAAAGATAACGTGCTCACAATCCTAGTGTAATTTTCCAACATATCACACCTTACTTAGAAAGATCTAGACGATATGGTATGATGTTATAACATAAACATATGACGATGCAGAAAATTTATTATTACCCAACTTCTTTAAAGATTTAAAAAAAAAAAAAAAAAAAAGAAAAAACAATCACTTAGCCACTTACAGTCAATTCAGTGGAGACAACTTTAGATGGTGTAGTATCAAACATTAAACTAGCAGAGCCTTCGTCAAGTTCTCCATCACTGCCCTAAACAGTACAAGAATTGAGATAAAATTAGGATCTCTTAAATTTCAAAAATAGAAGTAAATTAACAGGAAAAGAACAGCTACATAACATAAGAAAGAAAATGCACCAACACATTAAATGGTAAGAGATATTTTCTAATCAATTCAAAACAAAGACATCGGGAATCCGGGATGAAAAGCTTATTCCCATCTGAGATGCTCTAAAACTGCATTCTGCTTATTATGTTTATTCTTTTTTAAAGGGATGAAAGAAAACCATTAATCTAGTATGCCAAGAGCAAGTGACAGGCACAAAACAATAATGAGATCTATATATGAAGAATAATAGCGTTCCAGTCGCATAACCCACTTATATCAGGAGTGAAGCAACAAAGTGCTTGAAAATTTGAAATCGGAAAGTATTTAACCTAGTTGTACCAGGCAACACAGTGTCTATAAACAGACCCACCAATCCACCATTGCACAACCTCAGTAGCAGGTGCAAAATAAGGTTACCCTACCTGTATAAATGATTGTTCCATATTTTCTTCCTTAATCACGTAATCATCAGGATTGATGACTTCACCAAAATCATCCCAAGCAGCAGAACTTCGAATAAATGGAAATATAGGGGCTATACACTTGTTGAAGGTGAAACAAACCCATCAATCGAGATGTCCTTGTATCCACCAACAGAAGAACCAACTGCATAAAGGTACCGACAATGCAGCAATTAGTATAATTATGCCTTTACTGTCTGCCAGATCAATATTATGAAAACTGCACATTCAAGGGTGGGGAAGAAATTAGAGGAACAATATATTCAGAGTATGTTACTTCGACTCTTCCTCTTACCTCGTGTACCCTTATTTGACACTCGACACTTGGACACTTCATTTCAACCAAAAACATGAGAACTTTTCTTAAAATAGCCAAGTCCAGCACTGAGATATTCACCTGCTTTGGATACTTGATACTTCTAACCAAGTCTGTGTAACATAGTATCCAACATTCCAACCTGAGTGGTAAAGGACTAAAGGTGCATGTCTGTCACATTTTTCTATCACAACAAACAGCTATTACAAATGAAAATGAACATGAGATTCGTCCATGGTACATTTAGCAGAATCAACATGCCTACTATGGTACAGATTACACCATAAGAACTAATAACGAAAATTCCAACACGTATCCCAAAGTGTATCCAGGAGTTACGAGGAAGATAAGGACCTACACTTTGCTTTTTTTTCCAGTGAAGACCCGAACTTTTAAATTTTACAGTTAAGGAACTCTAGTAACTCCTCCGTTAGCTTTCCATGTTAACTTGTTTTCTTAACTGTTAGAAATTTATCAATTTAAAAGATTGTCATGTCTTGCACACTTAAATCTAAAAGAGCAACAAAATACTATTTGCTTTCTCCATCGTCTTCCTAATTCCTATATTCCATCAGCTATAAGCAAAATTCCTTATCCCATTTTTTAAACTTCAATTGAATCAAAACATTTTTTTACATGCGCAAACCATCTCCATCAGTTTACACTCCATCACTCATGAAACTAACATAAGTAATCTATGTTGATATCCTGATTTGCTTGGAAAGGCTGTGTTTGTAGCCAAGTTTTCTCCTAAAAACTACTCCAATTTTCTAATGAAGAAATTAAAATTTGTAATTTTTTTGGTTAAAGAGAGATACCAATCTTAGCTTTACTAGAGGTGGTAATCGGGTTGGTTATGGCACTAGAAGAAAGTAGGCGTTTTCCGACCGCCTATAATGATCGATCACAATAAATCGGCCGGGTCAAAGCGGGGTTGGGTTGTGACAAATGACGACGCTTTTTCCGTTCCAGTTGTAACTAAATTATAAGACCAACGTAAACCAACACAAATGATAATATTCAGCCTATAAAATTCGAATGTAGTATGACCGTACCATTTACCTTGTCTCAAAAGTAGAACTGATTAAAGTGATGGATCACCACCTCTAAGTACATTTAAGGATTAGTGATATAAGGAGAAGAATAATCACCGATTTATGGTGATACAAAGAGAAGGATAATCACACTAAACAGTTAAGAAAGCAAATTAGCAGGGAAAGCTAACGGAGGAGTTAGTAGAGTCCCTTAACTGTAAAACATAGAAGTTTGGGTCCTTAACTGGGGGGGAGGTATAGCTTCTTATCTTGCTCTTAGCTTGTGTATCCAGGGTTACAAAATTCACTCATGGTACCCTACGAATCGCAAATCGTTAAGAGCGAAGTTCCGCTTACTGAAATACATATTACGCCCATTCTATAAGAGCGGATCGCGAATCGGTAAGGGTGTATAATTAGCGAATCCGGGAACCATGAGTGTATCTATAAATCTATAATATGGACACTGAAGCAGTTGATTAAAAAGGTTCAGCGACTTCTATGACCTGGACCAGTAGATACTAACATATTAACACCCATTTGAGAAGGGAGATAGATTCAACTGAGAGTTCTGCCTACCCCGAGGAAGGAATTAATCCTTGATAGCATCTATTAATAATAGTGAATTAGTGATATTAAAATTAATAAAAATGTCGCGAGCCTAAAATGGACAATGCACATACCGTCCAATACAGAACGTGTTTCATGAGAATCAACCACCATTGGATCACCCAAATTAGGATCAAATCTGTGTGGACTTGTCACAGCTTCTTTGTTAAGACTTGCTTTCAAGGCTTCTTCTTTTTTTTCGGGTTTCCTCTTCTTCATAAGCTGCTAATTCCTCTCCTACTAAAGGTACCCTTGTTGATAATGTGACTTTAACAGCTTTTGGAGGTGGATCTGCCTGCAGCATTCGCGCTAGTGTACCAAACTGTAAATCAAGCTTACAAAGTCAGTATTTACAGTCTTATTAGACGTTACACCCTCCACTAAAATTCTAATAGACTGTTTAGATTTTTCAAAATCCACTACACATATTTTGAAAATTACCAACCTATTGGAATGGAAAAGTGCTAAATTTAGTCCGATAAAATACATAATTCAAGTTTAATTTTAGAAGTTACAATATGACAGTTGCATATGGCTTTGATATCTAAGAAATCAAAGAATGAAAGAAAGCATCCACTCCTTCAGCATTCTCTTCTTATTCATGATATGTTCATCTTTGTAGATATTTTTGGCTTTTAAACTAATGAGCTAAATCATAAATACTATGTAGCTCTTTAAATCTTTTGCGCTTCTTACCCCATGAAGCGGCAAACTGTCATTCAGTTCACAGTTTAGAAACAACATCTCTACCTTCATTTGTCCCCCTGCAAACTACCCTGCTTGACTCAGGGGCCTCATTAGAGGCACTGGGGGATAATGGCGACAAATCTGTTAAACTTTTTGCATAAAATTCTTAGTATGAAGAGGCACTATGAGGCGACGAGGCGTAAAGCGCAAGATGAAGGCGCACGCCTTTTGGATGCGAGGCGCTCTATTTTTAGTGACAAATTTGTACTTCCCAAGTAAAATTTTGGGCAACAATACCTTTTTTAAGAGTTTTCATGTGGCTAACATGTAAATGAGTAAAAGTTAGGAATAATGGGTAAAAGAAATGGCATAATTAAACATCTAGATGAAAAAGATATGGAAATTCTGTACTAGCGAGTCTCGTTAAGTGAGCCTCGTCTAAACGGCGCCGCTAAAATGCACCGAGACGCTTTTTTAAATATAGATGAAGATCATCCTTCCCGCATTTTAGGCAGAAGAGAGTTGGTAAAGGCAATTACAAATGTAATTGAAGGTATTAAAAAAAATCCCTCTTAAAGCGTTCCCAAGTAGTAGTAGCACTATGACAACAAGTTCAAACTTCAAAGGTATCAAACAGAAAATATATCAAAGAGAGACCAGATAAATTATTACCTGGCCTCTTTCTGTGAAGAGTACAAGATTTTTGGGATCAGTTGCCCATTCAGCAAATATGTCATGAGAAAAACCTGCTTCAAGACTGGCCATTGAAGCTAAAACAATCTACAAAATAAGCACACCTTAGAAGTTTCGAAAAGGAAGCAAAAAAATATGTTCTGTTGTACGGAATAACCGATAACCAACCTTTGGACCCTCAGGAACATTCTCCAGTTCACTCTTGTTACTTAAAAGTGAAACGTGCCTACAAAAAAACCATGAAAAATGCCTGGTAAGTTAATTATATCGAACTAAAAGTAATTTAATTTAAGAAAATAGCAACAGAATTCAATTCTTGAGGAGGGTGTGTGAGGAAACTATCACACAAGAAACTTATTTTGTGGAACAATTCCTGACGCTAACTCAAATACATACTAATCACCAATGAAGTTAAATCTAGAGTAAGAGGCAATGGAAGGCGAAAAAGAATCACTCACTTCAGAAGAAACGCATTATCACGTGTGTGCTCAAAGGACTTTGCTACAGAATCATTCATCCACTCCAAAAAACTCTCTACATATTTTATCGTACGAGAAGAAACATATGTGAGAAAGAAGATTGGGTAACTCAAATGATGTTGGGCCCAGTGCTGCGGTTACAAATTACAAAACATCAGTGAACTGCCATTTAATCATAAAGCTTAAGCCTGTAAATTTACACATACCTGTTCTAGTATTAAAATAAGTTCTAGCACTCGCCCTGCTGTATCGACCGGAAGCAACACTTTTCCATCACCTCGGAGAGTCTTCACAATAGCATCTAATTCAACAAAGATTGAAAATATGTGAGTGTATTTTAATTGTAAATCGTCATTTTTGACCTCCCAACAAAACACTTCTTCCAAAGTATGCTTTACAAACATTTTATGTAAAGTAGACCTAACTATTCCCAACAAAATACATTCCACAATAGTTAAGAATTACAGTATGATGCAAATTGGCTAGAAAGCATAAAAATAAAAAGGTGATTTCACCCAAATCCCATTTTTTACTTGGAATAAAATTTAAAGACCTATAGCAGGAATAAAGATTTTCAACCATGTATTGAATATTACATTATTACTCCAAAGCATATCCCCAAAAGAACATTCAGAAGCCACAGACACAATAATCAAGTAGACAACAGACCAATGATAATCAAAGTCAATAAAGGAACCTCTTTAATAAGAAATCAGTAAGTCTTGCTTAAGATGGAGTATCTGTCCTAAGTCTTAAAACGGGTCAAATACTATCACATGGTGCCAATAGTGACAAAACTTTTGACATTTCCTAGGCAACTTGCCATGTGATTTGGTATGTATTTGACCCGTCTTAAGGTTTAAGATGGATACCTCCATCTTAAACAAGAATTTGTGATAACAAATTGCAGTTGTTTAATATGACCAATGAGCTTCTACAGTGGCTAAACAACTTCCTCACATTTGAGAGAGGCTTCAATTGATTAAAAATTATGCTCTAAATGAGTCTCACAACAACTGAAAAAATATCTACAATACAAAGAGAAGAGGAATAAGCATACCTAAGAATTCATGATCCCTCTGACATCTAGGAGGCTGGTTATTCAAAGCATTGTAAGCATCTGTTATTAGCACAGCAGGGCGGACAAATGACTCAAAAACTGTTCCGTTTAAATGCCTGATCAAGCAATTTAATAAGTCCAACGAGACAAGCAGCCCCATAACCACACAGTAAAGTAAACTCAAGAGATCAACTAACCATTCCTTGCGATGATTGAAGTCAACGCCATATATAACATCCTCGCCATCTTTTGTTATTTTCCAAACAGTGCCTCCCAAAAGATGTCCGGCCACGTGTGGAGCAATAACAATCCCTTCACCTTTATCTGTTATTAAAAGTTCGGTAAGAGAATAAATGTTAAAACAATATTCAAAAGCAGTATAAACTGACATCTTATTCAATCAGACAGATAAATTCTGATTTGCATGCCTAAGACCCTCATTGTAATTCATGGCAATTAGATAGTAATAGTATGCAGCTATAACCGGAGCCAATAGCTAGAAAGGTTGACCACAAAAGTCAAATCATGCAAGTGTATCAGGACTACAAATCAGGATGTGTTTCCTCAAGAAACTGACCCTTTTAACAAAAGTAACATGAACCACACTAGTGAATCATCAGGTTATGTATTCTTTGAGAATTATGAGGACTGGAAAGATCTGGTTATATCATACTTACCAGAAAGGTGATAATTCTGTGAGTAAGTCAGTCTAGTCACATTTTGAAAAGCAGCATATATGTCATCTAGAGTAAACAAATCAAACTCCAATACTTGCTGCAGACGGAAGTAGGAAGTTAACAAATCTACGTTGCTTAATTAGGTCCAAATAGCATAAAACAGAAATAAATATGCAAATATAGGAGACAATATGTTGTAATAAACATCTAGAAGTGATATCATCTCACCTTTCGTGAATGATAGTGATCATACATAGTTAGAAGACCTAATCTGTAGACAGGCTCCGTTGCATAAACTGGCACAGACAATCCATATTGCTTCATTGCATATGGCACTATGGCAGAGCACCGAGGTGCAGTGTATCAGGGTATGATAGCAGTACAGCATCAACAATAGAACACACCCTGCACATGGATAGACACTTGATTATATATTTGAGAGCAATTTATAAACATGTCCACATGATGATCTCGGGCAAACTTTAAGTCTTAACGAAACTACGTTCAGAGGCAGATCAAGAACACAAATATGTGTAATGACATAACCCTGCTTATAGCAATGATTATCTTTCCTACAGATTATCAGAAGCAGAACAATACAAAATAATACAATATTCATTGGAGAAATAATGACCAGAAAAATGGTGAAAGTAATACAAAGTATACAAGTGTTTTAATACTAGGAAACTACACACACTTATAGAGTTAGGTAGAGTTAGTTATAGTTAGTTACCTGATTGTATAAGTCGTTAATGATAGAAATTTATTAACAACCTCTAACTAATATAAAAATTATCTTTTATCTGCTCTCATTACTTCTTCTTCAATCTTTATTCCTCGTACAAAAATTTAGTTTTATATGGTATATAACCTGGTGAGCCAAGCTTGAAAATAAACCGGAACTATATATTTCGATGTTCCATCACTAGAAATATCTTGACGATTCTAACATTCAAATGTGGGTAGGATGCAGTGAGCATCTTAACCTCAAGATAGCAATACTAGCTAAACTACTCCTTCCTACTCACATTCGAGTATTGCACTATTGAGATTTAAATGCTCAAGAGTCAAGATTCTTGAGGTTATAAACCATTTGAGTATTGCAATCTTGAGGTTATAAACAACGGGTTCCACAATAAGGTCGTCAAATACGACATGGAAGTAAATACCCCAGTCGGATAAAATACAAAATTCCGCTCACTCCCACCCCACCACCCCACCCCACAAGCACAGTATCAATTCAGCCGTTGATGTGTGACTACAGCGAAGATTATACTTGGTGACCGAGAATTATCAACTTACATACGTTCCTAAGTAACAACAGGACGGCTCATCTCCATTGAAACGACTATTTTTATTTTCTACTAATTATAATCATTTGTTTACTTTTGATTAAATACCCCTCGCAACGAATACGAATATAAAAGGTAAACAGGTGACTGAGACGAAAGGTACACTTTTCGTACTTTGGAAGGTATATTTTAGAGACGGAAGGAGTATTCGCGAAACTAAACGAGAATTACAACTACGGTAAACTATTGGCGGTAACAACAACTGAAACGTAAGTGAAAAAGAAAGGGAAAGGGGTAAAAAGAGAGGAGGAAGGAGAAACCTGGAGAGAGGAAGGAGAAGAGAAGGGTCAAAATGGTCATTCCAACCGCAATCAATAAGAATGTTGAAGCCATCAATGGAGACGAGGTAAGAAAGTGGATTCTCGTTGAAAACGCCGCATAATGGCGTCACTTGTACTGATGTTCCCATTAATTTGAGGATTTCTGCAATACTTCACTTCTATGGTGTAATGGAGGGAAATTTGATTTAATTGATTTGGGGATTTTTTTGGGTGGAGGTTTTTGCAAGGGTTTTGGGGTGGCTACTACGACGTCGTTTCTTAATGATCAATGTGAGAATTTTTACGTTCATGATTTTGTTACCAAATAAGTCTTTAAAACGGGTCGATAGTACCGGTTGCATGCAAAACGGGTAGGAAATTGATTAGGCGTGGGAACCGTGCATAATTAATGATAGACATGACCTTTTGGGGATAAAAAACAATTAATCCTTTTTTTTTTTTTTGTAAGAAGGTTATGATCCTTATATTCTTCCACAAAGGGGTAAAAATAAAGGAAACAAAAGACTTACAAAATAATATCCCCTAGAGCCTCAACAAACTGAGGCTAAGGACAATTTAAGGCATCTATGAACCGAGTATTACAAATAGCACTATTAAGGATGAAGACATGAATTGAGAATTTAAGACCTTGAATAAGGATTGCTGCTGGTTGTTCAACACCAGTAAATAGTCGCTTATTCCTCTCAGTCCAAATACTGTAAATGGCTCCTGCAATACAACTAGAGAACCAGGCACTCTTCCAATGCTTTTTATGCCCATGTCGTTTGGCCCATAGGAGTTCAGTGAGGTATTTGTTTGATCTGCCATTAAGTTGCATCCAGGCAAGTAAACCATGCCAGACCTCCTGTGCATAAGTACATTTGAAGAACAGATGGGAGTGTGATTCAGCAGCGTGCTTGCAAAGAATACATCTATTGACTATAATTAATCCATCACGGATTCACTCCTTCTCTCTCTAACTTTCCTCTCTCTTTTTTTTCCCCAAAAAAACCCTAAATCTAATTTCATACTGCTCCGCCGCATCCTCCGACCCACACCGCCCTCCCTTTTTGCCCTTTCTGATCGCCGGAGATGGGGCCATCCCAAGGCCTATCTCCGGTGATCGATCGCACTTCATCGCTGGCTCATTCCCCTCGTTTAGGACCTCGACCGACGGCTTTTGTGTTCTGATTGGACCGTCCGACGATCTTGTTGGCTGTCTTCCTGGTTTGTTTTTCTGTCCTTTCCGATATTACGATTCTCTGTCCTGTCATTGAAAGCCTCACTTGCAACCCAGGGATGGCTCCCCTTCCCCTCGCCCCTCCCCCCCTCCCTGGTAGAAATCTACCTTTTGGCTTTTTGGTGTTTCGTTGAGTTGTGTCAGTGTGTCGGGTTGTGTTTTGGGTCTCATCGGTCTTTGTGAAGGTTGACGATGAGATTTTTTGTTGTTGATTTGCTTCCAACCCGGAGCTTTGAAGTGTCGGCTGTTTTATGTGTTGTCAACGTGGTGTTTTCATCCCTTCTCCCCGTCGGGTGGTTCCTTTGTCGGGTCGGGTTTGTGTTGTTGCGGTGTCCTTTATGGTTGATCTAGTTGCAGGTAGGCCGATGGTCCTGGGGAGTTTCGTGTGGTATCGGGTTTTGTTCGGGTTGTGTTTGGTGTGACCTTGTTCGGTTTCGTCGGATTGAGGTTCGATTGGTCCGTTGGTTCCGTCTCGTCCTGTGTTCTTGGGTGGGCTTGCTTGTTTTGTGATGAGTGTGGTATGGTGGTGTGGGTCTGCGGGTGCTTGGGCGGTGTTGTTGGTTCGGGTCGATGCGGTGGGATCCACTTTCATTTGATGTTGAAGCCGTGTCGTGGAGTTGTTTTCCTTTGGTGTTCATTTTAATAAATAAATGGTGGGTTGGGGTGTCCTGTCCCCTTCCCCAAGGGATAGTTTCTACGACTAGTTTTTTGCATCGGGTCTGTGTTGAGCATAGGTCTCTGCTGTCTCCTGAGATGATTTTGGTTAGAGGGATGTCCAGGTGGTTTGTTTTTGTTGTACCCACTTTACTTCTCGATATTCTTGGATACGAGGTTCTCGGGCAGCGGGAAATTTTTGTGATCCAAAGTGTAGGAGTTTACCCTCCTTTGAAGTCGATTTCGGTGGTCGGATTTCCACCTTTTCTTGCTACGTCCATGTGGCGTAAGTGCACTTTGGTTTCTCTTGTTGGGTCAAGGTTCTCGTGAGATTTCCGGATAACGTGTATCTCGGCGAAGGAGATGAATCTCCAAGACGCTTTATTGGGTCTTGTTGTAGGTATTTCTCTGTAGCTGCAACGTCTAAGATGAGTAAGGGTACTTTTATGGGGGTTCGTTGGTTTCCAGAGGAAGATTATCATAGCCAAGGAGATGAATCTCGAGACTCTTTTTGGGCCTTGTTGCGGGTATTTCTCGAAGCTTCATCAATCAAGACTAACAAAGATGGGTGTTTTCCTATGGCGGCCGCTACTCGTCCTTTAAAGATTGTGGTGTGTTTTGAGACCGAAGTTCGTGTTCA
Source organism: Silene latifolia (assembly GCF_048544455.1). Taxonomy (NCBI): domain Eukaryota; kingdom Viridiplantae; phylum Streptophyta; class Magnoliopsida; order Caryophyllales; family Caryophyllaceae; genus Silene; species Silene latifolia. Next base: position 323,202,749 of record NC_133537.1, read on the forward strand.
GACTCCCGTCGTACGCCATCAACACGTTATAGATAGCTGATGCAATTACCTTGTTGTTTTAGTTTATGTTATTAGTAGTGCTTTGAGGTTTTATATTGTAGTTTTCGGTATGGTCTGGGAGCCGTACCACTAGAATGTAAAACACTTTCTTTACAACTGTCAAAAAAAAAAAAAAAAAAAAAAAGGACTATAATTAATCCATTTTTGATGAGAGAGTCCACTGTAGACAGTTTCTTTTGAATTGCTAAAGCAGCAATGATACTATGCCGAGGGACAGTTACTTTACCATGAATTGCTGAGAGGCAATCTAGCAGAGGGTATTTGGCTCTGAACCAGTTATAAGTAGCCTGAACATCGAAAATAAAAATCGTGGCCTTGGCTCTGATACCACTTGTGGGATTTATCTGTATGCATCCCTTTAAATTCAAGGATTATAACGAATTTTATGAAGATGATCACTAGTCATAAAATTAAAATTACATAAACAAAAGTAAAGGATTAAGAAACAACCTTCGGTCCTTGCTAATTCGGCCTAAGAACAATATCGCAATGATATTCGCCTATTAGTTGCACCCAAGATGCTCCGAGAAATGCCCCTCAAATTGCTAGAATGAGATCCCCAATTTCTGTAAATATTAGGGTTTATTTTTTGTGTGGTTTTTCACGATGAGAGAAATGATGAGCAAAAATTAGGTTAAGAGAAAATGATCTCCCTTTCACCTCTTATGCAAACCGAAAATGGGAGTGAATTAGGGAGATTTTATCTTCCCTAATTCGGCCCACTATAACCGAAATAAGGAGTATAATCTCCTTATTTGTGGTTATTCCAAAAATGTATAAAATGTGTTAAAATTGCCATCTAGTGAGGATCGAACCCATGACCTCTTGGTTTGTGTACCCTCACTATTACCACTATGACACATTCAACTTGTTGATATTAAATATAACCGATTACATTTAATTACGAATTAACAGATTAATTCGTCCAAGCTAACATTACATACATTTAATTAAATATAACTTATTATATTCAATTTACGAATTGATGATTAATTGTCTCAACTAATATTATTTAATCTTCATTAAATAATTGTCTCATCAACACATTGACTAACTGTTTAGTCATATTAGGCATCAATGTGATTATATTTCTATAACCACATCTCTCAAACACATCCTATAGGTGTGACCTTTAGGGACCAGTTGATCACCGTCATCTGTATGATAATAACGTTAAACTTTCTAGCAAGCCAACCGTTATTAGGTAAACGTTAATCAACTGATTAAATATACGAAGTATACCCTTGTGAACCTGTAAGAGATTTACAAATGTTATCACACTAATTTGTGGAGGACACAAGCTCCAACAAACTCCCACTTGTCCTCACAAGTGTATGTGCGATAACCGATTCTCATATCCTAAAATTTCTCCCACTCAATGTAAAACAATTTGCAAATCCGCATTCAGAAAGGTCGTATTTTACAAGCGATCATTATCAAGAGTGGTTTCCCCGACTAGAGAGTAACTTAACTGATAAACGAATCAACATTCGAGCATGGCCATGCATTTCAATTACAACTCCTCGAGTGGCCCCGAGAAATAACTATACCGATAAGGGTTGGATATTTTCCTCAACTCGAATCCTGCAGATGTAAGCACAAGTATGAAATGACCGGAAAAAATCTACTTAGCCTCCCGATTATGCGGCAGACCGTGAGAAAGAAACCAAAGTCACCCAAAAACCGCCTTAATCTCAAGAGACGGTCGATAGTCAAAAGAATCGACTCTAGGAACACAATGGATGTCCTATCCACGACCTGGCACGAATGTTTTAAACATTTAGAACTCCATTACGTTGTCACAAAAAGTTGTCCTACGAGGTATCGTTATAATCTCGCATCTGTGATCGATCAGTCAACCGTTTGACTTATGGCTCGTTGAACCCACCATCAATCGACTGCACAATATAATAGTCGGAGTTATCAGCTCACATTGGCGATTACGGACCAAAACAAATATAATGTAATTCAATTCACTTTGTGGCGTTCAAAGTTGTCAGTACAATCCACATGAAAAACAAAATATTATATTAATACGATGAAGTTATAAATAGTATATGAAAAAGATAATGTATCAAATTCATAATCAACTATTACAACTCAGGAACACGTTTAATTCCCATGGAAATGACATGCCCTACATGCTTATCATAATTCAACGATTCAGTAGTAGACTCTGTTACAACACACTAAGAGTGAAGACGAACCGGACTGAGATCCGTTTGGAAGCTAGTATCTGCGTAACCGGTTGCGCATAGCTTAGTATCTCCTCCATAAGTCAATACCCAATCCTTAGTCCTCCGTAGGTACCTGGATTCTTTTGGTACCGACTCGTCATACTCAATGCATATGCCACGTCTGGACGTGTGCATATCATGACATACATGATCGATCCTATTGCAGATGCATAAGGAACACGACTCATGCGCTCAATTCCTTCAGGCGTCGTGGGTGACTGAGACTTGCTCAACTGCATCCCAGTCTTCATTGGAAGATTCCCCTTCTTGGAGTTAGTCATGCTGAACTTCTCAAGAATCTTATCCAAATAAGACTCCTGACTAAGTGATAACGTCCGTCGTGATCTATCTCAGTAGATACGGATTCCCAAAATGCGCTGTGCCTCACCCAGATATTTCATCTGGAAATGGTTCTTCAACCATTCTTTAACCGAAGATAGGAGAGGAATGTCATTCCCAATCAAGAGTATGTCATCGACATACAATATCAAGAATACAATCTTGCTCCCACTCGACTTGATATATAAGCATGGTTCTTCGACCGATCGAGTGAAACCATACTCTTTTATCACCTGGTCGAAACGATGATTCCAACTCCGAGAAGCTTGCTTAAGTCCATAAATGGAACGCTTAAGCTTGCATACTTTCTTAGGATGTTCAGGATCTATGAAACCTTCGGGTTGCACCATGTACAACTCTTCCTCCATATAACCGTTTAAGAAGGCGGTTTTCACATCCATTTGCCAAATTTCATAATCATGAAAAGCGGCAATCGCTAAGATTATCCGAATGGAACGTAGCATGACTACAGGTGCAAAAATCTCATCATAATGTAATCCGTGCACTTGAGTGAAACCTTTTGCCACAAGTCGTGCCTTATAGGTATCTGGTTGCGCGTCTACAGAATGCTTTATCTTGTAAAGCCATTTGCACTGTCGAGGTTTTACCTTATTAGGTAAATCAACTAGATCTCATACGTTATTCTCATACATGGAGTCCATCTCGGATTGCATGGCTTCGAGCCATAGCTTTGAGTCGGAACAGGCCATAGCACCTTTATAGGTAGCGGGTTCATTACTCTCTTGGAGTAAAACGTCACTCTCCTCGACCATACCAAAGTATCTGTCCGGAGGATAAGAGACTCTACCCGACCTCCTAGGTTCCTCAGGAATATGAACTGTATCATCAGTTGGAGGAACCACTTCCTCCATCTGTTCCTCGGTTGTTGGTTCTGGAATCTCTGACAGCTCGAAGGTTCTATTACTCGTCTTGTTCTCGAGAAATTCTTTCTCTAAGAACGTCGCACTAGCCGCAACAAAAACACGATGTTCGGTAGGCGAATAGAAGTAATGACCAAATGTTCCTTTTGGATAACCTATAAAATATGTCTTGACCGATCGCGGGCCGAGCTTATCCTCGTGTCTCCTCTTGACATAAGCCTCGCAGCCCCAAACCCAAATAAAGGACAAGTCAGGGACCGTTCCCTTCCACATTTCATATGGAGTCTTGTCGAGAGCTTTAGTCGGACTTCGGTTAAGTATAAGAGCGGTGAATGAAAAGAGCATAACCCCATAATGAATCGTGCACTACCGTGTGACTCATCATGGATCGAACCATATCCAGTAAGGTTCGATTTCTCCGTTCGGACACACCATTCAATTGAGGTGTTCGGTGGAGTTAATCGCAAAACGATTCCACGATCTTTCGGTGTTGATCAAACTCATTTGAAAGATATTCGCCACCCCGATCTGAACGGAGTGCTTTAACCTTTCTACCCAGTTGGTTTTGTACCCTGTTCTGGTATTCCTTGAATTTCTCAAAGGACTCACTTTTATGCTTCATTAAGTAGACATATCCATATCTACTCAAATCGTCCGTGAAAGTGATAAAATATCTATAGCCATATCTAGCGGTAATTGACATAGGTCCACAAACATCAGTATGTATGAGTCCTAATAGGTCACTAGCGCGCATTCCAACACCTTTGAAGGAAATTCGAGTCATCTTGCCAATGAGATGATTTACACGTGCCATATGTAGAAAAATCGAATGTGGGAATAGTCCCATTATCGACAAGTTTCTTCACGCGTTTCTCATTTATGTGTCCCATTCGACAATGCCATAGACAGGTTTGATCTTTGTCACCAACCTTTATTTTCTTATTATTCACGTGTAATACTTCCGTGGTTTGATCTAAGATGTAAATTCCATTCATGGAAACTGCTTTGCCATAAATCATTTCATAAAAAGAAAATACAGCTATTATCCTTTATTGAAAATGCAAAACCGTCTATATCAAGTACGGAAATAGAAATACAGTCCTTAGATAAACTGGGTACATAGTAACAGTTATAAAAATAACTCAAAACCACTAGGGAGTTGGATTACGTATGTTCCCTTCGAGACTGCAGCAACTCGTGCTTCATTCCCGACTCGCAGGTCCACATCACCCTTTGCGAGAGGTGTGATGTTCTTTAGGCCCTACAAATGATTACACGGATGAGAACCACAACCAGTATCAAGTACCCAAGTTCTGAAACTTGCATGGTTAATCTCAATCATATGAATATAAGATGACATACCAACAGGAACGACGCGGCCTCCTTTGATGTCCTCACGATAGACGGGACAGTTCCTCCTCCAATGTCCAGTCTTGTGACAATGGTGGCACTCAATGTCACCGCCCTTGCTCTTTGCCTTGCCCTGTGAGCCACTAGTCTCACCAGGTGCACTCTTACCATTTCCTGACTTCTTAAACTTTGGCTTACCTACAGCTAGGTCGCCATGAGCCTTGCCCTTTCCTTTACCCTTGTTGGAAATCGTGAGAACATCCTGCTTCATGCTCCCACTCAATTTCATATCCTTCTCGGTCTGTACGAGAAGGGAGTGTAGCTCATGAGGACTCTTTTTCAAGTCATTCATGTAGTAGTTCGCCCTGAAAAGGGCAAAACCATCGTGAAGAGAATGAAGCATTCGGTCAATGACAATGCTCTCATAGATTTTACAATTCAGTGCCTCCAGCTTCTCGACATTCTCAATCATGTGAAGAATGTGTGGGCTAACCGGTTGGCCCTTCTGGAGTTTCGCATCAAAGAAGCGACAGGTATGCTCATATGTAACGATTCTCGGTGCTTTTGAGAACTCGTTAGTGAGCGTAGTGAAAATCTTGTTTGCACCTTGGGCAATGAAGCGTCTCTGCAAATTGGTTTCCATTGCAAAGATGAGTACGTTCTTTATCGCACCCGCTTCCATAATGAAGTCACTATAAGCGAGTGACTCGTTGACTCTTGCATTGGGGCCTGGGTTGACCGGTATTGGCTCAATTAAGTACTTGAGCTTACCGTCAGCAATGGCAGCATTCCGTAGTGCCGCCTCCCAGTCCGCAAAGTTGGACCCGTCGTTTTTCAGACGTGTGAGCTGATTCATCTGGTCCATAAACATTTTAAGCCAGGACGCGCGATCAAGTGTGGCACTAGGCATTGGGATTGCGTTATTTCCAGCCATTTCGTTGTAACAGTATTATGAAAATAAACGTGTTCTACACTGCGAGAAGAAGAATAAAAATAATAAGCATGTGCATCATTTTTATTTTTAAGTCTAATGAACTACTGTCATAACGCGAAGACTCAAAACATTTATACAATTGACCTCCCTCAAAAATTATATAAATGATTCCAAGACTCAATTCTCTGTAAATTGATAAGCTAACCTTTTAGCTAATTCTACCGTTAGAATTCTTGGTCGATAAATTTCTGTAAATTCTATCTTTAGTCCATCATAATCACGAGAAACTCTTCGGACTATGATGTTGAGGTAAACTAAGTCAACACAACTACTTACCCAACGTAGAAGGGGTCTTATTATGCCTACCGACGAAGAAGGGATTCATAGTTGTTTGCCCTTATAAAGACTAATCTCAATTTCCGTTTTAGAGGAAGATCCCATCAACTTTATTTTAATTCATTTTAAGTGAACTAATATCTAGCATGCGAGAATGAATAAATTAAGGTGATGGCTTAATAAGTCTGTGACATCTGTATGTCCATGAAAACTAACATACAACCTATATGAGTCAATTTTCATGCATTTTAGTAGTAGGTGGTTTGGTTTTAGGCGGAATATGATGCATAAACTAACATGTGAATGAAAAACAATAGAATGAAAAACGTAAAAACAATAAAAGTCCTAGTGTGGCCTATCCTATCAAAATGAACAATAAATACAAGTTTGGAATCCTCCTTGGACCCGTGAAGCTTGTCTTGATGTTCCATCTTGATCCATGTAACGGGAGTGAGCTCCAATCTCCATCTTTAGTCTTCTTTTGCAAATTACAATAAATAAAATTTACATAATAAACCTATTTATTACATTCTAATTTCAAAAACCCAAAAACTAAAGAAAAATAAAAGAGATTCGAGATCTCATAATTACATAAAAAATCATGTTTCCTTCATTACGAAAACATAATTTGACTAAGGTCACACTAAGTATTACAAATTACAACCTATTGCAAAAATAAATACGTAAATAAATTCATTCAACGATTCATTCAACAAAAGAGAAGCATCAACTAAAAAAAATAAATTAAACATACAAGACACAATTCCTTAATTATGTTGATTAATTTATCCAAACCACCTATTTAAATCAAATTAAGTGACAATTTCTCAATTAATCACATTAATTTCAATCTTAATTCATATTAAACTTGTAATATGAATTTAATCCTATCATTATTTTAAACCGCTTTAAAATAATTAGGTATCTTTATATGTGAACCTTTTCACTACAAATAATCATACATTAAAATGTATAATTATAATTATTGGCCAAAAACAACAAAAAAAAAATTTCCTTTAAAAAATTTTCTCGGCCAAAAACCGAAAAACCCAATAAAAAAAACTTTTCTCGGTTTTACAGCTAAAACCGAATGAAAAAAAAAACAATTTTTTTTTATACCTGCTGTACGTGAACAGTACAGAAACGAAAAAAAAAATTCCACGGTTTGAAAAAAAACAGGAACCCTAATGCCCCTTTTTTTTTCTTTTTGCGGCAAACATGCCCTAAACAAAAACATTAAGATGAACAAAAATCGTTTATAGATGCTATTAGAACGAGATTAGCATATGGATTAATGAAACATGATTAACTGTATATGCGAAAACTATATAGCAAAAACAAATTTTTATATCATCAACAAGACGATTCCATTTACAGTTTAATTTAATCCGAATTAAATCAAAGCATCTACCAATTCTTCATATAATCATTCTAACTGATTAAAACAACAATATGAAAAATCAAAATGGAAATATCGCATCAAAAGAAGAACAAAAACACGGCTGCCAAAATTTTCATCTCGGCAAAAAATTCAGACGGCAAAAAAAAAAAAATTTCACGGCTGGAAAATTTTTTCGATCCTTCAAATTTTATTGTTTAAATTCAATTTTATGAAAATCATCAAAATAAAAATCGTGGCCTTGGCTCTGATACCACTTGTGGGATTTATCTGTATGCATCCCTTTAAATTCAAGGATTATAACGAATTTTATGAAGATGATCACTAGTCATAAAATTAAAATTACATAAACAAAAGTAAAGGATTAAGAAACAACCTTCGGTCCTTGCTAATTCGGCCTAAGAACAATATCGCAATGATATTCGCCTATTAGTTGCACCCAAGATGCTCCGAGAAATGCCCCTCAAATTGCTAGAATGAGATCCCCAATTTCTGTAAATATTAGGGTTTATTTTTTGTGTGGTTTTCTGATGAGAGAAATGATGAGCAAAAATTAGGTTAAGAGAAAATGATCTCCCTTTCACCTCTTATGCAAACCGAAAATGGGAGTGAATTAGGGAGATTTTATCTTCCCTAATTCGGCCCACTATAACCGAAATAAGGAGTATAATCTCCTTATTTGTGGTTATTCCAAAAATGTATAAAATGTGTTAAAATTGCCATCTAGTGAGGATCGAACCCATGACCTCTTGGTTTGTGTACCCTCACTATTACCACTATGACACATTCAACTTGTTGATATTAAATATAACCGATTACATTTAATTACGAATTAATGCATTAATTCGCCCAAGCTAACATTACATACATTTAATTAAATATAACTTATTATATTCAATTTACGAATTGATGATTAATTAATTGTCTCAACTAATATTATTTAATCTTCATTAAATAATTGTCTCATCAACACATTGACTAACTGTTTAGTCATATTAGGCATCAATGTGATTATATTTCTATAACCACATCTCTCAAACACATCCTATAGGTGTGACCTTTAGGGACCAGTTGATCACCGTCATCTGTATGATAATAACGTTAAACTTTCTAGCAAGCCAACCGTTATTAGGTAAACGTTAATCAACTGATTAAATATACGAAGTATACCCTTGTGAACCTGTAAGAGATTTACAAATGTTATCACACTAATTTGTGGAGGACACAAGCTCCAACAGATGACTCATGTACTTTATAAGTACAAACTCCAATATTTAATATTCATAACTCTCTTATATGACCGTCCTATAGCATAGGACTGGCCCAATAGGAGAATAGCCCACACTTAATAATTAATTATATTTTCATTTTAATTTTATTTTGATAACTCAATATATTAGGATGAACTCAAACATATTTAAATGTGCAAGTTATCAAAATATAATATTAGCTTATTAAAATAAAATATTTTTATACAAATATATTAATTATTTTAGTTGGGCTTTTGTAAATGGGCTAATCTTATTCATAAAATGGTCCTATAGAATAATTTGTATTATTAGATTTTACACCCATGCATTTATGTTTCTCATATATTACAGTGTCAAGCACATGCATCAACTCATCACAACTTCATACTTTCCTCCATTATTTTGCATTCACCAATTCATTTCTCATCTTATTTGTTATTTTATACGGTAAAAAATTCGGAGACATTCACACCTTAACATTCACAAGTTTTTTTTTGAAAAAAAAAACCTGCACTTTTCTTGGCTTCTGATTGGCTGCTACTTTAATATAAAAGGCTTCATTAATTCTTCCATATATATGCATAAATAATCTACATAATATAAAAGTCAAGCCTTTTATTGGCTTCTGATTGGCCGGTACTTTTCAGGATATGAAGATTCATTTTGGTTGTTGGGCCCACCACCTCCTTTGGTGTAATTTAAGTCATTCATAGTGCATTCATCGGTTGATCAAATATTATTATCATACACATCTATAAAATCTAACTAAAAGGCATACTAAAATAATGTGACATGATAAGTTTTAATGTGACATGGAATTTTTAATGTGACATGAATTATCAATTTATTATATGACATTGATTTAATTTTTAAAACTAGAACAGGTTAAACGACAAATAAAAATCATGTACTCTAATTTTAAACTGTTATGTGTGCAATTCTCTCTTAAGTCTTATTGCTATAAATTTGCCCAATTTCATTAAATTGGATATATATATATATATATATATATATATATATATATATATATATAAATTTTATAAATATAATCTATAAATAAAAGGCAAGGCAAAGTATGTATCATCTTTTAGTTTCGTAAGATAACTTCCTAAACAACTCTCATGCAAGGTGGATTTTGTAGTGCAAAAAAAATGAAACAAAAATTAAAGCAAAACTTTTACATTTCATTTCTCCTTTATGTCTATATTAAATTGGCTAATAAAGAAAAAAGATGTTCAAAAGTTCTAAATTTTGCTTCATATTTATGAATATATTAAATTCGATAATAAAAAAAAAAAACGTCCAAAAGTCATAAAATGCATCCTCAACTAGCTATAAATGTCTAATAGAAGGCAACATTTGTGAGCCAAAATTCAAGCCAATATTTTTTTACCCCCACCACCAAGAGCATTGTATGTGTCAATAATATTTTTTTTATCATTGTATCAAGGTAAGTGTATTAATGTTTTATATTAATAATTTATTTATTTATTTTTATGTTTAATTGATTATGAAGTACTAATCACACTTTTAAACTTCACATATATGTTGTTTTGTTCTTATTTAGGGGCTATTAAGATTTGTGGAGTCGTGCTATTTAAAGGTAAATATACTTACATCTTTATGATTCAATAAGGGAAAACTTAAATTAATAACGATAAGGTTATTAATTTGTATAAGGTTACTCATGAATTTGTTAATGTGTTTCCACATGGAAGTCACGAATTACTGAACTCATTGGAGATATTTTTTTTAAAAAAAAACACATGCTATTAGTCTATTAATCAAAATAATAACTAAAATACAATATATAGTTTTGAAAATAAATCAAAGTTGTCAAAGAGATATGGTATTAACTAACTAACTTTTATATATTTCAAGACTATATCTTTTAAAATGGATCAGCTAATTACTCAGACAAATATTAACAATACGATAAAATAATAAAGCTAAAACAGATAAACCCGTGAATTTATCTTTTAAAATGGATCAACTAATTACTCGGACAAATCTTAATAATACGATAAAATAATAAAGCTAAAACAGATAAACCCGTGAATTTCACGGGTCACAAACCTAGTTTTTTGTTAATAACTCGACAATGCTATAGTCTAAAAATATTATTTGATCTTAATATTTTTGTTTCTCTTAACATGGTTAATATAATTAAAATACAATACTTAACACATTTAATTCTTACGCATTTCTATATAATATCCAAAACATAGTCAGATTATTGTTTTTAAAATCTGATTTTAATCTACAAATAATCTGATTTTTTTTTTTAAAAAAAGAAAAAATCTGATTTCAAGCTAAAAATACTCCTCGACACAAAATAAATTATGTCAAGAATAATGCTACTCCAACCCAACATAAATAATACACAAAATAGAGTACATAATACCATAAATATATTAAAAAATTATTTCAATAATAGTTAGAACATTCTGAAAAAACAATGTAGAATTAGTATAAGAATATACAACAGAATAAATTTTGATCTAAAAAATTAAAACAAACAAAAAATCCTAAGAAAGATAGAATAATAACAATAAAAAAATGGAAAGTTTAAAATGTAAATATATTTTCAAGAGATTACTCTAAAAAATTACAGGAGGCAAAAAATCGAAAAAAAAATTATAAAACAGAAAAATAAGGAAATAAAAGTTGTAAACAATTAATGCTAGATATAACATTATGTTTACATTTGAAAGAGAAAATACAAAAATTCAACCTTTTTTCTTTTGGCCCTTCCTTTTGAATGTTACCATTAATTAGCCAATAAATGATGCATGCAATCATTTACTTAATGAATATTTATGAACTTGGAAAAATATGCAGTGCTGTTTTTTTAAAGGGGTTGTGGATTAGTAATGAGAAGGGAGTGGCGGAGTTGTGACTTGTGAGAGTCGAGGGAGAGTTGAGTTTAGGAGAGTAATTTAATGGAAATATAAATATAAATATAAATTAGAATAAAAAGGGATTTTTTGTTTGTGTGGAATAAAGAAGGGAAGATGAGTTGAGTTGAGTTGGAGATTGAGGGAGTTTGAATTAGATTTAGGATTTTGTTGTTCGAACAATTTATTTCTGAGTATGTTGGAGTACATGGATTGTTATATTGTGATATTGTGGATTTAGTTTGGTATTGCAAGGCCCAATTTATTATTTTTTTTGGTGCATAAGAGCGGTGAAGCCTCGAAACTAACTGCTAACAATACGAGAAATCGAAACACCTGCTAAAATATCTTCACGGAGAATAGGATGGAGATTAGTTGGAGGGGAAGACAGAATAGAAGGTGAAGGAGCCGAGGAAACCCCATGATTGGCGAGCCAGTCAGCTGCTCGGTTAGCTTCCCTGTAAGAATGGTCTATTCGTACTATCCAACCAGCCAAATTGATCATCTCTTTGCATCGCTCAACCAAAGGTCGTAAACTGTTACTAGGAAGTTGATCGTCTCGGAAGAAATCAACACGTGGTTCATTATCCATAAGAAGTGCACGCATCTTATATTAGCTCTCATCGAGTTACGCATGCCACAAGAGAAAAAATAGGCAGAAACAAAATTACCAGAATAATCCCGAATTATACCTCCGCATCCTGCTGGGCCAGGATTTCCTTGAGAAGCTCCATCCGTATTAAGAAGAAACCAGCCATAAGGGGGTTGGTGCCATCGTACGAAGATTTCCTCATAAGTAGAGCCGAGAGAGGAGTTGAATAAAGAGAATGGGTCGAAAGCATTCTTGGATGTAGTGAACTGCTGCTGGAGAAACTGTACCGGATCAATAGGATTGTCATCAGTACCCCGATGACCAAATATAGTGTTGTTTCTCCATTTCCAAATCCACCAACATAGGTAATATCAAATTTCATGGGCCAGTCACAAGAGGCAAGAGGGGAGGTATTACGAATATTTTCCGACACCCATATGAGGAACTGTAATACTCAGATAATTTGGGACCCACAAAGGATCTAGGGACACGTGAAGGAACCCACGTATATTCGGAAGTAAAGGACGTCTCCTTCCACGAGACCAAGTAAGACTTAAACTAAACCTAATAGACTTCCAATGGACCGAGTAGAACCTCTAGCAGATCAAGTGAGTGGCACTCGGTTGAGTAAAGAGTATACTCGACCGAGTGGGTGTCACTCGGTCGAGTGGCATTGTGATGTACCCGAGAAATGATATTCCGGGATTTTATCTTATCCAAACCCTTATCTTCTACATTCTTCTTCTTCTTCCTTCTACTCTAAAACACTCTCCCCTCTCTCTAAATGCCCCATAAACCTTCCCCTTGGCCTTCAAGCTTGGATTAATGATGGAACGCCTCTCCTAATCCCCGATCTACCTTTGTAAGTCGAAATCTCACTTTTTCCTCTTTGTCTTATGTTAATCTCAAGTTACGGTTTACTAAAAGAGATTAATTAGTATTTAGCTTATGTAATATGAGTAATTAGTGACTATTAATAAAGGGTTTCATATTATTGTAGTGTAGAACGCATTGTGATAGTGTTGTGTGATTTGTTTAGGGTGAAACGGTCTCATAAGACGGTTTTATGAGACAGAGTCGAGTCGGAATCAAGTAGCTTGTGAAGAATGCGAAAAGGTAGGTTATCCTACTCGGTTTCAATATTGGGTATGCATATTTGGGTGTCTTTCTTTGCTAGTATGAGTCGGTTAGTATTTATGTGGGATTGAATTCATGAATTGGTTATATGTTAAATGTTGTTCTTCCATTAGTCATGTATGGTTGTGGTTGTATTGTGTTGGAGGTCTTTGGTGGTGGTATTTGATTTTTGAGGAGACTTAAGCGGTTGGGAAATCGTCTTGCGCTCGGGTCGTCCCTTGGAGCTTCCCACTCCAAAGGGGATGTGCACATTAATGCCTTGAGTCACGGAGGGACTCATGTGGTTGAGGCACGAAGTCTGGCAGGGGATCCGGTTGGCTTCCAGACCCGGTACGTCTGGGCGTGTCCCGATACCTTTGTGTGAGGTGTGATGTCGTGGGCGTGTCCCTGGCACCGGTGGTTATGGGTACGTCTGGGCGTGTCCCGGTACCGGTATAGTGATTCCATAATCGAGTCTCATTCACATAATTATTATGTCGCATCTCCACTTATCGAGCCATGTCTTATGTTTGTGTATTGAAACTGACGTTTGTGTGTCTGTGTAAATGTCACCTATTTCCGGGGTGGCCTGTGTCGATCCATATGATATTTCCGATCATATGGGAACCATTTGTTTATAGGTTAGCTTTGATAGCATGCGGGAAAAGGGACGAGCCGTGATGACATTTGAATCTAGCATAGTTGATTAGATTAGTACAATAGTCATGAGTTTTATTCTTTCATTTATTCTTTTATGGTTATATGTAATTCACTAAATACTTTATTTATAATAATTGTTTCTTAATTGCAACTCCGATTTCACCACCTCGTGAAATCGAGATGATAACATCTCCCAATTACATTGGCCGGGTAAGAAGGGGGTTTTATAGGAATGGACTAGAGAAGAAGGAATCAGGTGATATAGGAAAGCCAATTTGCATCCAAAGCTTAGTAGAATAAGGGCGAGACCGAATGAGATGGTCTATAATTTCATCCTTAGCTAAGCATCTCGGACAAATAGGATAATCAGATAAGCCGCGACGGACCCTATTAAAATTACACGTAATACGACTATGGGATGCGAACCAAGTAAATATACGTATACGCTGTTGGACCGGAATTTTCCAAATAAGGTGCCATTCTAAGGTATCATGTTCAGTAGAAGGATCGTTACCTATAATAAAAACGAGTGCTGACTTGAGAGAAAATTTACCGTTGGAAGTCCCGCTCGAATAAAAAGCATCTTCTATATATGGTTCTGGGGCTAGGGAAAAGGCTTCAATTTTTAATAGCCCTTCTCTTGGTAGATAATTGAAAAATAATCCCATTTCCAGCTGGAAGTTTCATCCCACATTTCACCGACTGTAGCACCCAAAATATCGGTTGGTACATCTACTATATTTCCATTGACCCAAGAATGATCTCAAAATAGAGTAGTTCTACCATTTCCAACTGCAACCGATGCACCAACTGACACGATTTTAGCTTGAGCGGTTATGCCAGTCCAAAACGTTAGACATATTTGGTTCGGTTGGAACATATTGATGTTATAGCGGCCATTGCATTACTTAGCCCGAAGTACTCTTGCCCATAAACTATGCGGTTGTGATAGGACTCGCCATCCCAATTTTGTGAAGAAGGCAACGTTTGCTGTCGTGAGGACCGAATACAGAGACCGCTAAGGTTCTTAGGTTTTTGAATCATTTCCCAAGAGATTAGATGTACTTTTCGTTTTGCCTCGCCACCACCCCATAAAAACCTCCTCGTTTTCATGTCTAAAGAATCACAGACGGACCGTGGTGTTTTAGCGGTCTGGATATTATAGTTAGCCAAAGTGGATAGTGTCGATTGTAGTATTGTCGATCGACCAACGAGCGAAAGATGCTTAGTTTGCCAGCCTACCGGCCTCTTATTAACGTTTGCTCATTTAGGCCCAATTTAGTATAAGAGGCAAAGAAATTAACATAATATTATAGATATCTAAGGAATTGTTAGAGTTTGTTGATAATAATATTTGTTCCCACTTTGCAACTTTCCTCTTTATATTTAAATTTTATAATATAAAAATATATTCCAGAAATATAAATTACTTGGGGTAAAGATAATGAAAGTTCGAGAAAATAATTTATCAACAACGATAATTAACTATTTTTGTAAAATAAACATTGTTTGAGGTGAATCTCTCGTGTCTGGACCTTGATCGGGATGTTGGAGATCCATGTCTAAGAAAGTTAGAGCATATAATTTCTTAAGAAAAAAATTTGATAATTGAGACTGTTTGAATAATCGTTATTATGTGAATTTGTTTAGTATTCCTTAAAATTGTATCAAGTCAGGTTGTTGTTAACACCCCGGCCCAAACCTAGGGTCGGGAGCGGTCACTCACGGTAGCTCCACAGGCTGTTTACATGGCCCACATATCAACACGGGTCCTTTCCAGCGCATTTTGTCCTCACTCATGCGCATCCCGGAAACCTTTTCAGGAGGTCACCCATCCTAAGACTACTCCCAGCCAAGCACACTTAACTGTGGAGTTCTTTTGCATGGATAGCCAGAAAAGAAAGTGCACTTGTTGATATGAGTAGTACTTCCAATCCCTTTAAGCACTAATCCGATTTTAAGCCTATCAATGGACCTCTTCAAAAGGTTACCCCGACCACCCGAATTACGTTTCGATTCAGTGGAGTATTACATTGGTATGATATTAATTGGTCTAAAGTGAATTTGAGATTTTGGGATGTTAGGCTGCTTGAGAAATATTTTGGCAAATTCACTAATTATATGGTGTATAGCTTAGTCAAACTTGGAGGGTTCTATTTTACACATAAATTTCGTTCAATTATATATTTAATACTTCGTGATTAATTTTTTATTACAAGTAAAATGAATAAGAATATAAAATTATCGCATATATTTTGTAAATATTAGATTACATTAATTAATTTCCTTAAGAATATACCCGTGCAATTTTTGCACGAGTTTAAAACAAATGTACATACGGAGGTAGAAACAAAAAGATGAGACACATTCACGGACCACGAGATATAGCGGCGGAGAGTAAAGGATGAAGGAGAATGTGTTTTAGGTTAGATAGCGAGCGACTGTGTGGGAGAGAGTGAACTAAGAGCAACTCCAATGTCAGGCTACCATTTGAGTGGTTTGGGGTTGCGACATGGGATTTTCAAGCTAAGTTCTTCCAAGCTACAATACTCTCTAATGGCAAGTTAATATCCATATTATTTTTAAGTGGGCCCCAATAAAGACTAAATTCATCAAAGTATTAAACAAAATAGAAACAAGCATCATCACTATAATATTTTGTCATTTGCAAGCCAATAGCTTGGCCAAACCATTCTCTTGGACCAGGCTAAAATAAATTTTGTGCTCCAATGCTAAGCCATTGGCTTAGAAAGCCAAGTCACTCCATTTGTGCCTGAGTTGGAGTTGCTCCAAGTGTGGAAAAAATTTAGGGCTTTTTTTAATGAGAGGGTGATGTGTGAATATAAGGTTTTAATGGATGAGTTTGCAACTTTGCATGACTAAGTATTAGGTTTCAATAGCCCGAAAATGATGGCTTTGCATGACCAAATAAAAAATGGGTTTGCTGTAACGAGTCTATCAAATTAGACCAATTCATATAATTTTAATGAAAGGTTATGTACTCCTTATCTGTCATATGAATGTGGTGTTTTCTAATTATGTGTATTTATAAGGGTAAATTGATTAATTTCCTTATATAATCTACTTTTTGAAATTTACTCCCTTATATAAATTTTTTTTTAAACTTAATCCTATGAATGTTACTTTGATCAAAAGTTGCTCTCATTTAATGATTCTCGCAAAAAAAAGAATATTTTAGTTAATTGGTACTTTAATTTTGTTGTTTATGACTTTGTTGCCCTTATCCTTATTATATGCTCAATTAAATCACTTGCTCTCTCGCAAAATATGTTAAATCCATTTCTCCCTCCCTTTCCAGTTAAAATTTTCAAATTGCATTACTCATCTTTGTCTCCACCTCTATATCTCTAGTTATCAAGTTCATATTCAGCAATAATTTCATGTTAAGGTAAAAATGTTCCTTCTTTACTTCGAGTTTCTGATTTGAAATTCTTTTTGAAACCCTTTTTTTTTTTTGCATATTTTGTATTAAAGTTTACTCTTTCTTGATTTATGCAATGCAATATCACAAAATTCCTACTGTAGTTGCGAGGAACCACAAAAATGCTTTTGGGGCTAGGGTTATTGGTTGAAGGAACCTGAGATTCAATGGGATTATAGATTATTGGTGTTTTCATTTTAGGGGGGGGGAGAGAGAGAGAGAGATAGAGGGAGAAAAAGAGGAGTAGGTAATAAGCTTCTAATGTATTTATAATGTGTTTTTGCAAAAGTCTATCGTATTACATAAGTCAGAGAACTTAAGTTGGGGGCTAATCTGTCATATTTTCTTTTTTTTGGCCGAAATTATTAAATGGGAGTAACTTTTGATTAAAATAACATTTCATGGGAGCAAGTTTAAAAAAATGTATAAGAGAGTAAATTTCAAAAAGTGTCTCATATAAGTCAATAAGTGAGTTATAATCAATTTACACCATTAACAATTAATAATTAAAACTTTGTTCCAAACATATCATTCAATTACTCAAAATAAAGATGTACTAGGTACATCTGTAAAATAATGCTCATTTATCCAATAATAGCGCGTGTTATCACGACTCGTGCATTTTTTGCATGAGTTTTAAAATAATAAACGTACTAACAAAGGGTAACTTTGTCCATGCCAAAAATAAGGGCAAACTAAGGTACCTAACATTTTATGCACAAGATACCTTACATTTTTTTTGCCCGAGACTACCTTATATTTATGTTTTGATTGTCGGACAGTACTAAGGATACTTTAACATTTAAAAAAAAAGTCAAACTCTGTGAGTTGACTAACAGAGTTTCTTAATTAATTGTTAATTTCCTTCCCTTTTTCTCTTTCTTTTACATTTTCCTACAAAAACTAATTTACGTTAACTTTAACTTTTTTCTTATCCTCCACTTTCATCCTTCATCCATTCTCCACAGTTGCTTTCATTAATTTCCAATTAGTAGCACCCTCCTTCCAAAACCAATTATTGTCAACCACATCCGACCACAATCAATCTATCATTAAACTTAAAATATAGTTAGGGGATAATGTGGTTGTGTGAGGTGGATGCTAGGTCGATTTAAAGGAGGTGATGTTGTTGGAGGTGACGGAAGAAGAAGAAGAAGAAGAAGAAGAAGAAGAAGAAGAAGAAGAAGAAGAAGAAGGGGTTAAGTTGGGTAAGATTAGAAATGGATGTTGGATTGGACGTGGAGGTGGAGAAGGTAGGTTATATTTAATGACTATTTAGTTTGAAATATAAGCTATGAGCTTGTTTGGCCCCACTTCCCAAAAATGAGTTTTTGTTTTTCATGTTTAATTTTCTAAAAGTACTTTTCAAAAGTAGAAGTACCAAATTGGTGCTTCTATTTTTATGAGCAAAAATATGGATTTTTAACTTTTGGTAATTTTTTTTAATTTTATTAAAATGGTGTGTTTGGCCAAAAAATGTTTTAAATCTAAAAACACTTTTACATAGTAGGCCAAACATACACTAAAGAGAAATTAGAATAATTAGAGTTATATTATGATTTTCCGTCAAATCATGACAGAATATTGACCTTACAATGGCTCTAACATTTTGTTCATTATCTTGTCTTTGTATCAACAAAACCCTAAACATTGTCAAAGAAATATGATTTACTACCAATTTGTAAGTTAAAAGTACTTAGACTATGTACATCAACACTTTGGGTAATTTGAGTGTTATCATTTTAATATTAATACTAGTGTAGATCCCGTGTTACAACACGGTATTTTTTTTGGATTTATAAAATAGTAGTCTCAATAAAATTATTTACATAAATTAACTGTACTTTTAATTTAATGTTATAATGTACTAATATAATATTAGTAAGAGGTAGAAAAAAACTTAATAGCGTTAATAAGACACTTTAAGTTAAGTTATTTTTGTCTTAAACTATTAATATTATTATATTTTACTATTAAAAATAATTTATGACATTAATAATACATTTATGTTAGATGTAAAATCTAATTAAAACCCATATTAGCCTTGTAAAAAAAAGGGTAAAATATTATCTGTATATATGTACTTATGGTAGAGATTGAGAAGCTAAGAAGTTTGGAATTATTATATTATTAAAAAGGTAAGGAATTTGCGAGATAATCTAGTTAAAGATTGATGAACATTGTTTAAATCATTTAAGTATATATGTATTTACGGTATATACTTGCCAATTAGTGTAGCTAGTGGGTATATTTAGAAAAGATTTGGCGAGAATATATTTAGAGAATCCCTTATATAGACTAAAAGAATAACACATCTGCGTTATTCCCGCTCATGTTTTCCACTCACCCCCCCCCCCCCCCCATAAGAAATATTCCCTTCTAATATATTGTAGTCAAAATATTGTAGTCAATCAATAATAATGGTTTTTTCTAACATGTGCCCTCGGGCACATGATAATAAGCTAAGTAAGGAAATATTTTCAAGATTATTTCACTAATTATGGTAAATATGAGTTTCAACTCTAATTTATCATGATATATTCTCAACAATATTTCCCTAATTAGCTTATTATCATGTGCCATAAGGACACTTGTTAGAAATAATAATATAATATTATAGTCAATAATATATATATTGCTGTCAATCACTATGCCCCCATATAGAACATTTCCTTCTACAATATTGTACACAATAATATAGCTGTCAAATAATTGCTGTCAATCTTCAATCTATTTTACGCAATAATAAATATATACAAGGAAAATCCCAGAAATCAAGAACAATAAAATAAAATGGGAGTTTTATAAACACTATACAATATTTTATATAGACTATATAATATCATCAAATCCCCTATATACTAAAAGATTAACAAAGTTAGAATTTCCCGCCTAAGTTTTGTGCCTAAGACACAATAATCCCCCCCTAATTAATTCTATACCATAAATACTTTATGCTTATTTATCCCTAATTAATTATATACCATAAATACATTTAAATTTCACACTAACGGTTTATAAATCTCTTGGTTTTGGACATGTATTAACTATTAAGCATATTGGCATTGTGAGCATACACAATGTATTGACTAATTGTAGATTTCTTTTTTGATAATGTTGCAATTTTATTCTCCACTACTGCTTCAGAAACGTTAAATTATGTTGCCAGGGGAAAATAGATCCACCACTAGAACTAGACGGGAAAATGGATCTACCACCAGAATTTAACAGTGAGCATTGGCCTGAATGGAAGCATAAAACGTTAATAAGTCAGCTGGTCCTCGCTCAAGAGAAGCGTGGACCTTGTAGTACGATGTCGGAAAGCCGTAAGTACAGTTGGACCATGTCGAACTTGTGGAATACCGTTGCAGCCGCCGTAGAAGAACAAGATAAAATCCTTTACAGGTTTCCCGCCGCGTGTCTCGTAGAAAAGGAACATATTTGGAAGACAAATGTTGATCAAGTAAAAGAAAGGACCAGGCTTTTTAAGAAACATGCCTATATGCTCAATGTAAGTATTTCCATCTTATTCTACATAATTTGTTAGTTTTTCCACCAAGATTACATATTTGCCGTAAGGGAGCTTTTCTTACTGCATAACAGATTCAAATAAGCAGTTTTCCTTGTACAAACGTACATGCTTTTACTACTGAACCAAACTTGTCACATGACTTAATAATCCCAACATTGCCTACCATTCTACCAACATAAGAAGTTTATTGCATAGAAACAATCTGTATCTATTCAAAATTGTCTGCCAACATAAGAAGTTATAGCAAATATAACAGCCTTGTTTTTGAATCCTCTTACAGCCTTGTTTTTTAATACTCTTACTGCCTTGTTTTTGAATAGATCGTGTACATCTTTTAGGGATGAAGATCGTTGCGTGCTAAGTTATTCATCTTTTTATTTGATTATTTTTTTCTATTTGATTATTTATGAACTATTTGATTATTTATTTCTCCTTTATTATTTTGTATCAACTACTCAGAACATACGCTGGCGTAATATAGAGGGAGATTACTTTTTCCAAAATGTGAAGCAGCTTTTTATAAGAAGTGATCATGCATTTCTTGGGTAAGTTGAGGTTCCTAACACGCGCCGTTCATCTAGGCAAGTTGAGGTTCCTAACAGCCGCCATTCATCTAGCCGTTCACATGGCAAATCAATTGCTAGTTCATCACACCATTCAGGTGTATCTGAGGTAGCTTTACCTGGTGACAGTGGTTGGACATTTCATCCCCAATCAAAACAGTACAAGGACATGCGTAATTTGTTTGATATTGTCACTGTTGATTTAAAACGGGTCTTTTCTAGTAACATGTTACCCGAGGATGACTATTATAAGGTTTTTAACATCTTGACTGGATCAGATGCTAGGGATGTTTATTATCCCTCGACAAAAATTCAAAGTTGAGGTATGTTAAAAAAAAAAATCCAAAACAATAGCACCCAAATCGCATTGTATGACACTAACGACCAACTCGCATTGCAAGCTACTAAGCGTAGGAATTATGACCCACAGTGAACTTGTTGTAAGATTTGTGTTATTGTAACTTGTACAATTCAATTCTGAACTTTGGGACTTTGTTGTAATTTGTACGCTTCAATGCCGAACTTTGGTACTTAATGTACTATTTGTATTATTTTCTGATTGGAGATCCAAACTAATTGAAGTTTGTTTGGTTTCTTAGAAGTTACCGCGACGTCGGTGTCGGTGTAATGCTACATGTTTTGAATTCCCCCTGATTGTGCTAACTTCAGTTTGGGTTGTTTTTTTATTCCCATCTTGTTGGAGTTGTTTTGTTACTCTACTTTCAAGGGCAATTAAGACCACTGTCAAACAGTAAACATTGTACTATTAATTTTTTATTAAAATATAAATTTATATTCCCTCCACAAACTTATGTTCTTCACTTCTTCCCATTTCAATAAAATACCACTCATATATATTAGAGAAATGGAAAGAACACTTTTGTGCGAAGGGAGTATCAAATTAAAACAATTTTTTAATTAGCATATAATAAAAGTTTAAATATAAATTGCTAATCTTTGTTAAAAAATAATTTGACGTATATTTTATGTCTATAAAACAAAAATATAACTGATATTATTAGATTCGTGAAAATAAAAAATCATTAAAATAAGTGGAGAAGTTTACAAAATATAATTATTAGTTTTGTGATAAAAAAAATCATTAATATATAAATTTCATGGCATTTTAAATGTAAAAATGAGTTAATGAATAGTAGATTTATTAAATGTAAAAAAAAAAGATAATGACAACATTTTAATTACAACATTCTCTAACTTAACCCTTTATAAATACCGTGCTGTAGCACGGGATCTATATACTAGTAAGAATTAGTCAGAATATAACATTGAGCGCAATTTTCAATACTCTTTAACTTACATGGACGGGAATTTTGCGGGATTTTTCAAGATGTGTTAATATTTTAGTATATATGAGATTTTATTTTTTTACATTTTTTCCACCTTAATAACATTCCCTCTTGATTTATACACTCCATTGATAATTTGTTGTAACACTCACTATTAACAATTTTTTACCCCACTTCATATATTCTTTTTTATATTATACATTAAATATTTATTTTAGTAACTATTAAGAATATTATGATTTTACTTTCTATCGACAAAATATTAATTTTCTAAAATTTTCATAAAAAAAGTTAAAAATACAAATAATTTCCAGAAATATATGAATTTTTTTGTGATTAGAAATATCTCAAAATTGAGCTCTATTTGTAGAGAATGAAAAAATATAATTATTTATGTAACTTTTTTATTTTTTTTTTAATAATTAAATTTTATAAAAAAATAGCCATTTGTACACTATATTGTATAGCCATAAATAAGTCTTTGTGCATCCAATCACTGATTGCCATGTGACGAAGAAAAAGAGAAGAAGAAAAAATCATGATTTAATGTTGCTCTGTAAGTGTCATGATTTTTCTTAGCCAAGTATTATTTAATTATTACTTTTGCATGATTTTTTTTTTGTCTTTTAGTAACAAAAATCATTGATGAACATAGTCTTATAAATTGTCCCCTTTGTTGAGTTAATCTCCTCAACCTTCTAAAATAAATGTGGAAATAAAACTTGCATGTTTCAAATGCAAATTGCCTACGTTTTTGGAAAAGATAACATTCATGCATAAGAAGTTATGTAATTGTTTTAATTACAACAATTAATGGTTTACTAGAAGTTTTTAGGAACTTCTTAGTATAGACTTGTTTTTGTACCCGTAAAAATCACGGGCGCGTTTAAGTTTAATTGTGTAAGCACACGCATAATGTAACCTTATTTGTTTGGTACATATTAACATCTTTATTACCTCCACTGACACGCAAAAATGTTGTACATGAATTATTGTTCACGTATTTTGGCGAGAAGTAAACAATATTTATTTTTAATTTTACAATATTATAATATTAGACGGGCAAGTAGATGTAATAACGTATCAATGTAACCTATAATTACTTGCTTCAACGTTAAAAACTGTGATATAAAATTAACCATGTCAAATGAATATTTGATACCTGCGTACCTTATTTTTATCATTGAACAATGTTTTCCTATATACTCTATAATATAGTTTGAAAGTGTGTGGTTGTATAAACAAGTACTAGTTTTAAACCCGTGCAAAATTGCACGGGTATGTATTTGGGCCAGAATTAATGTTTTTTGATGTATATTTGTTTTTGCATTTCTATTGTACCTATCATTGTTACCTACCAATTTCGGTGTGCGCAGCTGATAGTTCAGATGCCGAGTTTTATATTCCAACTACATATGCCGTTATTATTGTTTTTTGAAAAAAAATCTGTACCCTGTACTTTTAAAAAATTATGTTATGATTTTGTGGTACAATAATATTAACAAAAATACATGTAATTCATTTTTGTAATTCATTTCCGTTGTATGTTCGATCCCGTATATAATCAGAATTCCTTCCCGAAATTATGTAATTTTATTGTGTAATTTTATTTTAAAAATTATGTAATTTAATCACATTTACTCGCATTTGTAATTAATTCTGCGTAAATGTTATGCATTTTCTTTACACGGAATGTATAAAATTTTATCATAATATTAATTCGAAGAAGTATTCCATAAGATGATTTTATATAATTTGTTCATGAGATTTAATTTATCGCATGTTTGAAAAGACGGATATCTTAATAATTAAATACGTTGCACACTCATGGGTCCCACCATAACCTGGATTTTCCAAAAAAAAAAAATGCATTTATGACGTGGCGCGCTGTACAATGAGTATTGTCTTCTGAATTTATATAGATAAGATTATGTCATCTTTTAGGACTATCATTATATAAGTTTGATAATATTACGATTATATTTATATTAACTAACATAATGTATGTGTTTTATTTCCACACTCTAACCTTTAAAAAAAACAATAAACCTAATTCCGTAAAACATAATTTAATTATAAAAAATGGATTTGATTTGTTTATTAGAAACTATGGATCATATTAGTGTTTTTATTCTCCGTTTTCTAGTATCCATTTCTGTTTTATTTAGGGACTGAGGTTTTGAAGGTTTTCTTTGATTAATGGTGGTTTTGTTGAAATCAGACTTAAAAGACTTGTGAGTGATAAGGATACAATGATGGTGAACAATTAGTCAATGGACGAGAGCGCTGATGTTTTGCATGTTTCTAGGAGGGGAAGAGCGGGTTGATGGTGGTTTGGAAGAGATTGATAGGTTGGTGGTAGGCTAGGAGATAGTGAGCATGTTGGTGATAAAGTAATGCATTTTTGTTTATTTTTCAAAGAAAAAAAATCTTTATAGAGTGCACTATTTTTTAATTCTTTCTATTTCTTTATATATTTTTCTCTCACGGAATATTGATTTTTTTTTGTTCGATGGTGTATTCCTGGGTTTTTTTTCCTCACTTGTTGTAGCACGTGTTTTTTTTGCTTTATTCGTTTTGTTCTCATCGCAATGCATTTTATTTAAATTATTGCATCAGAAGTATATAGAAGAGTTGTTTGGTGTATTTATATTGTTCTTATAGTACGGTATAGTAATTTTCTTATGCTATTATAATGTTTTAGGACGTTAGACATTAATTTTTAAGTTCTCCTTATGCATCTAATTTATTAAAATTAAGGACGTATATAACAAAAGAGGGGTAACCTGACAAACAACGTAAAATTTAGAGTGATGTAATATGATTTTTATTTGTCGCATAACTGATTTTGACAATACAAGCCCTAAAAAATTTATTTTTATTTTTATTTTGATGTATAATCTTCTTTTAAATTAAAATCCATATTTAATGTTATTATGCTTTAATTTGTATTTAATGCTATAAATATAATTTACCTTTTCTTTTTCTTTTTAAATAATAAATGGTAATGACTTGACTTACTAGGCTAAATATGTTGATGTGGCAATTAGATAATTATTTAGTTTGTACTACAAGTTTTTAGGAACTTCTTAGTATAAATAGGTGATGGTGCTAATTGTTTTAACACAAACAAAATATAGAGAGACAAATTACATTATATTGGTGAGAATACTTCTTGTTCTAAAGAGAGAAAAGATAGTGTTCAACATCCATTAGAGATAATAAGAGTGAGATAAAGTTTGAGACAGAGTGACAATACTAGTGTGTGATTGTATTTTACGAACTTTGTAATATCTTATTAGTGAATTAATTTGTCGAGAGTGCCGTGATTTTTCCCTTAGTTGAGAAGGGTTTCCATGTGAGAAATTGTAATGTCATTTTTATTTGTTGTTACTTACGTTTGTTGTTTTTGTTCCATCCTAATATTATTGTTGGGTGAGACTTTTCCTGTACTGGGTTTACAGGACACTTCCCCAACACCCTTTTACTCTTTTATTAACATGCATGACAATAGTTAAACTATTGCAAGATTTCCTTCCTCTTATACACTTATTGTGTGTGTGTGTGTTACCTTTTGTAGATTATGATTAAGTCGATTATGTTGATACAAATGATTTTGGCAGTTTCTTTGTATATTTTGTTAACACAATTATGGAAAACTTTACCTTTCCTGTCTTATATTTAAAATGAATTTGTTGAGTTTTTTTTTGGTAATTCTAAGCATGACCGAACAGGTTAGACCCGTTCACCAAACAAGAGAAAACGGTTCGGTTGCGGTTTATCCTTTTGGTGAATTGAGTAATTGAGCAAGTTTATTAAGTCTTGTTACATCATATAAAATTTGTCATACCCGATGTTTAACCTTTGTTTAGATAGAACGATATTGACGAAAAAAGAAGGAAGTGGATGGAAGTGTAAAGACTCGATTTTGTTTTGGGGATAACGTTATGGAATTACAAGCAACAACCTAGCTATAGATTTTAGGAAGTTAATTCGAGAATTATCAACAAAAATGAGTTAGATCTCTATTCTAAAATGAATAAAACTGACCTCGTGCTTTATACTGTACATTTTATAAATTGATCGAGTTCGAAACTCGCTCTCCAAATCACCCCTATCAGTAGTAAATATTTGCAATGATTATAATCATTTGTGTGTGCTTGATTTTCCATAAGTTAACAGATATTTAGCTCATATTTAACTCAATGTACTTTCCTTACTTGATAAGGTACACTTTACACTATGATAAAGCCATTTGAACAAGTCGCGAAAATTCAAGCTACACGCCCTACTTCCTCATTTTGTTTGAGAGCCAAATTTCAAATGGTAAGTATTTCGCCAAAATCAAACTATTTACTAAAATCACGCTTTACATTCTATTTTTTTGTTTGGTTTAAGAAAAAACAGTTTTGACGTATTCCCCCCATTTTTTTTAATATGTGGAGTACAATTTGGCGCTCTCACTTTTTTTTCCGTCACTTCTTTCACTTGTATTCAACCATAATTTGGTTTTACGATTTCTGTAGGGCCAAAGCTAGAAGGAAAAGTTATGTGAATCACGATTTCAAACATCCATCAATCCTCATGAGTTGTGAGAAATCTGGGATGTGTACTTCAAAATTTGGTTGGAAGGTTTAATTGCAAAATCTTGTCGATCTTAGCATATAATATACCTGATACCGATATATTTGCTAACTTTGTCGATAAAATTATCAAGAAATATTAAGGTGGAAACTCTGCAATATATACACTACATATTATAACCATTTTTTTCTCAAATATGAACGAGACTCAGGGAGTAATATGTGTACGAAGGTGGTTTGCCAAAAGGATCTTTGAGAATTTTTCTCCTACCTAGAAAACATCCAAGGGTTGAGGCCACTTCACAGTCAGCTGCCCAGGCATCTCAAAGTCACCATGCAGCCACAGCACAACCAACAAGAGTTGGTAGGAGTGAAAGGGTTATATTGAGTGGCAGAGGTGGTGCAAGAGGTGGTGGAAGATCTAGAGTAAGTTGTTCATATTTGTTTTAGTTCAGTAATCGATCAATTCATTAACAAAGTTATTTCATTTTTTTCAGGCACCTCAAGGATTTGGAGTGTTATTTGAGGAACAAGGAAATGTATTTGCAAATGTAAGTTTATCATTTTGACATCAAGTTTAGTGAGTTCAGCCAGATTTGTTGGTATTTGATCATTTTAATTAGTTCAAACAAAAGTGCAGTAACAAATACTTTGTTGTTGCAGGTTGTGGGTAGTACTAGTGGACCAACAAGCATCTGAGTTAATGGACAAGAAGGACCAAGTACTCAAGAAACAGTAAACCAGATTGTTTGAAAATGTAATTGACAAGTTTATGTACACAATTTAAAAGTCCAGTATTATGTAGTACTTAGCAAACTTATGTGCACAAGTACTCAAGAAGTTCAGTAACATGTACTATACTTTGTTGTTGCAGGTTGTTTTTGTTTGAATTGTTAAGTATTATCCTTGAACTTATGTATTAGCAAACTTATGTAAGACTTGATAAGACAATTTAGTTGCAATGAAAACCACAATTTATTAGACAATGCTTCATCCAATTACATCTTCATCAGTTTTACATTGCACAATGATATACGATATTACATCTTAACCATCCAACTAAAAGCAAAAATTATCCAAAAACAAATTAATGCATACATAAGCATTTTTTTCCCCTTTTGAATGTCTCGTTAACTCATCCTTCAAATATTTAACCTCCATCCTTAATCTCTCCTTCTTCAACTGTAATTTCTTCAACTTCTCGTCATAATCGATCAACTGCCAAGCATTGGCACTTCCGTTCTGCAAATCTTCCTCCAACACGAAAAAACCACATCCATTCTACACAATTAAAAAGAAGGAAACCAACATTTAAAAAAACCAGATTTTTAATCAAACCCAGATTTTTGATAATCAAATCCAGATTTTAAACCAAACCCTTAACTAATTGAAAGGAAACCAACAAAAAAAAAAGTACTTACAAGCCAAAAAGGACATCCATAGAAGTTGTTTCCAACTTGTCATCCTTTACCAATCATCTTCAAAACCGCTTTATAATTATGTTTGCAAAATACTACATTTGAGGGCTTTGAACCAGACGCAATGAAAGAAGATGGTGAGCCCTTCATTAATGGAATAAATTTTAAGGATTAATGGAATAGATTTAATAGAAGAAATGAAGGTGATTTAATGGAGGAAAAGAGAAAGAGTCGTTATGAAGGGGAAGACAAGAACTTTTCATAAAGAAAAAAGTGGGTAGTTGATAATAATCATAGTTAAAGTATAGTATATAATAATTTGAGAAGGGCCCTCATAATTCAGAATATTCTCATTAATTAACCCTAAAGTTAATCAACACTTACAAAATAAATCATCTCATGACGTTCTGAATCCAAACTATCAATCATTCATTTTGCAGCTTTATATTAGCTACTATCTTTGTAGCCATTAAGTGTTTAGCTTTTGTTTTCTTTATTAGTATTATTTAAATTAATGGTAAACAAATAAATGATACATATACAGTATATTTTAGGGGCATTTGGTTGGAGGTCTATAAGAAAGGGAAAGAGAAACAAAGTTATTGATTTCCTTTGTTGGTGTTTGTTTGACACAAACAAAGAGAATGAATTCTCTTCCTTATCCATCAACCCATCTAATTCCTTATCCCCCCGATGTATGTGATTTCATTACCCTTGTTACCCTTCAACCACCTTATTTACCTACCACCACACTTGCGACTCCCACTACACCAGTCACCATCAAGACGTCAACACCACCACCACCACAGTCACCCCCACAACACCACAACCACAACACCACCGCCACAACCACCATGACGCCACCACCACCTCACTGCCACCACCACCACCACCCCACCTAAATCACCACCTACACACCAAAACAAACCATAACCCACCACACTTCATTTTCTTGATGTAACCAAATAACTAGTTAAGTTTTAGGTAATCCCTTACTTTTCCCTCTCTTACCCTTTCTAATTTCTTTTCCCTTTCCCTTCAACACCACCTTAATTTATATCAAAGACAAACCTTAACTTTGTAAGACCATGTACCTATAAAATGAATTTCTTTTTGCGTTGTTTTCATCAGCATATGTGAAGCAATTCAGATGTATTTTGTGTTTACAATACAATAGGTCTTGCTTAAGACGGATACATGATACTTCCATCTTAAGTATCATGTAGTCATTAATGCCTTAGTACCTCTAAAGA
Organism: Silene latifolia; assembly: GCF_048544455.1. Taxonomy (NCBI): domain Eukaryota; kingdom Viridiplantae; phylum Streptophyta; class Magnoliopsida; order Caryophyllales; family Caryophyllaceae; genus Silene; species Silene latifolia. The sequence continues at coordinate 323,232,898 of NC_133537.1, forward strand.
GGCCTCTGATTCAAGCAGGGCTCAAATGAGCGCCGAGATGTTTCTAAACGACTCTTAAACCGTGAACCGAATGACATTTTGCTACATCAAAGATAATGAAGTCCTAGAGGTTTAAATAGCGAGGTAGTGTTTTTTATTTTGCTCATTCTCTCAGTTTTTGACTCCTTAGAAATCAAAGCCATACCTAACTATTTATGTGTAATTGTGTATTATCAGGCTTTAACCGAGTAGTCATCCGTCCAAACTTCCAATATGTTGTGCACAAAGAAGTCTAAACAACCTATGAGAATTTGAGTGGAGGGTTACCACCAAAAACTATTAATATCTCATGAAAACCGTTTTGTGCTGGACAGTACGTCCATTGTCCATTTCAGTGTCTCGGCATCTTTATTAACTTCCTCATGGAAGCAAAACTCTTAGTTGAATCCGTCTCACTTCTCCAATCTTATCTATATTAATACAAAAGACAATACTCAATCCTCAGCGCGCCACGTCATTAATGCAACCTCTTTTTTTTTTTTTTTTTTTTTTGGAAATTCATGTTATGGTGGGACCCGTTAATGTGCAATGTATTTATTTCTTCAGATTTCCGTCTTTTCAAACATGCGATAAATTCCGTCTTGCAACAAATTCTATGAAATAATATTATGAAAAAATTCTATGAATTAATATTATGAAATAATTTTATACATTCCGTGTAAATAAAATTAATAACATATAAGTTGAATGAATTACAAATGGGAGTAAATGAAATTGAATTACATAATTTTTAAAACAAAATTAAATAATAATAAAATTACATTATTACGAGAAGGAATTATATTTATATTACGAGAAGGAATTACATTTATATACGGGATAAAACATAAAACGCAAATGAATTACATACGTAATTTTTAAAAACTACATGGTACAATAATTTTTGTTTAAAAAATAAATCTTGACGGAGTATTTACTTGGAGTATAAAATATTCATGTATTTTGGTTAATATTATTGTACCATGCAGCAACAACATAACAACATAATTTTTTAAAACTACATGGTACAAAAATTTTTGTTTAAAAAATCAATCATGACGGAGTATTTACTTGGAATATAAAACTCGGCAACTTAACTATCAGCCGCGCACACCGAAAATGGTAGTTGACAATGATAGACAACCGAGTTAATTTAGTCTTCAACTAGCATTTAAAGCAAATTTTAAATTTTTTTTTACTCTAAAAAAACAAATAAATTTTAATTTAATTTACAAGTGACTCAGATATGCGTACTTCTACTACGACTACTAATGTAGTGTATCATGAAAATTTTCAATTTTTAGAATAACTTGCATATGTTAAACTTGATTATTAGATTATATTTCTTTTATCCGGATGTAAAGTTTTTTATATATGCAATTTTTATTTATAAGAGTAGATTACGTTATTTCCTCATAAACCAGTGCATGTGAACACGTGTTTGTAACAAGTTTAAACATTAATTATTTACATCGTTAATTTAGACCAACTAGATAAGTACAATAGAAATGCAAAAACAAATATACATCCAAAAACATTAATACCGGCCCAAATACATACCCGTGCAATTTTGCACGGGTTTAAAACTAGTAAGTGTTAATACTACTATCTACTAGTCCGAGTCATACAAGTATCTTACTCCTTCCGTCCCGGTCATTTGTTGTTCTTTTCTATATTGGGGTGTCTCAGTGAACTGTTGTCCTTTCTATTTTAAGAATGAATTTGATTCTTCCGTCCCGGTCATTTGTTGTCCTTTTCTATATTGGGGTGTCTCAATGAACTGTTGTCCTTTCTATTTTAAGAACGAATTTGATAAGTAATTTGATCATTCACACTCAATTTGTTCCGCTTGTCATTTTGTAATTGGTCCCTTCCTCTTTCCTTGGTCTTAGTGCTAAAACCAAAAGACAACAATTGACCGGGACAGAAGGAGTAATACTTAGTAGTCATGGTAATTGTACTTCTACAATTAAAATCATGCAAATGAAATCAATTGCGTATTTCCAAACACTACCTAAATAGAATGAAAGATTCTCACATTCACTTTCATTCTGAATACTATATTCTTTCTCTAATTTCTTTCCCGCCTTTGAATACACCGACTTGTGCATTATTGGTACCTATTTCGCACACTCAATCTAATTAAAAATCTGCCTTTCCCCTGTCGAAACAACTTGTTTGCTATAATCCATATGGATTTTAGTAGCATAGTCTCGTGTAAAACTCGTAACATCAAGTATTATTATAGTGACATTGTGACGGGTAAAACTCGTTAAATCATTACTCCACAAAGTTAAGGGATTTGGGTTTAAGTTTTGATGGCCCATTAATGTAATTATATAAACACAGACACGACGTGATGCGGTCATCGATGGTCATAGCCCATTGCCTAACACGGATGTTGGAGGAGTTGTTCATTCGGGTTCGATGATACCTCGATGCGTATGTTTGGTGACACAGCTTGGTTCCTTTACGTTTTATTTCTTTTAGCATAATAGAATGGGTATAAGAAATTAATACCTTATACCTTAGTTTAGTCTTTGTTTTTATTTATGCTTCTTTAATAATTGTAATTAGTGAATTAAAGTAGCTAGTTTAATATCCTTAAATTAGTTAGTTATTATTAGGATTGTATGGGACTTTTCACTTGCCTCTTGTAGGCTATTTAAGCCAAACGTATGGAATGAGGAAGGCATCAAGAGTTTAAACAAAAATCACCGTGTGTGAAATTTTTCTTGAGTTGTTGCGTGCAATTCATTTGGCTTCGTAAGATCGCGTTTTCTTGCGTAGTTCTTCGAGTATCAAATCAATAGGTCTTGGTTTGACTCACGATTATCGAGCTATAGGTCTAGTTCGTTAGTCACATATCGTTGTTACTTTTATTCCGCTGCGAAATTCGTATCATAAGTGGTATAAGAGCTTCGGCTCTTGATTTCCATTAATCGAGACGATCCTATTGTTTCGTTTTTAAAAAAACAAAAAAAGAAAAAAAAAAAGCCTCACAAAAACAGAAATATGGCAGAATACGATGATGATACCCTTCTTGAAAATCTTCGAGAGCTGCTTCGTAACCGACCAACGGGAAGTCGATCCAGTTTAAGACCAAAGCAGGACGAGTTCAAAATTTCCGAACTTCCGGAATTTACAGGGGGTTCCGACCTAGAAAGTTATTTGGAATGGGAACGAAAAATCGAACGGATGTTTGATTTCAAGGGCCTTAGTGACGAAAAGAGATGTCGTTATGCAATTTTGAGATTGGGTAAAGGAGCGTCGCTTTGGTTCGAAGGGGTAAAGAACAGACAACAAGCGTCTTTAAAAAAGAGAAGATTTCTTCCTGGGATTCTTTGAAGCGTAAACTACGAAAACGGTATGTACCCACGACTCACACAATTTCTACTTATCGAAAAATTGCCGAATTTAGACAAGGAAAATTGAGTGTTGGGGAATATATTGATGAATTCGAGAGTCTGACTTTAATGGGGGAATTAGAGGAGATAGAGGAACAGAAGATGGCACGGTTTTTACGGGGCTTGGATTTCAGTATTGTTAGAGTTGTAGAATTGTACCCATATTCGGACTTTGATACACTTTGCGGGTTATGTTTAAAACTCGAGTCTCAAGGAAAAACAGAATATACAGGGGGATCAAACACGGAATTTAGTAAACCCAAAACCTGGCCCAAGTCCGAGTCACCCCTAAAATCGACTACACCCGTATCCAGTGTCAATCCAAACAAAATTTCCAATTCTAATGAGAATACTCCTGCTTCTAAATCGTCCAGTACGCCCAAAGAAACCAGCCTTTCCAAAGTGAGATGTTTCAAATGTCAGGGGTTCGGGCACTTTCAAAGTTCTTGTCCCAACAAACGGGTAGTGACATTGAGAGAGGCCGTGGCTGTCCGAGACGAGTTGTTAGATGAGGAAGAGAAGGATAGATTGGGGGACATATTTAATTTGGATGACAGAGGCAGCGAGGAAGGGGAATCGGAAGATTACATTGCTCCGAATTATGATACGGCGTTGGTTCTTCGCACTTTACAAACTCAATCAGTCCCGGAAAATGCAGAACAGCGGGACCAATTGTTTCATACCAAATGCCAAATTGGAGACAAATGGTGTAGTGTAATAATCGATGGTGGTAGTTGCACTAACGTAGCTTCAAGCGAGATGGTTGCTAAACTCGGGTTGACCACCACGGCTCATCCAAGGCTGTATTCATTGCATTGGCTCGATGACGGTAACAAATTGAAGGTGTCAAAACAGGTGCTTGTTGGCTTGGCTATGGGGTCCTATCGTGACGAGGTTTTCTGCGACGTAATCCCAATGGACGCCTGTCACGTTTTATTAGGACGTCCTTGGCAATATGATCGGGACGTAACACACATGAATGATAAAAAAAAGAACTTGAACGTTGCTGTTGCAATTGTTTGATGGCTCGACGCGTTTCGATCCAAATTTGTTATTGTTTGACGCGTTTCAAGCATTAACCCGAGTTATAACTTATAATCAATAGGTCTTGATTATAGTTCACCATTGTTTGAGTTATAGGTCTAGCTCAAGCAAATATCCCATTGGTTCGATTTATTCACATAATTCGAAACAAATATCTTTATTTCTTGCTTCATTTACAATATCAAAAAAACACATAAAAAATTACTTTTATCAATTTCGACAATCAGACAGTCATCACACTGTTCGATTCAATAAATTCCGCTTCCGCATTCATATCATATAAACTCCGCTGCCCCAATTCGTATCATAAGTGGTATCAGAGCAATGAGTATACGCTGTTTTCTAGGGGAAAAAAGGTCGTGTTGAAGCCTATGTCTTCTCAAGCCGTCTGAGCTATGTACTCTGGTAGTAAAAGGAGTCCAAGTCTCTCAATGCTATCAATGGTGGGGAAACGTGAGTTTGGGTTAGATAAGGAAACGTGGCTGGGTAACAACAATTTGTTAATAGATTTCAATCAGCCGCCTGTCTTCGATAAATATACGGATTTTGAGGCGTGTGATGCTAAGGCCAAAGAACCGTTTCCTTCTTACGATTCTGGCCAGGAGTTCGAAATTGTTGCTACACCAATTCCGTATACAATGAGTGCTAACAAGGTTCTGGCACAGCAATGTTGTTATCTAAATGAATTTCGGGTACGAAAACCTGCTGCAAAGGCGCAAATTTCTGGTCGTTCGTTGGGTTTAATTGGCAATGTGGGTAGAGACAAGGTGTCTATGGTTGTGCACGGAGGGAGGTGGGGTGGATGGCACAAGGACACTCTGAAATTGAATGAGAGGAATGAAATGCAGACAAGTCACGAAAAGGGCTCGAGCTTGTTGTTTGGAGACGTCATTTTGCTTGCCTTTTTGTTCGTCTTACTCATTTTTGGTCCCGGTGAATTCAAGCAACTGGAATTGAGGACAATTCCTTTTAAAGGGGGAGGAGATGATGCGGTCATCGATGGTCATAGCCCATTGCCTAACACGGATGTTGGAGGAGTTTTTCATTCGGGTTCGATGATACCTCGATGCGTATGTTTGGTGACACAGCTTGGTTCCTTTACGTTTTATTTCTTTTAGCATAATAGAATGGGTGTAAGAAATTAATACCTTATACCTTAGTTTAGTCTTTGGTTTTATTTATGCTTCTTTAATAATTGTAATTAGTGAATTAAAGTAGCTAGTTTAATATCCTTAAATTAGTTAGTTATTATTAGGATTGTATGAGACTTTTCACTTGCCTCTTGTAGGCTATTTAAGCCAAACGTATGGAATGAGGAAGGCATCAAGAGTTTAAACAAAAATCACCGTGTGTGAAATTTTTCTTGAGTTGTTGCGTGCAATTCATTTGGCTTCGTAAGATCGCGTTTTCTTGCGTAGTTCTTCGAGTATCAAATCAATAGGTCTTGGTTTGACTCACGATTATCGAGCTATAGGTCTAGTTCGTTAGTCACATATCGTTGTTACTTTTATTCCGCTGCGAAATTCGTATCACGACGGAAACTATTCGTCCGAGCCTAGTTGTATACTTGTATGTCAATTTTGTGAACTTTTTGCTAAAATGGGGTTTAATTCCAAACTAATAAATTAACAAAATAGGTCTTATTTCAAAGTATTTACCAACTATGGGTCCATGTCATCACCTTTTGACTTTCGACCATTTATGTCACTTTCTTCCCAAAAATGCCCTTACCATCTACTTCCTCCATTCAACTCCACTCTACCATATTTCCTTTTTCATCCGTTCAACTCCACTCTACCACTTTCCATAAAAAGCAAGTAAAATAACCCTTTTATCCTCATGGCAAACAATTATTTACACAAAATGCCACTAGTTGGCCCACATAATTACCCACTTTATGGACAAATTAATCATCCATCCCATTTCCCATTGTACTTTTATTACTACTTTATTATTTTCTTAACATTTATGCAAATTGTACTATGGTAGATTGGAGTTGAATGGAGGAAGTATCTCCTTCAATTTTCATTAAAACACAAAGATCAGAACTCGAGAAAAGAAACAAATCACAAATTCTAACAATCAGTCATCTGATACTAATTCAAGAATTGGGTAGCACCAAACCAGAAATTGGAAGCAACAAGCAATTTGAGTAATCAAAGAAGAAGAAATCAACAGCTCACTAATTATTTTTTTCGTAAAAAAATCGTGGAAACCAGTAATCAAAGGAAATGAGCAAGATTTTCAAAAAATGCAGCAATTAGAAAAAATATGATTATAGATGTTCGAAAGAACAAATTGGCGGAATTTAGTACGGATTTAGGCTCGATATCATGAAGAATAGTCAGATAATGGTATGAATGAACATGAAATTTTTCGGAGAAAATTTCGCAAGAACAAGAAGCTAAATGAAGAATCGTAACCAATTAGTTGTGGAATGTAATTGACGTATTGGAAACAACGTTTAAGAAAACTAATTAAGTCTATGTTAGCATCTAACTATCCTTCATACATATTCTGTGGTTTTAACATTAACATTATTTCTTTATTTAATTCTGGATTTCTAGCTTTCATGTTTTTTTTTCTTTTACTTATTTCAGATTGAAAGGTTGCTTAAAAGAAAGTGCACTTATTTTTTTCTATCTTATCTCATGACCTGAGTTTGATCTTTGTGTTTTAATGGAGATGGAAGAGAATAGAAGATAAGGGTATTTTGGAGAGAAAATGACATAGACGGTTGAAAGTCAAAGGTGATGACATGAACCCATAATTAACAAGCCCTATTTTGTTAATTAGTTTCCCTGATCATATATTATTCCTATTTATATAAGAGTAAACTAGTTTAGATCCCGCGCAATGAATGCGCGGTATTTATAGACTTTTTATTTTTGTATTACTTAATCATGCCAAACTAACATTTCATTAATTTTTCATATTTCACGTTATTATATTTTGAGGAAAAAAATTGAACTTTAAAATTACTCAAGAAAACTAAGTAAAATTGAACTGTAAAATAATAGTGGTATCTCATTAATTGTTCATTTTTCTCATTATTATATTTTGTTTCGAGCAAAAATTAAATTAAAACTGAAAATTAAATCCAAGAGGATTGAGTAATGTGCTGAAATACATTTTTTTAAAATTATTTTTTATACCACAACGCTAATTATTCCAATTTATAAATTCTCTCAATTTTTTTTGGTTATGAAATTAATCAAAACCAGTTATAGTTTTGTTTATACATAGTATGAATAGTATGAGTCAAGTCATTATCAAATAATAATATCAATAAAAAATTTAATAGTTTATAGTCTTATAGTATTATTTATACTTTAATTAAATTATAATAGTTTAGTGTTTTGTGAAAATTATACAATTTGATGAAAAGATTATTTTTTATAAAAAGAATTATATAATGAAATACATTATAATTATTAATTTCCTTATTTAGTGAATACAATTAAATTATCAATAGCTTCCTTATTTAAAGAGATGCTTTTTGGAGGGAAAATTTGTGAGTTCATTTATTCATTTAGTAAATAGGGGATTATCAATTACGCTCCCACTTATTTCACTTTTTTACAATTACTTTCACGTTAATTTTTTTTTTAATTTACACCCAAATTAATTGCTCGTGTTATATTTTGCACCCAACCCCATTTTCAGTTGAAAAAAAATGTATGAGTTGACGATTTTGCCCCCTTGTTATAAACTGAGTTTTGGGTGACTCTTCATTCACTCTCTTATTTCCCCTATTAAACCTAATATTTCCCCCCTAATATTTCCCTAAAAATTCCCCAAAATTCCGTCATAATCATAGCCTAATTTTTTTTTTGGTTAAACAGAATAAGGTACAGACCTCAAAGAACGAAAAGCGAAAGATAAAACGAAAGAAACAACAAAACTACAATACAAAAAGGAACTAAGACGAATAGAAAGGAACTACCCGCGGCCACGAAACTCCCCCAACATCTTGCTCCATCAACTGGAAAAGATGATCCGGCACATTCGACATATCATAGTTAACCAACTGCTGCGTTTGTGATACTCCACAGTTCGATAACCAGTCCGCACACGAGTTTGCTTCTCGATAAATATGATGTAATTCCACCGTCCATGAATTATCCCAGATAAAAGCTTGACAAATCTGTATCATATGGGAGTGAGCTGTCGGGAAGTCAAACTTAGAAGCCATAAGCGATCTCACAACCTTAGAGTCCGTTTGTATAATGAGGCGCGGAATATGAAGCTCCAACGCCATCCTTAAGCCCCTTTTCAAAGCCATTATTTCCGCCCTAGTTACCGTCGATACCCCAATTCTCTTCGAGAAAGTCTTTATCAAACGACCAGCCGAATTCCTCAGGACTCCACCAGCACCCGACAACCCCGGGTTTCCTTTCGATACTCCATTAACATTTAAAGCAACCCAGTCTGACTGTGGTGTAGCCCATCTGACGAAAATCTCCTTATACCATCCCCATCTGCCGATTTATACAAATATCTTTCGGTTCTAAAGCATTTCGAACTTCCCATATTCACTGCATCAAAAACGAGAAAGTATTTGTCGCTAACTCCTCGCTTCGATTGAAAGTGCGGCAGTTCCACCACCTCCATAACCACCACACAACAATAGAGAAGATAGTAGGCCAACCATCCAAACCGTTTGTTTTGCTTATACTCAAGGTATTTATTACCCAATATCGCAAAACAGGGGACACATAAAACAAAGGCGAACGAGCGAAAGAAAATAGATCCCATACCTTCTTGGCCTCGCGACATTCCCGTAGCAAATGTAAAGTAGTTTCCTCCACACCATTACAAACAGTGTAACATGGATCCTCCGTGAAGCCTCTTAGGGTCCGTTTGGATTGAAGGAATTGGAGAGAAGGGGAGGGGAGGGAAAGGGAGGGATTTAATTTCCTTTGTTTGGATAAAAAATATGGGAGAAAGGAAATGGAAGGGGAGAGAAATGAGAGGACTTATTTTCCCTCCTATAGAACAAACTATAATCTTTCCAAGAGTGGCAAGATTTGGAAAGAAAACATTATTTGGACTCTAATTATACCACCAACATCCTTCAATCCTCCATCCATTCTTCATCTCCCTCCTTCCTCCCCTTCCATTTCCCTTCATAATTTTTGTCATCCAAACACCCACATCCCATTTGCCCTCCCCTTCTCTCCCCTCCTTTCACCTCCCCTCACTCCCCCTCCCCTCCCCTTCCCTCCTAAAACTGTATCCAAACGGACCCTTACAGTTTTGTTCGAATTTGACATTACTCTATCATGGAGGAGCAACCAGATAAATACCCGAATCCTTTGACGAGCCCAAGTCTTCCAATGTAATTTCCAAAACGACCCCGTCTCCTCTTCAGGTTCATTTCTTAATAATTTGACGGCCGATTTGATAGAAAAGAAACCTGAAGATGTAGCTGCCCAATACACTTTGTCTTCATTCTCATCACCCGGATAAACCTCATAAGAGAGAAGAATCCACAAACAATTCCCAACGTCATCCGATAAAGGTTCCCACATATCCTCCACCGAAGCATCAATTAATTCAGAAGGAATCGATAAAGGAGAAAGGGTGTAGAGTGGAACGTCTGTGGCCCAAACATGCTTCCAAAACAAACGCCTTCTTGCCATTCCCAATGGACGAGTGCAAACCCGTCTTTAATTCCTTAAATCCGTCAACCATACCCCTCCAAATATTCGAGCTCACATGTTTAGTTTTAAAAATGTCAATATCACACTGACCTTTACAGTATTTGTGATGTAGAACACGAGCCTAAAGGGCATTTGGCTCCGAAAAAAGCCTCCAACCCAGATTAGCCATGAAAGCAATGTTGACTTCTCTCATCAACCTAATTCCAAGACCGCCGTTTGCCTTGTATTTTGTCACCATGTCCCAGGAAACAAGACTCACTCCCCTCTTGTCTTGATCCCCTCCCTATAAAAAAGCGTCTTGATCGTTTATCCAGGTCATCACATATAGACCGAGGTAGCTTGACAGTCTGCATCGCAAAAGCCGGAATGGAAGACAGGGTCGACTGTATTATGGTAGCACTACCAGCTAAGGAAAGATTTTTCGCCTTCCATCCAGACAACCGTTTATCCACCTTTTGAGCAATGAAATCGAAAGTCTCTTTGGTTACCCGACCATTCAAAGTTGGCATACCCAAATATATACCAAGGTCATCCGTAGAAGAAATTTGGAGTTGGTTAGTAATAATCGAAACATCACTCCCATCAACATTAGGAGAGAAGAAAACCTTCGATTTTGTCCCACTAACTCTCAGCCCCGAGGCCTGGCAAAAATCGTTCAAACATCGATTCATAATCCTTGCTTGATCAATTGTTGCTTCACCGAATAAAATAATATTATCCGCAAAAAAATAAATGCGATAAAATCGGCCCTCCTCTGCAAACTTTGAAACCATTCCATTGACCGGATTTGCTCCTTACCTCAATGAGTTGGCTCAATTTTTCCATACAACAACAACAACATCAGAGCCTTAATCCCAAAATGACTTAGGGTCGGCTGACATGAATCATCCTTTAGAATTGTCTATACAAATCGTAAAAATATAAGGTGAAAGAAGATAACCTTGATGAATGCCCCTAGTAGGTGTAAAAGGTTCCGTTCGTTCCCCATTCCATAATACATTCAAGCTGGCCGACTAAATGCATAACATTATGGTGTCAATCATTTATGAAGGAAGTCCCATATCTCGCAATGTATACCGAGTAAAGGGCCATTCCAGTTTATCATATGCCTTTTCAAGGTGGAGTTTGAGGACCATAATTCCCGTCTTGCCTTTCAAATTTCGCATTGAATGTAGTGCCTCCTGAACAATAATAATATTATCCGTAATTTTTCAACGAGGCACAAAGCTACTTTGCATTGGATTCATTAAAATCGGGAGTACCGGTTTCAATATATTCACAATCATTTTCGTGATGATATTGTAAGCAACATTACATAAGCTAATTGGTCTAAATTGTGATACTATGTGAGGATGATCCACCTTAGGAATTAAAGAAATAAACGTCTCCCATAATCCTTCAGGTAAGATACTCTCATGAAGTGCTTTAAACACCATAGAACACAAGCTGAGAGAAACTGTATCCCAATGGGACTGGTAAAAAAGCGCCTGGAAACCATCTGGATCAGGTGCTTTAAATGGTGACATCTGATTAAGAGCACAACGTACATCAGGTACCACGTAATTCCGATCCAATTTCTCTTTTTCGTCCATAGATAAAGCTGGGAAAAGACCAAGAGTAAGCCCTTCGAGATTGATATTCGAAGTCGGTATTGCAAATAAGTCGTGGAAAAAATTAAGGACCATATCTTTAACAACCTTAGCATCCCACACCCAGTTGCCTAACGAGTCCTGAAGAGCTTCAATGTGATTATGCTTCCTTCTAATTAGCGTGCTCAAGTGAAACATCCTCGTATTTCTGTCCCCGTCACATATTGCTTCCATTCGGGATTTTTGAAACCACAACAGCTCTTCCTCTCGTAAGACCTCATCCATCATTTGTTTCAATTCAAGCTTAAACAGGTAATTTGGACCTCGATACGAGAGCTTTTTTTGGACTCCCAGTAGGCAGTAGCCTGCGTTCAAGGCTTCATTTTCTAGCAAATATATTTTGAAAAACATCCTTGTTCCAAGTTTGCAAACGCTCGGCGAAAGTATGAATGAACGGGAAAAGGGGTTGTTCATTGCACCAATTAGACACTACAAACTCTGAGAACTTGGCATGACATATCCACGCAGCCTGAAATCGAAAAGGACTAAGTACTATAGGGATTGGAGCAAAACCATTTGTACTCACAACAATATGGCAATGATCGACTGATTTTGAATCAGATGTCGTAGAGATCCTTCACCAAACATTACGCGCCAGTCCGAGTTACACATAGCTCTGTCCAGTCTTGCCCATTGCCTCGTGCTCGCCGTGTTTCCTCTAGCCCAAGTGTAATCTGGTCCCGAATAATCCAAGTCAATCAATCCATTAGTTTCACATCAGGCATTAAACTTGTTGCATCTTCACCTCATATATACCATCACTGTTACCGTTTCGCTCATTTAAATAACGAGTATCATTGAAATCACCCATGGCCAACCATGGTTTATTGTAAGTTCCAGCAAAGGCCCCAAGGTCCCTCCACAAATATTCTCATTTTATAGAGTCAGGACTCGCGTAACCAGCAGAATAGTAGCAAGAGAGTTCACCAACACGGGAAATTTCGATTTTTATGTGTTGGGAATGATGAATGATAGGTGTAACTGTTACTTCCTACGGATGTCAGAAAAGCCAAATCCCTCCGCTAAAGCCTAGCTTCTGCATCTACCCTTGTCTTCCCATGAAAATTGATTTTTATCACACACCCTTTGTGCGACAGATCCACTAATACGAGTTTCAAGCAGTGCAATCACATGTGATTTCTGAACTCGACAAATTCTTTTAGCATTGCTAAAAAAGTCGTACTACCAGCTCCTTGAACATTCCACGTCATCAAGCTCAGAGCTGATCGACGATTAAATTGATTTGTAAAATGATCCATAAAATTAATTGGGATATAAGGAATCGAGGACATATAAGCCCCAGAGAGTTTCATAAGGATTCTCATTACATGCAATGGAATTGTCACTTCCAGACTTGAGTCCAGAGGTGATGGCTTTGGAAGGCCCGTCACTTTTGAGGTTATCGTCATTGAGTGAGTCAGGGGAAGCGCCACTATCAGAGTAGGGACGTCCATTACTGACGTTTAGGAGAGGTGTATGGAAGGGGGGATGGTTACTTGTTTGATGATAGGGATCAAAAGCGAGGGGATATTGAGGTCATATTGTGGTTGAGAAGAAAGGATATGGCGATTGATTTTTTTTGTATACTTTCGAGGGATTTTGCAGGCTAAGGAGATTTTTTTCTGATTTTTCTTATTCACATTAGGAGTCTGAGATAGCTTTGAGATATTCTTTCTCGAATTTTTTGGTAAAGTATTCCTTTGCGGCAGGCTGCTAAGTGATTGATTAACTTTATAAATCAAAGTATCCTTATTAGTTAAGGCAACAGAATCATTTGAGGTGTGAGAAATTATTTCCTTATTTGTAGGAGGAATTTTAGGCATAATATCTTTTGGGAGAATCAAGCTTGGACTAACAATATTAGGAATTTCTTCACAAATCATTGGATGATTACAACCAATATTTTCGTCCTCCAAACTAACAGAATTTACTTGCCTTGTTTTGGATGATTCTCCAAAATTGCCTTGACTAACCCTATTAGCAGCATTAGCCTTACTTCGAATAGCCACATGATGAATAGTAGGACTTTGATGAGTTTGAATTTGCAAGGATTCCAGTCCATCAACCTCATTCGCTTCCAATTCTAATGCCTCAAATCTTGAGCCTGAGCTTCTCACGTTTGCCGGATTCGGGCTTATTAGCTTAGGTTGCCCATCAGAATCAGTACTTTTAATTTTATCATTGCGCGTACCCTTTCGTCGAATTGGCTTTTTAACATGCATCCCCATCTATCAACTAGTAATTTATGTAAGTTTTACTTGTATCTATTTTTTCAAATTTGTTTGTAGTTTATATTTTCGAATTGATTATTGCTAATGTGGTCAAAATAATTTGTAATGTTTACAAATTGATGTTAACATAGTTTATGGGTTTTCCATTTATGCGTTTATAATTGCTTGGCATTAAATTAGGTTAAATTTGGGGATAGACTTATTAACAATACAAATGCTACTGCACTTGCTCAACAACTCACGTCATCTTAGGAGTTTGTTTTAGTCAATTCACATGTGTTAATTATGTTGTTTATCCTAGTCAAATCTTGTTGTAACTATCCCTTCTTTATAGTTCTGTTAGCTTGTTTCTAGGATAGCTTCTAGGTTAGATTGTTAGTCTAGCTTTTGTATAAATATCAGCATGTATATCAGTCTCTATCAATACAACAAGATTTGACTAGGATAAACAACATAATTAACACATGTGAATTGACTAAAACAAACTCCTAAGATGACGTGAGTTGTTGAGCAAGTGCAGTAGCATTTGTATTGTTAATAAGACTTATCTTGAGGATGAGGAGTTCTTCAAACCAAATTAGGGAAGATGAGGGAGAAAGATATAGAAGAGAATGGATGAGGAGAATGAAACAAGCTGAGAAGTATGCTAAATAAAAGGAGGAAGGAGAGGCAAAATCGTCATAAAATTAATGACTTCACGGAAAAAATTTGAATTTTGACGGAAATATGGCCTGAAACAAATTTTGGGTGCAAAATATAACCTGAGCAATTAATTTGTGTGTAAATTGAAAAAAATTGGTGTGAGAGTAATTGTAAAAAAGTGGATTAAGCGGGGATAAGAGTAAACGATTACACTGTGGATTAAAAAAAGTTTTTTGAGGCTAGTAGATCAAAAGTAATCATCCCAAAACATTTATTAAAGTATATAAGAGTTAACGATTACATTGTTTCAAAAAACTAACCAAAAGAAATGTTTACTAAACTCAAAACAACTGAAACAAAACAACTAAACTCGTAACAGCGGAAGCTAGACTCGAAGTGATGATTCCCCATCTCGTCCCCATAGCGCTAAAGACCATCATCACCTGTCACAATCTGCTCACCATCCCCGAATAGATCACCACACAACGGGGTCAGTTCACTGCATAATCAAAATAAGACAAAATGCAACAAAGGTAAACAGATATTCCACAATCCATCTCCAACTCCCAATCACATCTCATAACTATTTACACACTAAAGTGTGTAGCCCTGTCACTGGGGGTCGCAGCCTTGCCCACCTAAGCCTCGCTCATCACACGAGCGATAACCCATATTCATTAATGTGCACATCCCCTCCTGTGGCGAGTTCCACAGAGGGCGAATCAAGGGCGTGAAGTCACTCCCGCAAGTGACTCCACTCAGCCGATGACGTACCTCACAAACATCATCAAACCGTCTCAACTCCAACACCCCATACTCCAATCCATCAACAACAATCAATCAACAGTATTATCACAAAAAAATTAATCACAACAATGCATTAAATCAATTATACAATCAACTGAGTAGGGAAACCCTACCTTAGCACAAATATGATATGAGTCAATCAAGAAAGCTAGAACGGCTCCTCTACGAAATCTCCACCTAACAATAACCATATAATCCAATCACAATCATGCCAAAATTCCTAAAAGACAACTGACAAAACTCATAGGACTAGTGGCTTACCGACACAATCGACGCAAGAGAGGAATGAACAAGACTCACGAGCAATCCACGAACTTGAGAGAGATTAGAGTTACGTTTGAAGGTTTAGGTTTTGTAAAAAGTAATTATGAAATTGTAAATCCCGTTCTATAACTCTAATCCTCTCTAAATCAAACCGCGGAAATAATCTCCGTCAGGCCGGATACTCGGTCGAGTTTAGAGTATACTCGGCCGAGTATCCCCTACTCGGTTGAGTATTACCATACTCGGCCGAGTATTCCTGGACAGTAGCCTAACCAGAAACACACGACGCATTACTCGACCGAGTAAGCCATATTCGACCGAGTAACAGGACTTAGAAAAACGTAGTATTACATTCACATCCAAATTTCATAATTTATAATAAAATTAACATTTTAATTGAATTTTTTTGTAATAAAACATGCTAATGAATTGGTTGAAGTTCTTTATACTTATTTTTTAATATCATAAATAAGATGAAACGTTGGTTGATAATGTTGCATATTTTTTGCTTTTAAGTATTTAAACTCAACATTCTTAAAATCGTACCATTTAAAATTTACACATACAACTAACTATTTAAAAGTTATACGAACCCTTTTAATTAAAAAGCAAAATAATTCCGTAGTTTATCAATATTCCTAAAACTAAAAGTATAACTTTTTATTTCAACCACTATTTAAGATTAATAATAACAATAATAATTTTGACATTTCCAATTTACTTATATGAAAAATTGTTCACACATCTAAAAGAAAATAAACCGGTTAAACAACTACGATTTTCATTAAAAAAATTCCTATTTAAATTAACTCTTAAGCTTCTCGCTAATCAATTATATTATTTAATAATACTCATAACACACAAAATAAATGAAAAGGAAAATTAAAAGATGAGAAACAATCTTATCTATATAAATTCAGAAGACAATACTCATTGTACAGCGCGCCACGTCATAAATGCATTTTTTGTTTTTTTTTAGAAAATCCAGGTTATGGTGGGACCCATGAGTGTTCAACATATTTAATTATTCAGATATCCGTCTTTTCGAACATGCGCTAAATTCCGTGTCGCAACAAATTATATAAAATAATCTTATGGAATACTTCTTCGAATTAATATTATGATAAAATTCTATACAATCCGTGTAAAGAAAATGCATAACATTTACGCAGAATTAATTACAAATGCGAGTAATGTGATTAAATTACATAATTTTTGAAAAAAAATTACACAATAAAATTACAGAAGGAATTACAGTTATATACGGGTTCGAACATACAATGGAAAAGAATTACAAAAATGAATTACATATGTTAAAGTTGATTATTAGATTATATTTCTTTTATTCGAATGTAAAGTTTTTTATGTATGCAATTTTTATTTACAAGAGTAGATTACGTTATTTCTTTATAAACCAGTGCATGTGAACACATGTTTGTAACAAATTTAAATATTAATTATGTACATCGTTGATTTAGACCAATTAGATAGGTACAATACAAATGCAAAAACAAATATACATAAAAAAACATTCATTCTGACCCAAATACATATCCGTGCAATTTTGCACGGGTTTAAAACTAGTAGTTGTGTAATGGCTTAAAACATATAATAGTTTCCAATCACTAATCATCTACTTAATATCTATTGCTCATGAATTTCCAAATTACATACTATATTTCATGGTTGTATCGTATTTGATTATGATGAGTATGAATATATGGAGTATGATATGTAAAAAAGAAATTAACATCCCTATATTAAAGTGTTATTATTGTTGTTTTGTAGTCTGATAAAGTATATTTTAATTGTTATGTTATTCATTTTATGAATTGTTTGTTTTATATTTGAATTCGTACTTTTCATTTGGTTTAATTTAAAAGATTTATATGTGAAAAAATTTCTATTTTATTGTTAGATGTTTGTCATGTTGATGTTTCTCTTTTTGGTCGATAAAACTTGTGTAATAACTTTACATTATCATCAAAGGCACGTTAATGTAGATAATGTACAAGACTGAGGTAAAATTAAAGGTAAAACTTAGAGTAGAAGCTGATAAGTTATTAATATATCGTTTTATTAGTAGACAAACACAAAAAAAATGTATTTTGTGCTAAATGTAAACGGGTTGTAAATTTTGTACTTCATATATCATGGATTACTATTTTGTTCATATTAAAGTAATTTCTTTCACTTTTTTCATATTTATTTTCATAATTCAAATTATTTATATTTCAAATACAATACGTAATTGCCTTGTACTTCTATACATCATGATTTGTGCAAGAATTTTTTTTACATTTAATTTCAATTAAATATTAGTGTTCCTTTTTCAGTATTAAGATAAACGTCTAAATTTTAATAAGAAAACCTATATCATGTATTTATTTAGGAAAAATAATATTGAAAAAAATTGTATCATTAAATATAATCATGAAAATTTGGATTTTTATTCAAATTTGGTTTTTCATTCTAAAGTAAAATTTAAATCAAAACAAATACTAAATAAATTTTGGGATTTTATTGTTAGAATTGATTTTACGGACAAATCAACATTTATTTTTTCAGCGTTTATAATTCTTACCATAACATTTCAAAATATGCCAACCATCAATCTATCTTGAATTGTTGTTTACAAATAAATATATAAAAAATTCTATTTTGAAAAAGCTCTTTTAGATTGAATTAATTACGTAGCTAAAAAATATCGAACACAATAATAATGATAACAGTAATCGTGATAAAACACTAATAAACACGACAATATTCGTGGCAAAATACTAATAATCCGTGGCAAACATTTATACTTTGACGATATATTAGGTCTCAGTGCGACCGCAAATCCGGAGATTCTATAACATCAACAACGTAACAACATATCTAACCCCCAAGGCTGAGCCTTTATTGATTGCAGTTAGTTCTCGAATTTTTGCTATGTCTCACGAGATCTATTGCTATAATCGTAAAAATGATGCTAAGGACCCTAAACTTCGCTTTGAGGTATTGGACATTGACAATCTTAGTGACGGCTGGTCCCCCTTCCTGATCCAAGACTCGTTGTCTCCCGAAAAAATCATGTGTATAGTATTGTAGCATATACAGCTATAAACAGTGGTGTTATTTTCATTAGTGTTGAAGATGCGGGTAGCTATATGTTTGATATCCATAAGATGAAGTGGAGTTATGTTAGTGACAATCCGTTACCTTTCCGTGAGTACGTCATGCCTATGCCATCATCTCTTTGGTTTCCTCACGCTTCTTCTCTATTATATACGAAATCTACTAAGGCTAATCCATATTCGGCCTTTCACTTTCATTATTATGCTATGAAACTGATGTCAATAATCAAGTGTATAGAGTTGATGAGATCGAGATAGATAATTCTCCACTTTTGTACCCGATTCCTCCGCTAGATATATATCACGGTTTTTCACTGGTGGCTTTTGATTCTCGCGGTCGATTTTATTTTGTATTGAGCGGGGCGGATAACATTAGTGCAATCAACACTTATCACGGAAATCGTTATGTGAAGATTACTACACTAGATTTATGTAAATTCCGGCGTGACAAGAAGAAGAGGAGGCAAGTAGATCATGATGAAGGACAAAATGAGCCACGTAAACTTGGTTCAAAGATAAGACAAACGATAAGAAGATGCAGTCAAATAAGGTCGACGGGAAATGATGAAAAGACGGTTGAGTTTGTGATGAGTCGTATTTGGGCAAAGAGTTTCTTTGTAGGCCCGATACGTCATGTACAAGACCCTATATTTGCTGCATTTGCTATGTAAGTATGTTTCTGCATTCTCTTCTTTTTCAACTTCACCCTTAACTTCTCTACTTTTAAATTAGCATTCTTAGCAGTGAAAACGCATGTTTGTGTCGAAACAAATAGCCCACAGAATGATGGATAAAACTGATCGTAAATTTATGATTAATGCAGGTAGCTGGCGGTCAGATGACGTACATGGACCGTTATTTATGATGATTACCATAATGATCTAAGCTATGAACACTACAAGAAACAGGGTCGGAAAAACTTTTAATCGGTCAGTAAATAGCACTACTAACCGACTAATGGGTATTTACGACCGACAAATATCGGTCGGTAAATATGGACGGTAAATTTAATTTAACGACCGACTGAGAGTGGTCGGTAAATTAATATAATTACCTACCGATTAGACGGTAGGTAAATAACAGATCGGTCGGAAAATAAAGCAGTTGACCAGTCAACGAGATTGGTATTATCGGTCGGTAAAGGAATAAACTTACCCACCGACAAGCGGTCGGTAAAATGTACCTTCGGTTGGAAACTAACAGATTTACCCACCAACTAACAATCGGTAAAGTTATTGCGTTAGTTGGTAAATTTTGATGTGCGGTCGGTAATGTTATATATTCGGTCGGTAATTTATGAGATGTGAATTTGGGCAGAACGTTTTCGGACGGTAAATAAATGATATCGGTCGCAAATGTCATTTTCGGTCGCTATTTTATAGTAGATTTGTGTATATATTTGCTCATTTAGCCATCCACTTTTGCCATGGTTTGTTCCTGCAATTTTCTACAACTCAAAGCACACAATTTTTGCCAACAAACAAACGCGCTTCAAATTAACAAAGTCTTCTACACAACATTCATTGCCAAATTGTCTCAAATTCGTACCGAGTTACACAAACCAAGTCTTCTATACACCACTACATTGTCTTATACATACTGTTTTGGTAATAATTTACCGAGTTATTAATTTAATTTGTGGGTGATAATGATCAATATTTGGCCTAAGACAGAATGAATGCAACAAGTATAACAAACTAACGTACGATGAATTAAAAGATTGACACGCAACGTTTTGGTGACGCGGAAAATCCGATATGGGAACAACCGCGGAGGAGTCGGAATCCCACCAATTTGGCATTGTAATCGTGGCGGAAATACGAAAGTAAGGAAATACAATGGTGATTTAGCTAGTTGATTATTTGTCGATGGAGAAGAGTATTGTTGTCGAAGTATTTGAGGAGAATGAGTCCCTTTTAGTTTGCTATTTCTCTCATTTATATAGTGGTTGATTGCTAGGATTTGAGTCACAACATCCTCCCTGCTTATGCTCCTGAAATCCTACGTCGGTTACACCAAAATAGGATATAGTTGCTTGACCCCTTCAATGCCCCATTAAATGCTCCTTTAAATTCTCCACTAAATGTTCCCCTTCAGACTAGCCATTATTGACTTTTTCCATTGAATGCTCCAATCTTCATATTCCTTCTCCTGCATCCGCGTCCAGGTTCTTCGAGGATCTGCTCCTGATTTTCAGCCTTCAACCCCCGAATAATAGGTAACGGCTGTTGACCCATTTATTTCATCATTTACTCAATATGCTAAAGATTCCTCGTTGACTTTTTCAAACCTTGCCAAAGAAGATATTTATATTTTTCCCCCTAAATACATTGTTGGACCCCATTTTCCCATATCATCAATCCCTTCCACAAAATCATATTCACTCACACCGTGCCACGTCATCTAGGTAAAAATTATGAAATTTCTCCCATAACACATACCAAGTTATACAAACCACATCCAAAATGACACAAGTCTAGAATTAATTAACTAACTTGAAATCCTACACCGGCTCCTCCAATTTCGCCTCCGCCGGAATTATCATCGTTTGGATTATGGGGAGTGTTCAAAGAGTTAGTATTGCAATGATATTGAGTTTGTGATTGAAACATTTTAGTCAACGTTCCAATTTGTCGTCTTATTTCCTCTTGACTTCGCAAAGTCTCTTCTTGACTTCTCAATTGTTGTTGCTTCAATTCTTCTTGACTTTTCAAGTGTTGTTGCTTCAATTCTTCTTGATTTTTCAAGATTAGCTCTTCTCTTTGAATTGCTTCCTCCCTAGACTTCCTAAACTCCTCAACCTCTCTTTCACGTGCCTCCATTGCTTGAGGTAGAATACCGGGAAGATAGGTTTGGGAGGCGGAAGACTTACATCTTCTAGAAGTTGATGGGGTTTGAGTGTAATACATTGGGGCGGCCGTTTCCAAACCAAAAACTTCACCCTTTACGAATCTGTTATTCAAATCAAACCAAATGGCATTAGGATCTACCGGTTCTCCTCTACTTTCATGGTCATGAACCCTTGTTATATAATCTTCCTACATTATCCCAAAAAAGAACAAGTTAAAATAATAACATAGCTAATATTTGAATAAAATTCAAGTATCTTAAAATAGTGATGCTTACATATTTCTTTTTTGGCTTTCGGATAGCTTCATACTTCCTTGCCATCGATCATCTTCTTATGAGTATCAAGAAAGAGCTCGACTGCATTAGGGATCTTTCCCTCCCTATCCTTCGCCTTTTGAAAAACAAAACAAAAAATCATTTTCAAATATTAACCTCGGTTTAGGAATATATAGGGTATTAATATTGTGGGGGTTGTTTATTTATAAGGCAAGAAATGATAGGCATTGCACAAGACAGATTAATAGGTGAGGAAAGAGTGTGAAAGTGTACCCTGTTTTGAAGTGTTGTTGCTTCTTTTGCTTTGTCTTTGTCTTTGGCTCTGGGTTTGGTTTGCAATGGAGATACTTATATAATAATACGAGCTATTGTGCTTTGTTGGTAACTCTGTACTAGAATATGAGCTATTGTGCTTTTAAAAGCTACAAAAAATTTTAGTTGGATGTAATATATTCCCTCTTATTCAGCCTAATGTTCCCATTTCTCTAATATATGTGAGGAGTATTATAATGAAATGGGAACATTAGGCTGAAAAATGAATATAACGTTGAAACGAATAAATAAATAAAAATCATGCAAACAAGAACTAAGCTTTTCATTCACCTACAATGAATTAGATCTTATTAAAATGGTTTTACATATATTACTATTCTATGAACTCTATAATTAAGTGGAGTAGCAAATATGGTCGACACGAGATTTATTTCACATTTGAATATCCTTGTTGTTCGAACAATGTCATTTACCCATCGAACAAGAGACTACAAAACAGATACATTTATTATGTAAATAGGTACACGAAATTACTATGTCACGATCAATAATAAAAGGGTTACGAAATACAAATAAAAGGGTACGAATAACTGGCCTCTCAATAATTTATTGAAAGACCGTCTCTCCTTAGTTTTAGTGATCATTTAAACACTTTTAGGTTGTGGTTCACACAAGTGAATCCTCCATCAACCATAAGATTATCCCCACTTATATATCTTGCTTCATCACTTGCCAAGAACAATACACAATTAGCCACATCCTCTGCTGTCAACTCCACACCTTGTAAATTAGCATTCTTAGCAGTGAAAGCGCGGAAGCCAGCCAACGCATCTTCCGTCCTCTCTTCCCCAGTCAAATGAGGCAATGCCAAGTTTGTCGGAACTGCATAGGGCGAGACACAGTTGACTCGTATCCCATGCTGCCCTAATTCAGCTGCCACACTTTTTGTCAGTCCGACAACAGCGTGTTTGGAACCTGTATACACGTGGGGACCTAAACCTCCTAGGACACTCGCGACACTGCTGATAGAAATGATCGATCCTTTCTTAGACGGGATCATTACTCGAGCTGCATGCTTCATCCCCAGAAAAACACCCTTCACATTAACATCAAATACCTTGTCAAAATCCTTAAGGTTGACATCTCGAATGTCGTTGCAAGGTGGGCCTGTCAACCCGGCATTGTTGACCATGATATCGAGAGTGCCATATTTTTTCACTGTGAAATCAACGGCACGGCTAACATCATCTTCTTTGCTGACATCACCATGAAAAAAAGAGATATTTAGGTCGTCACCAAGTGATACCGAGAGCTTGCGGCCAGCCTCGTCTGCAACGTCTAGTACACATACCCTGGCACCGTGCTTATTGAATAACCGAACAATGCTCTCTCCTATTCCGCTTGCTCCACCCGTCACGAGTGCCACTTTTCCCGCTAACCTATAGTGAGTATTCATTAGTGTTAATGATGGAACAAAAAATTAACAAAAACAAAAGGTTCTTTATATACAACAATCAATATGTATTGCGAATCGCGATCAACCAACAAAATCATTAACGACTTTACTACATCAAAACTTCTTGAATTCGGAGCAAAATAAAGACAATGATGTTGTATGCTAAATCATGCTTTGTTAGTAATTATGATTAAGATTACCTTTGGTTAATAGGTAGAATATTGATACTTGTAGGGTTATCAGCCATTTGCTTTAATTTGAGCTGTTTTTGCCACTCTTTTTTTTGTATAATTATTTATGTCTGACACTATGAGACTGTTGATTGTAATAGTTTTAAGGTTTATAATGGACTTAAGTTCATGGTACAAGGTTTACCAAATGCGGAATGAAATGTGGATTGATTTTTTATTAGTATCTCATTGAATCACGATTTACTTGATTCTTTGCCTATGGTGATTAAGTGAGATACACAAAGTCAATGTTGATATGATTTTCTGCTAATCTAGACATCTACTCCTTCCGTCCCGACCAATTATTGTACTTTGGTTTGGCACAAAGACCAAGAGGAGGGGGTCAATTATTAAATGATAAGTGGAATAAATTAAGTGTAAATGATCAAATTACTCATTAACTGCATTCTTAAAATAGTAAGGACAATAATTAACAGACACCCCAAAATGAAAAATGACAACAAATGATCGGGACAGAGGGAGTAGTAGATACAATGAAACATATTATCATCCATATCTATCTATCTATATAAAACTATAATAGAAGAACCATTACTCACTAAACTTGACACATGTCGCTATCTCCTTAATTTTTTTCCCGCCTAGGTAAAAGTCTATTCAATGAATTTATCTTATGATAATTTCCAAAAATAAGACACTATAATTTATTAACACTTAGGAGCTTAATTATACACTATATTATCTATATCTATATAAAACTATAATAGAAGAACCATTACTCACTAAACTTGACACATGTCGCTATCTCCTTAATTTTTTTCCCGCCTAGGTAAAAGTCTATTCAATGAATTTATCTTATGATAATTTCCAAAAATAAGACACTATAATTTATTAACACTTAGGAGCTTAATTATACACTATATTATCTATATCTATATAAAACTATAATAGAAGAACCATTACTCACTAAACTTGACACATGTCGCTATCTCCTTAATTTTTTTCCCGCCTAGGTAAAAGTCTATTCAATGAATTTATCTTATGATAATTTCCAAAAATAAGACACTATAATTTATTAACACTTAGGAGCTTAATTATACACTATATTATAATTTATAATTACCAAATATTATTACAGAATAATAGTTTTTGATTTACCATTTAAATAAAGTGATTTATTATAAGATGCACTTAAAATTTCATTTACCTATTTTTTTGGTTATTATGTTACTTTTAACCATAAGCCATTGATTAATTTACAATTACTTAAATACTCCTCAGAAAACCATTTTGTATACAACAAACATGTTTTACGAGAGATTAAAACTATCGATAGTATGATTTTATCAAAATTTATAATGTAAAATCGTTTTATATGACATTTATTATTTATTTTTACATTTGAAAATTGCAAACCTTTCGTAAATGAGTTTCCAATTTCACAAATTCTTAGTTAATACCGTCTTAAGTTAAGACAATACTCATAACTGATTTAAATAGGAAAGGAATAAAATGCGGGTTATGAAAGGTCTAAATTTAAAATGGTCTTAAGTAAGACCTACTATCTTAATGTATTTTTGTTCACTAATAGAACTCATTAAAAGATTCCTCATATATGACATACAATTAATATTTACCACACAAATTATTTTACTCCGTATAAGATAAGGCAATAATAATAAGTCAAGAGCATAACTCAAATGTTTTTCTACACTTTTACAATAACAATAAGTCTGCCTTGTGATAAAACGGACGTACAACTAGATTTTATAAATTCTACTATTTCATACTCTATTATTTTGTGTATATTATTATATAAGAGTACCATATTTACAGTTTGTGAGGAAATTTTTTGATAAGGGTATATACAATTTAGCCAATTATTTATGGGTGTTTTTCAACATAGTAAATTTATATTAATTTAGTGTAAAATCATGTACTAAAAATCTATATACCTTCACCAAAAATATGGGTAATAACGAGTTTTAGTCCGTAAGTAAAGTTCTATTAGACAAACGGTGGAAACAAGAAAATGTATGTATAATAACGAATAAGGTTAGCAAAATATGCTTAACAAGGTTTACTATCAAACTAAATTAACAGAATTAGAAAAAAAAAGATTTAATAATTAGCAGATGAAAATTTTATTATTTTCATATTTTTAAAATTATAAAAAAAATCCCTTTTATATGGTACATTCCTACCATGTTTTTAATAACTTAACTTCATATGGTCCATATCATACTATGTCTTTAAAAATTACACGAAGATTGTTATGTAATGTTAAAAATACAAGGAAAAAATAATCCTTAAAGATCATATGTATACCTCTTAAGTAATACAATCCTTATTTTACACGTGTACCTTTCAATTATACGAGTAATTATTTGGATCATGTATACTATTGATTACTCCCTCCTATTATTCATAATAAACTTCCGCTTTCATATTGACACAAAATTTAAGGAAACATACTACTCCACCATATAAATAAATTTAGACCACACAATTCACAAATACACTACAATTAAATTTGGACCACACAAACACTTACCAAAAAAAGGAAATAGGGAAGTTATTGTGAATAGACGGAAAATAAAATATGAAAGTTTATATTGAATAGGAGGGAGTATTCTTTATTAGTAAGGAATAGAGATGTTAGTTGGCTGGGTACAATGAGTGCCACACTACACCCGCCTTCGTTCCTGTTGGGTGGGAATGGGTAGAGCATTCACAGAGGAGTACGGGTATAAATATTTCACCTGTGGTGGGTGGTGGGACGGGGTTATACTCGCCTACACACCAAATATGTTTAAAGTTTTCAGGATTTAAGAATTTATTATATTTTTTAATTAATAATTTTTAAAACTTGTGATATATGTGTAATTCGCTTACATTCGAATAAGTCGATATGAAATAAGATATGACTATAAGCACATTACTTATGAATCTCAATTATATATCAATTTGAATGTTAGGAGTATTATAAATGTTGAATCTCAATTCAATATTGTACTTTAATTTGAATGTGTAACTTTTGTACATTCATACTATAATACTGAATGATATTATAATTATAAATTTTGATTGACTATTTATAATTTATATATTTTTTTATACATGCCCGTGCAATTTTGCACGGATTCTAAGCTAGTGAGCCTATGAGACAAATAGCAATAAATCGGTTTGTGTTTTTAGGTTTTAAATCTTTGGACTATCAATATCGATTCTATTCTATAACCTCAATAGATTAAACAAATATCGACGTATACCTTAATCTACATTATTTTTTGCGAACTTGGTGAAATGTAAAAATTTAATGCCATAACAATCGTGGATGTGACTAAAAAATCTAGAAGAGTTTAGGTGGCTTAGGTCATATGTTAACTAACTAAATCGTCAGCACATTTTAGTGACCGTGTCTAATTGTACTGATAAGTGCATATTTTATACATTTTAACCCCTATATTAGCTTGATTTTACATGACTTTAGCACTTATCTTAAGTGTTTTATAGCTAATATTTGCATTTCTAGTTGTTTTGGATGTTTTGACATATTTTGTAGGAAATAAGCTTTTTGGAGCTAAAATACTACAAGGTTGCTAGAAATTGCAAGCTAAGTGGAAATAAGACCAATTGGACTAAGAATTGGATGTTGCATGGACTTTGTACTTCAAGTTGCATGGGTTTGCATGAGGGAAATGTTGGATCAAAATAAAAATGCAAGAGAAGTCAACAATCAAAGTCAAGCCCAATGTTCAAGTCCAAATCAAAGAGGAAAGAATAGGATTCCAAGCTACCTAGGATGCCAAGGGATGGGGTCTTAAACCGGGTGATTAATCGTTAATTAATCACCCACATAGGATACTCTTGCTAGTTAAGATGGGATTTAATGGAAACGGAGGAAAAACACACGACCCCGATCGGGGCCACCCAACCCCGATCGGGGCTGCATGCTTCATGAATGTTTACGTTTCTTCTTCCTCTCCTATAAATAGGAGAGGTATTCCAAGGCTTAGGGCATCTCATTTTCACGTCTCAATTTACTTACAATAGCCTTAAGCATTATATTTCTCTCATTAGTTTTCTCATTTTAGTTTACAAATTGTTAAGCATTCCTTTAGTTCAATCTTTCAACATTTTGTACTACAAGTTATTGTTCAAGCATTTGATATTCAAGCATTTGGTTATTGTTATTTGTTCTTCTATATAAGTTCTCTTCCATTAAGGTATTTCTAATTCCAAGTTTGCAATTTTACATTACTATTTTAGTTATTACATGTTATATCACCCAATCTATATAAATCATACAACCATGTTTAGCATTTCTTATAATTTAGTTTGCAATTTACATTTTAATATGAGTAGCTAAATTTCCTAGTCTAAAGGCTAGGGGAGCCATGCAAAATCAAATACGGAGTATATAACATGTTTAAATAGGTTGATAATAATATTGTTCAATTGTTTCCATCACATGTTTGCATTGTTACATTTAATCTTTGGTTATCTGCCGTAATCATAGATTAATTAAGTTTGTTCATTCGTTCTAAAGTCGAGAGGCACGGAATTGAATTAGACTAAGCATGTGTGGTAGGACGACCTAGTCATGGACGAGAGTTTCTCTAGGACCCGGTCTATGGTTGATACTAATGCCGTAAGGTGGGTATCTCTAAGCCTAAACAATTGACAAAATTATTAGTACCGAACT
The DNA here is from genome assembly GCF_048544455.1 of Silene latifolia. Classification (NCBI taxonomy): domain Eukaryota; kingdom Viridiplantae; phylum Streptophyta; class Magnoliopsida; order Caryophyllales; family Caryophyllaceae; genus Silene; species Silene latifolia. Next base: position 323,261,499 of record NC_133537.1, read on the forward strand.
TATCATAATCATATGTTTACCTTTGCATGTATGACCCGAACCCTTTAGACTCCCTTTTAATTATATAATTTACATCATAATTTTTATTAATCGTCAAACAAACCAATCAAATCAAAATCGAAATCGGCCTTGATAAGAATCTACCCATAGCAATTCACGACATAATTCCCGTTTCCTTGTGTTCGACCCCTATTGCTACATTAATTTGTGTCTAGGGAAATTATCTTTGCATAGGTACACGATAAGCCTATCATGTACCATTATTGCCAAGACTGTAGGTTATGGCTTAAGCTAGACGGTCCAATTTTGGTCACTTGCTAAACAATTTGTTTTGCAACTTGGTATTAAGTTACTAGTATAAATCCCGCGCACACGCGGTTTTTAGATAGGGACATTAGAAAATTTAACAATTATCTAATTATATTTAACTTATTTTAACTCCATTTGAAATTTTAGTATAGAATAAAACTTAATATTAGTAATTTTTTGTATTAAGAGATAGAAAAAAAAAAGGTTCAACACTATTACTCTATATAGTAGAAATAGATATTAAATTAAAGTGTAAGAAAAATATATATTATTGGCAATTTTTTCGTTTTAGAAGTAAAAACAATATATGAATGCTCTCTTATCTTGTAGTAGGCAAGTTATTGTAAGTAATTAATCAGTATTGGCCCAGTTGTAGACACATAAATGTATAAATGGAATATAATTATATGGAATTAAGTAGTTTGGCCCAATTGTAGATAGGGTATAATGAAGCCCAAATATGGAATATTCATTTGGGCGGGAAAATATTAGAGTTCTCTTATTCTTTTAGTTTAGTGGGGATGCTGAAAATTTTTCTGTAACTTTTTTGAAGTTTTAGGCTCATCCCTCAAGTAAGTGATTCGAGTTTGATTTTTGACTCTTACAAATGAAAAATTCAAATTTAGGAGGAGTTTATGCATTAAACTGCCTTTTAGTATCCCGAAAGAGATTGCCCCTGTATCCGTAAGGAATACTCCTAGTCAATACCAAAGAAAAAAATCGAAATTTTAACTACACATTTTATGTGAGCGCGTTGAAAGTGCTACTAGAGTTTATGATAGTACTATAACGTTTTGCTATTTCACAAGCATTCTCAATCCTTATAAGAAGAAGGAATTGAGTTACATATACACCATATTGTACTTAGAAAATTTCGAGAAAATATATTATTACCTAATAGTCATACAAATTTGTCCGATTTACATAAATTATTATAGGAAAAAAAAGGATAACTCAAATGACTAATATCTTAGAGAAACTTTTGACTATTGTATCAACGAAATAACCATAAACAATATCAAACAGAGTAATAAAAATACTAGTCTTTGAACCTGTGCACTGCACGGGTAGTAATAAAAAGTATTATTAAAAGTAAAAATTTATATATTTTTTGATTTAGTAAATAACTAAATTTTAAGAATAGTTCGCTTTGACTATCCACATACTTTTAATAAGTTTATGTTGCTTAATTTTAATCGAAGTATCTTGCTTTTTTTTCCTCGAGTTTTTAACATATGAGAGGTAAAATCAGAAAAGCGGATATAAAGTTATTAGATATTTTATAACCTGTTAATTTAGGCAATATACATTTAATTTTATTCATTGTTGTAGGTTTTTTATATCATATTACCCCTATTATTTGTTATCCACTCAATTCTCTACCTTATCTGTCATTTTCTCTCCCACCCACAATCGCCTGAACATGTGAAAACAGCTAGCGTTCACTATCACTGATCGATTACCTCGAGATTCGCCAACAAACCCTCCACCGCAGTGGTGACCGCACCCAACACCTCGAACCCGACATCTATCTCAACCCCCCACCCCCCACCCCCACACACACACACACCCTCTCACACCACTATACTACCCCATTTTGCCCTTCACCATCCCCGTACGTCACGCACCTCATCCAGCATAACCACCATCTCGGCCCTACCCTCATGCGTGATCCCTAACCCTTATACTAATCTTATGCGACTTCTCACCCCCATCATTACCCACTCATCGCGACCCATCCCTTATCACGACCTCCCACAATCAACACCGCTGATTATTCATTCGCCTTTCAAGTCGTCAAATACTATTTTTTTTATTTTTTTTATTTTGTTTATTGAGTCGTGTTAATTGTTAACACTTGTTTCTCAACATTGTTAATTTGAGATAATTTAAAATGAGTGATTTAAACAATAAAATTAAAACGGATAAAGCATTTTTTTTGCTAACAACTTATTTACTCATTTCCTTACAATGTCATAATGTTATGCGTTAGTTGTTAGATAATTTTTTAAAGTCACTCCAACTTATATAAATTGAAAATAATACTAAGTATCTAAATTGTTTTTTTGAGAATGCTATATTATATATTGCTCATGACTTGATATATATTATGGACTTAATTGGGGAAATGTTTTTTTGGTACACAATGTTATTAAAATGTTAATGTATGTTCATACATTAGGTGTGAAATAATGATATGCTTAAATTTACAGATTAAGCATCTAAATTGACCAAACTCAAATTTAATTGGCCAAAACTCTTTATATGCTAAAAATATTTATTCTTAGGTTTTAGTATTTTCTTCACCAGTCGTAAACCATTTTTTTTTCCATTTACCTTCATTCTATTTTCGTCGTTTATATTTTGACACAAACAAACAAATATGTATTTGTAACAAAATTAATCAGTTTCTTACTGGTCGGTTGGTTAGCTATTTCACAACTTTAATTAGCTATTTTTCCATTTTTTGAGGTAATAGTCTCATGATTAATTACCTCGTACCCCGTAAGTGACTGAATAAATTTTCTTAAGGTTCAAGCTTCCTAAGTTGCGAAAATGACTCATTTTTTTGCTATACGTTTGTCTTGATAATATTTTTGAGTAATTACTCTTCCATTTCATTTTCTTCTTTTTTCCAAAATTTAATCCAAATTAATTGTCTCATTTTTAAATTTAGTATGTTAAATGGATTAACAACCAATCTTATTCATACTCTAAAATTTAAACCAAATTAATTGCATCATTTTTAAATTTAGTATGTTAAATGGATTAACAACCAATCTTATTCATAAAACTGTAACTACCACTCGTCCACTCCCTTGGTCAAAATGACATTGTCTCCGTTCATTTTAATTAAAGGGTAGAACTGTTATTTTACCCAAGTCTCTTAATTTTTTTCAAAATAGAAAGTAGACATTAAAAGTGGAATGAAAGAGTATCATTTTACTGAAATATATTTTCTATAAATAATAAAAATGCTTTTTGAACGTGTGCGTTAAGGATACACATTAATATATGAAATTAAAAAATATATTTTTTTTTGGTGCCACCAAGTAGCAATACTTTCATATCTTCGTAAAATGTTGTTCAATGTCTAATTATCTAATTATCTATATAATATATTTATTAATAGTAACAAATTTTTTATAGAATATAACATCTCATAAAGTAATCATCTCACAAATAGTGATGTTATATATATGGTTTTTCCATAATCATATATTATATTAAAGCATAAACCATCTGTCACGTGTCATCAACAGATGGCTTCAGCCAAGTGTCATTCCCACAATAAAATACTACATTATTTTCTTAGATTTTTTAGCAAAAAAAATTACATTATTATTTATTCTTCATAATCATCAACGTGATTATGATTTATTAAAAAAAGATTCCCTTAATAAACTTATAAAGATTAAAGAGGAAGGTAACATGATTACATTATTTTCATATGTTTTTCTCCATAAGATTGTTAATTGAATAAAGTTATGATTTTTGTTTTGCTATGACTGGTCCTTTACGATTCTGCAGAATTTTGGCATATTACGGTTCAGTTTTATTATTTTTTTCTCTAAATGTTTGTACTTTGTATGAACAAGAATTTAAAAACTAGATGTTATTTATACCTCCGTGAGTAGCCTTCCATTTTTCACCTAACCTTGCTTCAAATTGTAAACATGAGCATTACACTTTCGATCTTCCGAATTTCCGAATTATTGAAGTCTGATCCTTTCCGTTGCTTCTCAAACTTTTGATCCGTTTTTAGAATCGTTACTTTCCTTCCGAATTAAAGGTATTTGCAATCTTAATTTAATTAAGGATTAACTCACCCCTAAATTAACCTCATATCATGCAGTTTTGGGACCCTAATCTACGGCTTAAGAATGGGCAGTTGAGCATCACAAATTTTTCATTGATGAACTTTATGTTGGGCAAACAGTGATGTCAATAAGTGCTTAGCTTAGTAAGGATGCTGTCATGTTGAGCTAAATAATATAATTGGGTAGTTAGTGTTGGGTGCATAGCGAAAGTGTTTCGATGAATACGAGATCACAAGAGAACGTATAGCACTTGATTTTTCTAATATGTGGTTTTCGTCATAAATGATGGACAGCCTTGAGTTAACAATAAAATTGGTATTTTTCTAATATGTGGTTTTCGTCATAAATGATGGACAGCCTTGAGTTAACAATAAAATTGGTCGGAGTTATTACTCAGTGCCTTAACTATACAAAGTAGAAGTTAAGGTTCTTAATGAAAAAAAAAAAAAGTACTCCATAACATAGTTTAGGTCCTTATCTTATTGTTAACTCCCATTAAATCAGTTAAGAAAGGCAACATTTTCGTAGTCAATGATTTCATAAAATTTCTTTAAAAAAGGGTCGTGCTTTTTCACATACGAATTTTACTCTTTCACATACGTTTTTTACATTAATACCCTTATCATTTTTTTCATTCACCCTACCAATAAATTTTCTTCTCCCTTTCTTCATCTCCTTTCACCACCAAATCACCAACTCCGGCCAATTTAGTCGCCGGCAAACCTCACTCCGGTCAACCTGAGCCTCCCTTTAATTTATTATTTACAAAAGAAAAAATTAATTATGAATTGAAAAAAAAAAAATTACAACCAATTACAGCCATTCCCGTTCCCAACCAACACTGACCACCCACTCGCCGTCCCACAAGCAGTCGCACCATCCAACTCAGCCGTCCCTTTGCACAGCGCCACTACAAGCTCTTCTAATGCCACGAAATTACATTGCAGTGGAATGAAGATAATGATTTGATAATTTATATTTCAAAGTTCATGGCACATAGTTTTTAGAGGTGGAAGCATGACAAATTAGCGGTCACTTTATTCAATTTTTATCATGTGCTATTGAGAACGAAACGAATGATTGATTATACTGTCTCCGTATGTACACCGTCAATCACCAACCCATAAACCCTAATTGGTAATAATCGATTAACAAATAAACATATCAATTTCCCTAATTAATTAATAAACCTAATAATTTCAATAAGTCAAATTAATATAATTGTTAAACCGCGAAAGTGGTAATTAGGCCCCTTAACTCTGATCAATTGTGAAATTAGGCCCCATAACTTTTATTTGGAGCAATCAAGCCCCTTAAGTTTCATCAAAAGTGAAATTCAACCCCATTTTTTAAATTTACACAAGACTTTTAATTAAAAACAATTTATATTGGTATTAAATAATTTATTAAATAACTAAAAATTACTAATTGCAACTTTATGAATTTTTACATAATTTATTAATCATTGAAGAACACTTTTACATACATATTTAGTAAATTATTTATAATTTATATAACATTCATACATATATAATAAATTTTCTATATATTATAAAATTCAAAATAAAATAATTCTCAATATTTAATATAAATATAAAAGTTCTAAAATTATAAAAAATATATTTTATATTTGATAAATTGTATTAAAAGTGATATTAATATAAGAATTTGGTGAAAATTATGAAAATGGGGTTGAATTTCACTTTTGGTGAAACTTAAGGGGTTTGATTGCTCCAAATAAAACTTATGGGGCCTAATTTCACAATTGAACAGAGTTAAGGGGCCTAATTACCACTTTCGCGATTGTTAAACATTACTTCACTAATTGGAAAATTATAATTCATTCTTCAACTTGTTAGAGTAATTAGATTCAATTTAAGAGAGAGAAATATATATGAGTTAAATTGATTAATTTTAGGATAAAAGGGTATGATATGGAAATTTTATGAAAAAATGTATGTGAAAGAGTAAAGTTCGTATGTGAAAAAGTAATTCCGTTAAAAAAAGGCAATCATATATTCATATAAAACACATGAAAACAATGTCACGGTTGACTTTATAAAAAATTGAAAATCTAAATCTATTTTAAGTAGGAAAGGCAAAAAATCCGGCATAATCACAAATATTCTTAACTGAAAATCCTTCTGCATATGATATAATATAGGATGACAAAATGAATATTGCATTTAATTGGATATTATTCTCCATATTCTTAGGAGTTGTTTGGTTCACTATGGGAAGATGAAGTTCCTAGGAAGTTAAGTTCATGTGAATTGTAAAAATGTTGTTTGGTTGTCATATGGGAAATGAATTCATGTGGGAAGTTGTACTTACCAAGGGGGCTAGGTAAGCAACTTCCTACATTATGGAGGAATTGAAGTTCCTTGGGAAGTTCTAATTCCCATGAAATGGGCAACCAAACAACATCATATTTAAGCAATTCATGGGAATTTATACTTCCCATGATTTAAGAGGGCAACCAAACAACCCCTTAGTTGATAAACCTTTTGCATATAAATGATAATGATATAATATATGATGATCAAAATGGATATTGCATATTATTCTCCAAAAAATCTTCCTCAATAAACTTAAGATGATTATCGCTAACCATATTTAAATTGAGGTTAATATTAAATTCATATAAATTGATATGTTAAATAAATTATCCTTTGTTTCATTTTTTTGTGCTCTACTTTACCTTTCACAATACTTCTTTTAACTTGCAGGTACTCTAAGCTTAATTTAAAGAATATCTACCATATAACTTTACCCAATTTAAAGAATATCTACCATATAACTTTACATAAGACACAATATAATACTAACCAATGACTTATAAATTCATGCCGGCGACCATTGCATTTATCACCATTTTAAAACTTCACATTATAAATGTATAGTTGGTTTTTCTTAAAATGGGGTTAAATAACACCCTTCTTCGATGAATTGGACAATTTTTTTATTAATCCCTAGATACTATGCTTTTTTCTTATATATTTTATTTGATCTGTTTTAAGTTTAAGACGAGGTATTGGAATGTAAACATTGACATGCCAACGGGGTAGGAAAATCATTTCATACGTCTTTACTCAAATGCGTATTAGAACGTAAACATTGATATGTCAACGGGGTAGGAAAATAACATGTGTCGCATTACAATAAATCCAGTTTGCGTAATAACAATTGTGTTATATATGAAGTTTCATTATTGGAAGACAATCGTCTGTTGGAAGACAATCGTCTGTTAAATGCATTTAGGAAATATTTTTGGAAAGTGATTGGAGAAGGGTTTAAAACATTGTTCCTGTGGTGAATAGTAGCTCAAAAATGGACTTCACATTGTATGATTCGTATCTATAATATTCACCTTAAACAGATTTACATCGTTTATACTTTTAGGGTATGATAGTTAGGGCATCAACAATAGAGGTTTATCAATAAAGGTTTGTGTACTTTTTAGAAGTTTTTTGACAAACCTCTCTATTGTTGGGAATGGGGGTTGAGGTTCATAGATGAGAATGGTTACAATTTTGTATACAGGTTTGTGTTTTTGGTTATGAGTAATGGTGGGCCTCATGTAGTATATTTATATGAGGTTTGTCTATATTTAACAGGTTTTTCTATTGTTGTATTGAGGTTTGTTGTTAGAGAGGTTTGTGTGTTGAATGATGTGGCATTAGACAAACCTCATTTGGGGTTTGTCTATTGCCAATGCCCTTATTATATGATGTAGGATATACAAAAAGTTATTTGTTTATACTCGATTAAAGACACATTAATTAGTTTTTTTACATATAAATTACGTAATTTATTTTCGTAATACGTATTTTACTCAATTCAGTACTTTTTGCGCACTTCTTTCCATTTCATACCCTTCTACCAAAAAAACACCCTAAACCTAATTCTCTCAATAATTAACCATAAAACATCTAAATTTAATCAAATTTATTTTGTCTGCGGATGATAATTGTCAATTAGAATAGGTAAATTGCAATTATCGATCAAATTAAGATTGTGTATTATGTATTTTCTACTTTATTTATGCTTTTTGTGCTTTTTAATGTGAGAAAATTGGTTTTTTGTTAACGACGAGGTGGTAGCTTGGATTGGGGATGGCAAGGGAAAGGCGGCGGTGGCATATGGTGGTGGATGACAGCAACTGTCGGGATTGTGAAGGTAGTATACTCGGTCAGGGAGAGGAACGAGATATAGTTGCCTTGTGGAAGGGAGGGGGTGGTGCAGCGGTGCTACGAGGGAATGGTGGTTCGCCGGTGCTCAGGCGAGTGAGGATAGTGGGTCGCCAGAGACCGTCCAGATGATTGCCGGAGGGGGGCAGTTGTGTGTTAGGATGAAGTATGGTGGAGAATTGGAGATTGCAGTACACCCTTTTTCTTCGCACAGTACATGACCTAATTTTTTTTGAGTGGAAATGAGAGGGGCAATTCCGTCAAAAGTGTACTGTATTGAGTAAAATGCGTACTACGAAAATCAATACCCATAAATTATGACAATTCCAATTATAATATAAAAATTATTTGTAATGCAATTTTGAAGATCGCCCGTGCGGGCACGGGTTCAAAAGCTAGTTACTGTGTAAAACGGTCCTACAATATGATTGTCATTATATAAAAAAACACATATTTATTCACTAACAGCATTAAATTATTGTTTTCTTAGATAAAAGGACGCCATATATGTGAAACTGTCTTATTCTGCAATCTCTGATTTTAGAATGATATAACTAATACAGAACGTTTAATCGTTTTCTTAACAATTAAAATCGTCTTCAAATCTATCAAAATTATAATAGATGAAATAATATTTTTTGTAAAAAAAAAAAAGAAGAAAAGTTTTAAAATTAGGAAAAGTATTTAAATTACCAAAAATCCTAAAGAATAAAAGATGAAAGCGGCTCAATTAAGTATTAACGGATGACTCGGTCTTTCATAATTATCATCAACTCTAAATGCTTCATCCTACTCATCAAACATACTCTATCTTCAAAATTACATGTATTTCAATTTCTTCTAATGTAAATAAATTTTAATATTGATTCACCGAAAAGGATAATTATAATCAAAGTTATAATATTTGGCTAAGTTATATGATCATCTTTGCACATGATTTTAGGGATTTTAGGAAAGATTCTTTTTTGATTTATAGGTAATATATGATAATGAGTTTAAAAGAATAGATTTTCAAAAAGATACTCATCTTGTTTTGGAAAATTTTCTAAAAATCTTTCAAATATGGAAATTATGTTGATTATACGGAAATGGAATACTTAATTTGCAAATGACACGTGGCAGAAGCCATCTGCCGATGACACGTGGCAGATGGTTTCTGCTTTAATATAATATATGATATGATGTAATTGCTCTTTTGCTTCATACCCATTTTGTTTACTACTACCTTGAAGTTTTTATTACACACTACCTTTCTAATCAAATAAAGGTGACTAAATTCTTGTTTTTCCCTCTTTTTCTCAAAACATAATTAAAATATACCTAATTCTTTCAACAGTCTTTTTTTTTTTATATGGTAAAGAAATTAGGTCGATCGAAATTAACCTATAACATCCTCGCGGATGTGAAAGGGTAAACGAAAGTGAAAGACTTTTAATATACCAAGAAAAGCATAATAAAACCGTGATAAGAGGAGGGGCAAAGAGAAGACTCTCACAACGAAAATCTTAATCATCAAAAGCCCAAAAGGAAACCAACTTTAAGAAGACGGAAAAAAAATCTAAAAGATCCGGTGTTAACATTAAATTGCTAATAATGACATTGATTTGCCTAAAAAGCTAAAGATTCAACCAAAAAAAGCATGTCATTCAATTAGGCCCTGTTCTTTCTGGCTTATTTTCACCTACTTGATTCAACTCACTCTATTGATTCGATTCGGCTCACTCCATTCGATTGATTGGGCTCCATTGATTGATTTGATTCGGCTCGGCTCCATTGATTGATTGATTCGATTCACTCCATTAAGTTTGGCTCATTTCAGCTTTACTCATCTTAAATTTATTAGTTATTATTAATTTTGTTATCAATAATTCTCTTTTTTTTTAATAATATTATTCTTTATTCTTTATTATTATTATTATTATAATTAATAATATTGTTAATAATAATGTTATTAATAATTTATTTATTATAATTACTATTATTATTATGAATATTATTATTAAAATGAATAATAATGTTATTAATGTTGTTGTTGTTGTTGGTGGTGGTGGTGTTGGTGGTGATGGTGGTATTGTTATTGTTGTTAAAATGAATAACAATGTTATTAATGTTAATTTATTCTTATTATTATTATTGTTGTTGTTGTTATTATTATAATTATTACTGGTATTATTATTAAAATCAATAACATTTATTATTAATAATATTGATGGGGCACGCCCAACCGACCTGACCCACTAGCCAATGCGAGGTCATACAAGTCAACACGCTTGCCAACATGGTTACGGATTCGCTTGGTACCCTACGAATCACGAATCGTTAAAAGCGAATTCTATCAAGTTGCTTACTGAAAATACATATCTACATTTTCTATAAGCGAATCGCGAATCGGTAAGGCGTATTCATAGCGAATCTGGTAACCATGCTTGCCAAGCCATCATTTGAAGTACACATAGAAATCTACAAATACCTCATTATTCACCAGTCAATGGTAAAATACTTCTCACCAACAACTTCCTCTCTCTAGAAGTAAGACTACTCGAGCTACTATGAGAGGGCACGAAGACCTTAGCTTCAAGCAAGGTCCCGGCTATCTACCAGTACCGTAAGGCATAAGAGAAGGACCTCTTGTGAACCCTCCGAGGACTTGTTTGTTACGCGTGAAAGATCCATCCGAAGAGAGCAAGCATAGGCTCGAGGTGCCTTCTGAGAGGACTTGAGTGTTTTATTCGAAACAATTATTTTTACTAATATCATTATTAATATTGACATTATTATTTATTATTGTTATTAAGAATATTATTAGTAAAAAATTACTATTTTTTCATTATTATAATTTATGATTATTCATATATAATATTATAATTTTTTTTCTTATAAATATTAATATTAGTATAATTAGTATTATACTATGAATATTAATATTATTATAGTTGATAATAACAATAATATTGAATATTATTATTATTAATAATATAATTATTTCAGTTCAGTTCAGCTCAATTCAGCTTTATTCAGTTCAGTTCAGCTCAGCTCTATTCAGTTCAGCTCCATTCAATTCAGTTCAGTTCAGTTCAGCTCAGTTCAGCTCAACTTCATTCAGTTCAGCTCTAAAAAGCCAGAAAGAACATGGCCTTAGCCCCTGTTCTTTTGGACTGAAATTGTCTGAACTGAACTGAACTGAATTTAATGGAGCTGAACTGAACTGAACTGAACTGAACTGAACTTAATGGAGCTGAATTGAACTGAACTGAACTGAAATAATAATAAAAATATTATACTAATAATAATAATAATGCCAATAATAATAATAATAAGTATTATAATAACAATAATACCAATAATAATAATAAATATAATAATAATATTATTCATTAATAATAATAATAATAATAATAATATATTAATATAATATAATAATAATAATCTAATAAGATAAATAAAAAATAGAATAGTAATATAATAATAAATATAGTAATAATAATAATATATTAGTAATATAAATGATAAAATTATTAATAATAATATAATATATTAATAATAATAACCAATAAATATAATAATATTAAATATAATAATAATAATAATAATAATAAATATGTATGGATAATATTAATAATAATGAATATATTAATAAAATAATAAATAAAATATAATAATAATAATAATAATAAATATATTAAATATAAATATAATAATATAAACAATACGAATTAATTATTAATAAATATAATAGTAATATAATAAATAATAATAATAATAATAATAATAATAAATACATTAATATAATAGTAATAATAATGATATCAATAAGAATATAAAATAAGAATAATAATATTAATGTTAAATAAACTGAACTGAACTGAACTGAACTGATCTGAATTGAATTGAATTGAACTGAATGGAGCTGAACGGAACTGAAATGAACTTAATGGAGCTGAACTGAAGTTATTAGAACTGAAATTAAGTCCAAAAGAACAGGGCCTTAGTCTCCATGTCTTTGAGGAAGGCTTCAACCTAAGTCATGCAATTAAGACCAATAAGAGATATAAAAAATGACCAGGCAGCCTCAACACTGTTTCACTCTTCATTGAGATCGAATACAATGAAATGCGCTAAAAATTCATAGCTAAAAAAAAACAATTAATCAACATTATACCAACATTGTTTGCTATAATCAATCAAAATATGATAATAAAAGTCGACAAATTTCTATTAAAATTCTTGATTTAAACCTTTATTTTTAAGATAGATGACTCAAGAAAGCTCTTCCAGACTAAAATGGAGAGTTAGTAGAGTCAAATCTTAGAGGAGGTAGAAATCAAGAAGATTAACTCAAGAAATTTCTAAAGAGAGATGAAGAACTAGATGGGGAAGACAAAAAAAGAGTTCCCAACATTTTTTTGGGCTTTTGCTTTTCAGATAAACTTTCTCTCTCAAAAACTAATAGAGAGAGAAAGTCCTTATAGGGACAATTAGGCCCTGTTCTTTCTGGCTTATTTTCAGCTCACTTCAGTTCAGCTCAGCTCTATTCAGTTCAGTTCAGTTCAGATTCAGTTCAGTTCAGTTCAGCCCCACTAAATTCGGCACATTTCATGTATACTTATCTTAAACTTATAGATTTTATTAATATTTATTTATTATTATATTAAAAATTTTATATCAATATTATTAATATTTTATTATTGTTATTAGTTAATTAATCATCACAATTATTATTATTATTATTATTATTATTATTACTATTATTATTATAATGAATATTGTGATTACTACAATCAATAATATTGATATTAATATAAATAATACAACTACTAATACTCTTATTAATATGAATTTGAATATTAATTAATTATAATATTATTAATATCATTGCTACTTTTAATTTTAATAAACTAATATTATTATACTATTATTACTATTATTACTTTTATTATAAATACGTTTTTTTTCAAATACGAACTTTATTTTTTCACTTACGTTTTTTCTTAAACATTCCATTTAGTACCCTTTTTTACCTAAAACTCAACCAAATGAACTCTTAAATCATCATTTTTCCTAAAACTTACTCTAATTGCTCAAATGACTCAAGAGATTGATTCTAATTTAACAATTAATAAAGTATTTTACCTTTTTATCAATTGTAATATAATAATAATAGCCGACCTTTAGACCTCACGTCGCCGGTCAGGGTGGTGATTGTTGGTTGTTTCATACGGCTGCCGTCATTGTCGGGATATCGTGAGGGAGGGTTTGTCATTGTCGGGGGTTTATGTCGTTTTCTACGCCGGTTATTCCCTCTGCCACCACCATTGGGCCACCAGACCTCACGTCGCCGGTCTAAGGTGGTGGTTTGACGGCTCTACCCTACGATCCTTTGCCGGTAAGTGCCTGCCTTTTCTTTTCTTTTTTTCGGTTACGGTTCTCTTTTCTTCTTCCCGTGTTGCTGGTACCTGTTGCTCTCTGTTCTCTGGTGTCCGGCCACCTCTGCCGCTGCTTTTGGGTGGGTTGTGTGGGTGTTACAGGTAGTGGGTGCTGTGGGGTTTGGGTTCATTTGCCGCCTGCCTTTGTGGTTGTGTTGGTGTTCTCGGTTGGTTATTGATCATCACCGGAGTGGGTGGTGCGTTGGTGGTCACCGGTTCCGCCTTTTGGATCTTTGGAAGCGGGTACACTTTGAGCTCTTTGCTGCTTGTGCGTGAGCCTGTTTAGTGGTTTCCGTTCGGGTGGTGGTTGTTGGTGGCTCTATAGTTTTCTGTGCAGGTTGGTGGTGTGTTCCTTCATGCCTGAACTTATACGGTTTCATTGCCCTTTTTCGAGTCTTCATGCGTGTCCGGATGGGTTTGGTAAAGGCCTTACTAAGGCTGCATGGCAGAAACATTTTCAGATTCGGCATTGTCATGATGGTGCTTTAGAGCTTACGCGTCAAACTCTTGTTGATAGTCTGACTGTCTTCTCTAATGCCGAGAGTACTTTGAAGCGGATGGGACTTTGGTTGTGTGGGGTATGCTTTAAAACCCGTACCACTTGCGCTAGATGTCGGTATAGTCGGGGTGATATTGTGATGCCTCCGAAGTGTGTTGATGGCCTCTACAGCTTTCATATTTATGGTATTCCAAGACCTTTGGCTCCTTCTACTTCGGTTTCTTCTGATGATAGTGTTGGTCTTGTTCAGTGGTCTATATCTTCGCTTGATCGTTTATTGTCTTTGGGCCTTCGCACCGTGAAATCCATTCCTCCTAAGTGTCGTCTTGGGTTTGCTCGGGCTTTGAAAGGAGCCCTGGATGATGTGGCTGGTTCTCCTAGTGATCTCTCCCGCTGGATTCGTTTGCTTGTTTTACCACTTTGTCTGCTTAAGACTTTCGCTCCTCGGAGTAATCTTGAGTGTAGGACTGCTATTCGGCGCGCCGGCGTCGGGAGGAGAGTATTGCTGTGGCTATCCTTGCTTGGGGGGTACTGGGGGGGAGGGGGTTGTAGTGCATTTGCGGGAGTGTTTGGATGAGGGTCCTTCTTTATTTATCGTAGAGGAGGATCGGATTTGAGTGAGCTTAACCTCCGTCAATGTCGGAGGAAGATTTGTGATGGTCACTATCTGCTGCGTTCGGGTGCTCTCTTCCTCCGGGGTCGCCCCTACTCCGATGCCACTCTTGTGGCCTTGCGTGAGAAGCATCATGTCGCCCCGCCTCCTACATTGCCTCCTTTGTCTGGGGATCATCATCCTCTGGTTGCCTCTTCGTCAGTGGTTTTGGATATGATTCAGAGCTTCCCACGCGGTACTTCTTGTGGGAGGGATGGTTTTCGCGCCCAGCACCTGATGGACTGTTTGAGTGGCGCAGCTGTGGCTATCTCTGATGATTTAATCACTTATATTACTAGAGTGGTTAATCTTTTTTTTGAGGGCCGGTGTCCTCTTGCTCTGGGTGAGTACATTGCGAGCACCCCTCTCACGCCGCTTGTTAAATCAGGTGGTGATGTTCGTCCGATTGCTGTTGGCACTGTTTGGAGACGGCTTGTCTCTAAGGTTGGTGCTTTTCTGGTTGGTCCTTCCTTGTCTTCTTACTTTGTTGGCCTTCAGTTTGGGGTGGGTGTGTCCGGTGGAGGAGAGGCTATCTTGCATGCCTTGAATCAGCTCATTGAGGCTCGGGGTGCTGAGGTGGGACTTTCTATGTTGCTGGTTGATTTCCAGAATGCTTTCAACCTTGTTGATCGCGCGACCATGCTTCTGGAAGTCCGCCGTCGTTGGCCGGTTCTTTCCCGTTGGGTGGAGTTTTGTTATTCCAGCCCTGCCCGTCTTTTTTTATGGGGAGCATTGTTTGTGGTCTTGTCACGGTGTCCAACAGGGTGATCCTTTGGGCCCTTTGCTTCTCGCTTTGGTTTTACATCCCTTAGTATGCAAAATCCGGGACACTTTTGACCTCACTATGCAGGCGTGGTACTTGGATGATGGCACTATCGTGGGGGATACATTGGAGGTGGGGAAGGTCTTGGATTTGATTATGGCGGATGGCCCTCGTTTTGGACTGCATCTTAATGTCTCCAAGACGGAGGTCTTTTGGCCTGTTGAGGATCCTCAGAGTCGGCTTCCTGGGGTTTTCCCCCCTTCTATTGCTCGGCCCTTGTGTGGTGTTACAGTTTTGGGTGGACCTGTCAGTACTTGTCCTGGTTTTGGCAGTGAGATTGTGGCGAAGAGAGTAACTAAGACCATTGCGCTAATGGACTTGGTTGCGAGGATTGAGGACCCACAATGTGAGTTGCTTCTACTTCGAGCTTGTACTGATATTTCTAAGCTCTATTTCTCCCTTCGTACTTGCTCCCCCAGTGTTTTTGGGTCGGTCCATCTTCCTTTTGATGCTGCTCTTCGTTCCAGCTTGGAACGTATTGTCACCGCGTCTGGCCAGAGTTTTGGGGATTGGCAGTGACGCCTTACTACATTCCCTTTTCATCTTGGTGGTGTTGGTGTCTATACGGCGGGAGATGTTTTACACTATGCTTTTATTGCGTCCCGTTTGCAGTCTGCTGATTTGCAGGCTACGCTCCTCGGACCTTCTGGTATTGTAGCTGCTGGCCCTGCTTTTGACGATGCCGTGCGAGTATTTCTGCGACTACGAGCTCTCGTATCTTAGGTAACCCTAGTGAAATTGCCGCCTCCAAACTTATGAAGAAATTGGCGGACATATATTTCGCGACGGTTCTTTCGCCGCCTCGTAGTCTGTTTTTCTCTTTGACACCACACCGGCCTTGCTTTGTGGCGGTCTCAAGCAGGTTCCAACTCCTCCGATTGGTTGCGTGCGGTTCCTATCTCGGGGTTGGGTCAGACTATGAACGGGAGGACTTACCGTAGTGTGCTTGGGTATCGTCTGGGTGTTCCGTTATTCACGGTATCTAGGCCCTATCCTGCTTGCTCTCGGGTTTTTGTTGGTGATGTTTTTGGGGACCACGCTGTTTCTTGTACTGGTACTGTGGGCGTTACACACCGGCATAACCTCGTCCGTGACACTCTATTCGACATCCGCTATAGATCCGTATTTCGCGGGAAAGGAGGTTGATAGGTTTGGTTTGGTTGACGGGCATGGTGGCTCTCTTCGTCCTGCGGATTTGCTGCTTTATTCTTGGGACAAAGGGCGTGATGTGTGCGTTGACTTGACAGGGTCTTCTCCTTTGACTCAGACTAGGATGATGGATTTTGTGCCTGGCCGGGTTGTCGCTGATGCTGCTCAGCGTAAGTGTGCTAAGTATGAGGATTTGTGCGCGGCAGCGGGTTATGGTTTCCTTCCCTTCTCTTCACTTAGGGAGCTGGGTTCGGATGCTGTTGCCTTACTCAAGCGAATCCATAAATTCTCGGTATCTCAGGATGCGGGGGCTCGGGTGGCCACTTACATTTTTACTAGACTTAGCTTTGCTGTTGCTAAGGGTGTGGGAGCCCAGATTGTCTCTCGGCTCTCCACCAATTTCATGTAAACTTTTATTTTTCTTTTAATGAAAGCTGCGCGCATCTTTTTAAAAAATAAAATAAAATAAAAAAATAATAATAGTAATAATTACAATAATAGTAATGATTGTAATATAATAATAGTAATAATATTAATGTAATAGTATTAATATTAATAAATATAATAATAATAATAATAATAATAATTATTATTATTATTATTAATTTTTTTTTTCTATTCAGCTCTAATCAGCTTTAGTTCAGTTCAGCTTCATTCATTTCACTCAATTCAGCTCTAAAATGGCAGAAGAACAGGGCCTTAGTGGTTGGTAACCCAAAACTTCTCTTTTTAATAGTCTATTAATCCCCCTACTACTAATCCCGGCCCCCTACTACTAAGAGAATAAAAATTCTCTTAGTTTTCCCGCCTAAATAAAATATCATCTTAATTGGGCCTTTTTTAGATACTCTAATTACCTTGACAAATGGGCTATAAATTGACAATCTTAAATAATATTTCCTTCCCTATTTTAAAACTACTTCAAATAACATTTTCTTTTCTATTCATTTTTATTATACTATCAAATTTTCTCTCTTTTTTTACTCATTGAAAATAACCGTGTCTTTTACAATTTCCCCACAAACAGAGAAGATGAAATACGTTCAATTGGAATATTAATTACGGAGTTGAAAAGATTTAACTTTATCACATAATAACGATTAAAACCCTAATTAAATATATTGGGTTTCCAGAGTTCTATTTGCTCGATTGAAAAATTCAATACCTTTTGTTTTAAGAAAGTTGTCTGTTTCAAGACCGTTATTGTTCATGATTAAAGATTCAAACTTTCGACCACCTTAAATATTTGTTTGCCCTCTTTAAAATTATAATTTGTTCGTACTCTTTTTTGCGTTGCAAAAATAAATGTGTGAAGAATATGAATTTTATAAACTTTTATTGTTCCTATTACTCCCGAGCTATCATTATTTGAATTCTCTGCATTATAATTGCAGTAATTCCTTTAGCAATGTCTTAAAGTTAAATACGTAACTTTTATATTTTATTTTACTCTATAGATATGCCAAAACTTAAAATGCCGTGCATTTGCACGGGACCTACCCTAGTTCACATATTAAAGAAGTAATCCGGTTGTTAGGATGCTCTTAAACAAGAAAAAGTGTTGTCTAAAAGTTCTCACTTTAGCCATTGTTTGAAACGACGTCGCAGTTAGCCATCACAAAACCCTCCCAAAAACCTCCACCCCTGGAAAAAAAATCCCCAAATCAATTAAATCAAATTTCCCTCCATTACACCATTGAAGTAAAGTGTTGCAGAAGTCCTCATATTAATGGGAACATCAGTACAAGTGACGCCATTATGCGGCGTTTTCAACGAGAATCCACTTTCTTACCTCGTCTCCATTGATGGCTTCAATATTCTTATCGATTGCGGTTGGAATGACCATTTTGACCCTTCTATTCTCCTTCCTCTCTCCAGGTTTCTCTTCCTCTTCCCTTTTTGCCCCTCTCCTTTCCTTTTCACCTACTGTTAAATTTGTTGTTATCGCCAATAGTTTACCATAGTTGTAATTTTCGTTTAGTTTCGTGAATATTCCCTCCGTCTCTAGACTATCTTCCAAAATACGAAAATAGTCTGTGCTGTAGTCACACATCAACGGCTGAATTGATACTGTGCGTGTGGAGTGGGGTGGGAACATGGTTACCAGATTCGTAATACGACGGAATTCGAATTCGTAATACAAATACGCAATTCGCTCAAAATAGAGCATAATTCGATAAAATTATAACCAAACATCATAATTCGATGCAATTTGAATTCGTTATTCGTGCGAATTAATTCGCTTTTCGTTAGGCAATTAAGCAAATTAGGTAACCCTGGGTGGGAAAGAGAGGAATTTTGTATTTGATCCGTCTGGGGTATTTGCCTCGATGTCGTATTTGTCTACCTTGTTGTGGACCCCATTACCACCTTGTGGTTGATAGTAATTGAGTGTTACGATTTTGGGGTTAAGACAGTGACTACATCCTACATTCCTACTTACATTTGAATGTTGAGCTTCATCAATATATTTCTAGTGATGGAAGACCGGAATAAGTCTCAAAGGGATTGACAGAACATCATGTTGCTTTTGTTAATCGTGTCCTAATTAAGCATCATCTTTCTGCCACAGCCAAATTTATGATGTTTAGCATTTTTGTTTGTATGTGCGTTGTGCGTCTGTGTGTGCATTTGTCTTGAAGGGGGATAGTTTTATGTGCTGCAAGTATTGAGTGCTTTTTATGGTTGATCACACACTCTAAGTAGTTGCCTCTCTGTCGTATTTGTCTACCTTGTTGTGGAATCCATTACCACCTTGAGGTTGATAGTAATTGAGTATTGCGATCTTGAGGTTAAGATACTGACTGCATGCTACTCACATTTGATTGTTAGCATCATCAAGTTATTTCTAGTGATTGAAGACCAGAATAGTGTCAAAGGGATTGACAGAACATTATGTTGCTTATGTTAAATCTTGTTCTATTTAAGCATCACATTCTGCCACAGTCAAATGTATGATGTTTAGAATTTTTGTTTGTATGCGCGTTGTGTATCTGTGAGTGCGTTTGTGTTGAAGGGAGATAGTTTTATGTGCTGCAAATATTGAGTTTTTTTGATGGTTTATCACACACATTTAGTTGATAGATGATGGACACCCTTAAGTTACGGTTTACGTTGAAGCTTGGATCACAAGTTGAAGTGTGTGTTTCGTTTCCTCGTATTAAGTCACTCATATTCGTTCACCATCTTTTTGTCATTATTTCTCCAATGAATATTTTCTGTGTCTAATACTCAATCTGTAGGAAAAGGCAATCATGGCTATAGGCAGGGTTATGTCATTACAAATATTTGTGTGCTTGGTCTGCCTTTGTTTGCATTCGAACGTAGTTTCATTAAGACTTCAAACTTGCCCGAGATCTTCAAGGGGTCATGTTTGTAAACTGTTCTCATATATACAATCAAGTAGTCAAGCGCCTTATCCATGTGCAGGGTATGTTCTACTGTTGATGCTGTACTTCTATCATACCCTGATACGCTGCACCTCGGTGCTCTGCCATATGCAATGAAACAATATGGATTGTCTGTGCCAGTTTATGCAACAGAGCCTGTCTACAGATTAGGTCTTCTGACTATGTATGATCACTATCTTTCACAAAAGGTGAGTTGATATCACTTTTATAAGTTAAATAAACAATGTAATTTCTCTTACTGCATATTTATTTCTGTTTTATGCTATTTGCACCTAATTAAGCAACATAGATTTGTTAACTTCCTTCTTCCGTCTGCAGCAAGTATCCGAGTTTGATTTGTTTACTCTAGATGACATCGACGCTGCTTTTAAAAATGTCACTCGACTGACTTACTCGCAAAATTATCACCTTTCTGGTAAGTATGATATAACCACATCTTTCCATTCCATAATTCTCAAAGAATATATAACCTGATGATTCACCAGTGTGGTTCATGTTACTTTGCTGTATACTTGTGTTAAAAGGGCCAGTTTCTTGAGGAAACACATCCTGATTTGTAGACCTGATAACTTGCATGATTTGACTTTTGTGGTCAACCTTTCTAGCCATTGGCTCCGGGTTAATGGCAAAAGTCTGCTTCATCTGTGTATCTTAATAGCTGCATACTATTACTCTCTAATTGCTATGAATTAAAATGAGGGTCTTAGGCATGCAAATCAGAAGTTTATCTGTCTGATTGAATAAGATGTCAATTTATACTGCTTTTGAGTATTGTTTCAACATTTATTCTCTTACCAAACTTTTAATAACAGATAAAGGTGAAGGGATTGTTATTGCTCCACATGTGGCCGGACATCTTTTGGGAGGGACTGTTTGGAAAATAACAAAAGATGGCGAGGATGTTATATATGGCGTTGACTTCAATCATCGCAAGGAAAGGTTAGTTGATCTCTTCAGCTTACTTTACTGTGTGGTTATGGGGCTGCTTGTTTCGTTGGACTTATGAAATTGCTTGATCAGGCATTTAAACGGAACAGTTCTTGAGTCATTTGTCCGCCCTGCGGTGCTAATAACAGATGCTTACAATGCTTTGAATAACCAGCCTCCTAGACGTCAGAGGGATCATGAATTCTTAGGTATGCTCTATTCCTCTTCTCTTTGTATTGTAGATATTTTTTCAGTTTTGAGACTCATTATAGGCTTATAGCATAATTCTGAATCTGAAGTGATCAAATGTAATTGAAGCCTTTCTCGAATGTTGGAAGTTGTATAGCCACTGTAGGAGCTCATTTCTCATATTAAACAACTGCAATTTATTATTAAAGAGGTTACATTGTTGACTTTGATTATTATCGGTCTCTTGTCTACTCGATTATTGTGTTTGTGGCTTCTTAATTTTCTTTTGGGGATAACCTTTGGAGTAATTTTTAATACATGGTTGAAAACTTTTATTCCTACTATTAAGTCTTTAAATTTTGTTACCAGTAAAATATGGGAGGGGGTGAAATCACATTTTTATTTTAATGTTTTCCTGGCCAATTTGCATCATACTGTAAGTTTTAGCTACTCCGTATTGTGGAATGTTTGTTGGGAATATTATGTCAACTTTACAAAAAATGTTTGTAAAGCATACTTTGAAAAGTGTTTTGCTGGGAGGTAAAAAATGACAATTTAAATTAAAATACTCTCATAACTTTTCAATCTTTGTCGAATTAGATGCTATAGTGAAGACTCTCCGAGGTGATGGAAAGGTGTTACTTCCGGTTGATACAGCAGGGCGAGTGCTGGAACTGATTTTAATACTAGAACAGGTATGTGTAATTTTACAGGTGTAAGCTTTATGATTTAATGACAGTTCACTGATGTTGCTTTCTAATTTGGAACCGCAGCACTGGGCCCAACATCATTTGAGTTATCCAATCTTCTTTCTCACACATGTTTCTTCTAGTACGATAGAATACGTAAAGAGTTTTCTGGAGTGGATGAATGATTCTATAGCAAAGTCCTTTGAGCACACACGTGATAATGCGTTTCTTTTGAAGTGAGTGATTCTTTTTCGCCTTCCACTGCCTCTTACTTTAGATTTAAATTCATTGGCAATTAGTATGTATTTGTATCAGGAAGTGTTCCACAAAATAAGTTTTCTTGTGTGATAGATTTCTCACACACCCTCCTCAAGAATTGAATTCTGTTACTATTTTCTTAAAGTAAATTACTTTTAGTTGGAGATAATTAACTTACCCGGCATTTTCATGGTTTTTTTGTAGGCACATTTCACTTTTGATTAGCAAGAGTGAACTGGAGAATGTTCCGGAGGGTCCAAAGGTTGGTAATTGGTTATCGATTATTCCGTACAACATTACATTTTTTTTTTTGCTTTCTTTTCGAAAATTTTAATGTATGCTTATATTGTAGATTGTTTTAGCTTCAATGGCCAGTCTTGAAGCAGGTTTTTCTCATGACATATTTGCTGAATGGGCAACTGATCCCAAAAATCTTGTCCTCTTCACAGACAGAGGCCAGGTAATAATTTATTTGGTCTCTCTTTGATATATTTCCTTTTTGATACCTTTGAATTTTGAACTTCTTGTCATAGCCCTACTGGGCTACTACTACTACTTGAGAATGCTTGAAGAGTGATTGTTATTGATACCTTTAATAACATTTGTTATTGTTTTTACCAACTCTCTTCTGCCTAAAATGTGGGAAGGATGATCTTCATCTATGTTTAAAAAAGCGGGTGTCGAATGCGCCGAAGGCGCGCCTGGGATGGGGCACTAGCCAAAACGTCTCTGCATTTTACCACGCCTTTTAGACGAGTCTTGTTATCTCACTTAACGAGACTCGCTAGTACAGACTTTCCATATCTTTTACATCTAAATCGTTAATTATGTCATTTCTTTTACCCATTATTCCCAACTTTTACTCATTTACATGTTAGCCAACATTAAAACTCTTAAAAAAGGTATCGTTGCCCAAAATGTTATTTTGGAAGTTCAAATTTGTTACTAAAATTAGGGCACCTCGCATTCAAAAGGCGTGCGCCTTCATTTTGCGCTTTATGCCTTGTCACTTCGGCATCTTAGCGCCTCTTCAAACTAATAATTTATGCAAAACGTTTTAACAGATTTGTCGCCATTATCCCCCAGTGCCTCAAAAGAGGCTCCTGAATTAATTTGCAGGGGGTCAAATGAAGGCAGAGATGTTGTTTCTAAACTGTGAACTGAATGACAATTTGCTACTTCATGGCGAAGGAAGCACAAAAGATTTCAAGAGCTACATAGTATTTATGATTTAGCTCATTAGTTTTAAAAGCCAAAAAAAAATATAAAGATGAACATATCAATGAATAAGAGAATGCTGAAGGAGTGGATGCTTTCTTTCAATCTTTGACTTCTTAGATATCAAAGCCATATGTAACTGTCATATTGTAACTTCTAAATTTAATCTTGGATTATGTATTTTATCGGACCTAAATTTAGTACTCTTCCATTCCTATAGGCTGTTTACCGTTTTCAAAATATGTAATGTGGATTTTGAAAAATCTAAACAACCATAGAATTTTACTGGAGGGTGTAACGTCTAATAAGACTGTAAATACTGACTTTGTAAGCTTGATTTACAGTTTGGTACACTAGCGCGAATGCTGCAGGCAGATCCACCTCCAAAAGCTGTTAAAATAACATTATCAACTAGGGTACCTTTAGTAGGAGAGGAATTAGCAGCTTATGAAGAAGAGGAAAACCGGAAAAAAGAAGAAGCTTTGAAAGCAAGTCTTATAAAAGAAGAAGCGGTGACAAGTTCGCATGGATCTGATCCTAATTTGGGTGATCCAATGGTGGTTGATTCTCATGAAACACGTTCTGTATTGGATGGTATGTGCATTGTCCATTTTAGGGTCGCGGCATTTTTATTAATTTTGATATCACCAATTAACTATTATTAATAGATGCTATCAAGATTTAATTCCTTCCTCGGGGTAGGCAGAACTCTTAGTTGAATCTATCTCACTTCTCAAGTAGGTGTTAATATGTTAGTATCTACTTGTCCAGGTCATAGAAGTCGCTGAACCTTTTTACTCAACTGCTCAAGTGTCCGCATTTATAAATTTATAGATACACTCATGGTTACCGATTCGCTATGAATACGCCCTTACCGATTCTCTATTCACTCTTATAGAATGGGCGTAATGTGTATTTTCTGTAAGCGGAATTTCGCTCTGAACGATTTGCGATTCGCAGGGTACCCGAGCGAATCCTTTATCCCTTGATACACTTTGGGATACGTGTTGGAATTTTTGTTATTCGTTCTTATGGTGTAATCTGTACCATAGTAGGCATGTTGATTCTAAATGTACCGTGGATGTTTCTCATGTTCATTTTCATTTGTAAATAGCTGTTTGTTGTAATAGAAAGATGTGACAGATATGCACCTTTAGCACTCAAGTTGGATACTTTGTTACACACATACTATGTTAAACAGACTTAGTTAGAAGTATCAAGTATCCAAAGCAGGTGAATATCTCAGTGCCGGACCTATTTTAAGAAAAGTTCTCATGTTTTTGGTTGAAATGAAGTGTCCAAGTGTCATAAATATGTAGGAGTGTCGAGTGTGTACACGAGGTAAGAGGAAAAATCGAAGTGACATAGGCTGAATAATATATTGTTCCTCTAATTTCTTCCCCACCCTTGAATGTGCAGTGTTCATAATATTAATCTGGCTGACAGTAAAGGCATAATAATTATACTAATTGCTCCATTGTCGGTACCTTTATGCAGTTGGTTCTTCTGTTGGTGGATACAAGGACATCTTGATTGATGGGTTTGTTTCACCTTCAACAAGTGTAGCCCCTATGTTTCCATTTATTGAAAGTTCTGCTGCTTGGGATGATTTTGGTGAAGTCATCAATCCTGATGATTATGTGATTAAGGAGGAAAATATGGAGCAATCATTTATACAGGTAGGGTTACCTTATTTGGCACCTGCTACTGAGGTTGTGTGATGGTGGGTCTGTTTATTGATTATGTGTTGCCTAGTACAACTAGGCTAAATGCTTTCTGATTTCAAATTTTCAAGCACTTTGTTGCTTTACTCCTGATATAAGTGGGCTATGTGACTGTCACCTTTGTCTCATGCAACAGTTAGGACTTTATATTCTGGTATAATAAGAGGAAAGCTTTTAGATTCTTAATATATAGATCTCATTATTGTCATGCTAGATTAATGGTTATCTTTCATCCCTTTAAAAAGCTATCCAATTTTTTTTACTACATGCATAAAAGAATAAACATAATAAGCAGAATGCAGTTTTATAGAATCTCAGATGGGAATAAGCTTTTCATCCTGGTGTCTTTGTTTTGAATTGATTAGAAGATATCTTGTCATTAATGTGTTGGTGCATTTTGTTTCATATTTTATGGGGTTGTTCTTTTCCTGTTAATTTGCTTATATTTTTGAAATTTAAGAGATGCTAATTTTATCCCAATTCTTGTACTGTTTAGGGCGATGGAAAACTTGACGAAGGCTCTGCTAGTTTAATGTGTGATAATACACCATCTAAAGTTGTCTCCACTGAATTGACTGTAAGTGGCTAAGTGATTTTTTTTTTTAAATCTTTAAAGAAGTTGGGTAATAATAAAGTTTTTGCATGTCCTATGTTTATGTTAACATCATACCTTCTAGATCTTTCCCAGTAAGGTATGATATGTTGGAAAATTACTCTTGTATTGTGAGCACCTTATCTTTTGTTGGCATTATATGGAAACTGAAAATTAATCAACCTATCTACTACTAATGCTGCATGATTATCCTTTTTGCTAATCTGTGGAAGAAGTTGTTTACCTTGTTGAATCTTGATTTTGCTTGACTTTACAGTGTTAGATTGATGCAATAAAAGTAAAATGACTTGCTAAACTGGCTATTTACTTCTTGTAACTAGTTTGCCACTTCTCGGCACAATTATATTTTGGGTGTTCTGGAAACGGTCTGTGTTGTGCAACACAGGAGAAAGATTGAATACATCCGAGTCCGTACCTTGCAATTTGCAACAACCGTTGAGGCATTGTGTTAATATATTCATTGACACTAAGATCATATGTTGTTTATGTGTTTTATCTCTCACATTCTCTTAAGCATAGCATGAATCTAGTTTCTTTTACATTCATATCCTCAATGTTCCTTTTAGGAAAAATGGCAAATTACTACCTATTTTAGTCAGGAATTTTCAAAATACTACATAATATACTTAACTATTCATAATACTACATTACTACCTATATAGTTACAACTCTTTTCAAATTGCTACCTAGTAAGCTAAATGAGGTCATAATTGGAGGTTAAATCATCAAAAAATCAGAAATTAATGTGGCCATTTTGCCCATCTTTACACACTTAAACTCACTACCATCTTCTACACCTCTACTAGCACCACGAAAAATCAACCACCACCACAACACGTCAACCTTAGTCCCACCATTTTCGATGTTGATAGTGGTGGTGGGTAGATGAACATGATGAAAAAGAAAGAATAAGAAAGAGGGAGTAGGATTATTAATAAGGGTATAATGGGGTAGATTATTTATAATTGAATTAATAGAGGAGAAATTAATGAAAATCATCTTATAATGGTTAATTAAGACCTAAATTAGGTTATTAGGTATCGATTTGGGAAGAGTTGTAACTATGTAGGTAGTACTTTGAAGAAAACAGTATATATGTAATATTTTGAAAAATCTTAACTATAATGGGTAGTAGTATGCAAATCGGCCTTTTTTTAATTCACCTTTTTCTCGTTTGTTAGGGATGGAGACATACAACTTTTGTGGCCATTGTTTTTGTTAAATAATTAATCTAGAAAAATCTAGTGTATTTTGTATGTATCAATAATAGTTTGTTAGGATGAACTAGCCAGAAAATCTAAAGAATAAAGAAGCACTAGCTTTCTAGAATGATCATTACAAGTGATGAACACTATGTTAGCCGACATAGTTGTTCTATAAATAGACATTCTAGCCTAATTGTGAGGTGTGTAGCCTCAAGCTCTAACATGGAGATATGAAGGCCATATCACCAATATCATCTCCCCCAAATATCATGTAATATATACACATTCAGCATATAAATAAAAATCATCCATGTTGAGAATATCGGGCTAATAATACTTCCGCTGCTAAAATTCCAACATGGTATCAGAGCCCATGGTTGTCAAATCTGGGCGATGATATTACGATCCTACCTCCTCCGTTCCATCAAAAAAAATCAAATCACAAAAAAACAAAAAAACAAAAAATCATTTGCTTCCTACATTATTGATAGAAAAAAATACTCTTCCCACACACAAAAAACAAAAAAAAACAAAAAAGGGCAAAAACGCCCGAATGAAATTGTTGATGGTCATGAGCTGGAGATTTCATTCAAAGCAATAGGGTAGCAAAAAAATGCTAACGTGAAATCCGGGCAGTAAAAAAAACAAAGAAACTGACCCGATGAGGGTAACCAAAAAGAAGGGTTAACCCGACTTCCGGATAGCAAAAGAGCTATACAGATGAGGGTAGCACATGAGGCTAACCCGAATTCAACAAGGGTGACAAAAATACCAAAAAGATGTCAACCCAAAGCATTATGGGGCGAAACAATGAGACCCCGGAAAAAAAGGGCAGAGACCCGACAACACAAACAAGAAAACATGGGAATCGACCCTAAAAAAATTTGGGACAAAGGATCCCGCATCCAAGCAAATTTAAACATGAACAAAAGGCAACATCAAGGGAAGAGTACATTAAACAAAATTCAAGTGACGGAGAATCAAAGAAGCAAATTATACAAGAAAAGTCAACAAGAGCAAGGGAAGCAAAACCAGAGGAGGAGCCACATCAAATAAGGTGCAAAGTACATATAACAAATTTCT
Source organism: Silene latifolia (assembly GCF_048544455.1). Taxonomy (NCBI): domain Eukaryota; kingdom Viridiplantae; phylum Streptophyta; class Magnoliopsida; order Caryophyllales; family Caryophyllaceae; genus Silene; species Silene latifolia. Next base: position 323,289,681 of record NC_133537.1, read on the forward strand.
AGGAAACATGACAAGATGTACAAGAAATTCACGGTGAAGGGGGAGTTGGTACAAATATTTGTCGAGTAAAAAAAAAAATCAAGATTTTTCAAGATTAAGGGGGAGTGTTAAATAATTAATCTAGAAAAATCTAGTGTATTTTGTATGTATCAATAATAGTTTGTTAGGATGAACTAGCCAGAAAAATCTAAAGAATAAAGAAACACTAGCTTTCTAGAATGATCATTACAAGTGATGAACACTATGTTAGCCGACATAGTAGTTCTATTAATAGACATTCTAGCCTAATTGTGAGGTGTGTAGCCTCAAGCTCTAACATGGAGCATTGGAGCTATGAAGGCCATATCACCAATATCATCTCCCCCAAATATCATGTAATATATACACATTCAGCATATAAATAAAAATCATCCATGTTGAGAATATCGGGCTCATAATACTTCCGCTGCTAAAATTCCAACAGTTTTTAGTGGTACTCAGCTCGCCTTTTAGAGGCTTGAACGAAATGTGCTAATAGGAATCAGCTTGGCCCGCATGTCTATGATTGAGTATAAATTTTGTGTAGTGGTATTTCTTCTTCAATCTCCACTTAACTTTCATCCTCCTGCTTAGTTTCCTTGTTAAACTAAGGATTTTGATTAACAATGGAGTGCTGCTTTTGAACAAGATGAAAGTTTAACCAAAAAATGTCATTCTTAAAAGCTTTGGTATAGCTATAAATTTCCTTTGTGACTTATGTAGTTCTCAAGAAATTGTAAATAATTTTAAAATATTTTAGACGATTTCCAGACATTACTATGCATCGTGGGATAAGAGAAGACATTCAGAATTCACTTTTCTATTAAAAAAAAAAAAAAAAGAAACTGAGCATTAAGAATAGGCACGGCAGCTAATAAGCTTGAAATTAGGGACAAGGAATAAATTGTATAACAAGCATCATTACGATGTAACGAATCTAAAGCTATAACCTATATTCTTTACTTTTATTTATTAACTAAAATTGGAAGCAGCGACCTGAAACTATCATAGAAAGCTTAAGCAATTTCACCCCGGATCCTCTTTGCTAGCTGGAGATCCTTTGGCATTACCGTGACACGCTTTGCATGAATGGCACAAAGATTGGTGTCTTCAAATAAACCCACGAGATAAGCCTCAGCCGCTTTCTGGAGAGCTAAGACAGCGTGACTCTGGAAACGCAGGTCTGTCTTGAAATTCTGTGCAAGCTCGCGAACTAATCTCTGAAAGGGTAGTTTCCTGATCAATAACTCGGTACTCTTCTGATACTTACGAATTTCACGGAGAGCAACTGTGCCAGGTCTGTATCTGTGAGGCTTCTTCACACCACCAGTTGTAGGGGCGGACTTCCGTGTTACCTTCAGAGCCAAGCTCTTTCTTGGGACCTTTCCTACTGTAGACTTGCGGGCAGTTTGCTTCGTGCGAGCCATCTTAGAGTTCTTCTTTGGAAGGAGGACGGCTTTTACTTTTTCTTTTTTTCCCCTGTGTGAGTTATTAGACTAGGTATGCCAAATTAATTAAGAATAATAAAAGGTTTAGACGGGTATATTTATAGTCAAAGGTTGCTTGGAGAACAAGGAGACTCTGAATATAGTTTCCTAATTTCTGACTGTGTGTGTGAGATCTTTTAGGTATTATTGTTATTGATCATATTTATATTATATTATTATATAATATTTATGTCTGGTTTGTGGGATTAGGTATTTGGAAATCATGAAGTATATTATAGGTATTATGCAAGTTTATATATTAAAAGAATAATATAAATAAAGATGGTAATGCTGGCATTTTGAATTGATGTCATAAATAGGAGTCCTACAGATTTTTTTTTAGAAAACAAATATAGTATCCTTGTAACTTGTAAAGTTGTAAGCCACCCTTTTATTTTGTGTTTGCACTTTGCAGTGATGGTCATAAATGTCATGGTATTAGAATAAAAATGGCAGACATTAACAATCACATACCATAAAACTACCATATTTTTCATTCTATTGATAGTATCAGCTCTTCCTTTGTGGCGGAGTCTGTAAGATATTGTTGTTCAAGAATCAGAATACTGGTGTTGGTAGTTAGGATGCCGGCCCCCTCCCCCCGGGGAAAAGTAGCTTTAGGAGTTCAGTATATAATCCCTGTTAAAGTGACGACAACTTATTACGGAGTACTTAACTACTGTATCAGGCTCTCCTTAGGTAGACAAAGATACAACCAACTACCAAGGAACAACTATTTGGGGGTTCCTAGCAATAACTCCGATTGTTGGAAACTTTCGTTTTACGAGGCCCAAAGATCTCAGAACTGTTTTAACTTGATGCTGTTGCTCATAATGCTCCAGGTGCAAGTGAAATGTTCTCTGGTTTACATGGATTTCGAGGGCCGTTCCGATGGCCGCTCAATAAAGTCAATTCTAGCACATGTTTCTCCGCTGAAGCTTGTGAGAATGATAATTATTTCATATTTCCTTTTTTCTTTAATTAATACCAAAATTCTTCAACTCTGAAGCTCTGTTTTTCTCAGCAACCTCTGATCTTATAATTGCGTAGTTGATATTGTTAGTTTTCTTTTAGGTTTTGGTGCATGGGTCAGCTGAGGCAACAGAGCACTTAAAGCAACATTGTATAAAGCATGTTTGTCCGCATGTTTATGCGCCTCAAATTGGAGAAACTATTGACGTGACCTCTGATTTGTGTGCCTACAAGGTATGGCGTTAAGGACCATTTTTTTTTAAATTACAAGTTTTTTGTTATCATAATTATTATTTATTTTTCGTTTCTAATGGTGCCGGGTTTTCTAGCTTTGGAATATGAACGAATGAAACAAAATGGCTCCCTGCGTTATTTGCAGTTGTTGTATGTGATTTTCAACACAGTTTTCATTATGGATCATCTGAAAACATCTAAGTATATATATGTCTTTAAATATGTGATAATGGTTGCGCGAATTTGATCCTTAATCTTACACTGTCATAGGCGGCAGCCTTTGAGGCGCGGGGTGAAGTTGTTGGTCTTTTAACAATTTTTTTTTTTATGATTCTTCTTCCTTTTGCAGGTACAACTCTCAGAGAAGTTGATGAGCAATGTTTTGTTTAAGAAGGTACGTGGTCCTCAAAATGTTATTTGAGTCTTCATTTGACAAAAAAAAAAACTCTTATCAATCTTAGTCCCAAGTTGCATACTCATCATATACATGCAAAGTTTCAGCCAGGGTTCAGCTACTTGGCTCTATGATCTAAATCTTCAGTTCTTCGTTAGACTATTATAGTGTAGCTTTGAATGAAAGGCCTAGCTTGTTGAAGGACAGGAATTTGGCTGATTGAAAGCAAAGTAGTTTCTACGTGTTTACTAATTCATACAAAGCATTCACCTCATTCTTTTCCCTCTCCCTAATTACTCTGTTTTTCCTCCTTGGAAATGCGTCATATCAGCTCGGAGAATATGAAGTTGCTTGGGTTGATGCTGAAGTTGGGAATACCGAAGGAGGCATGCTGTCCCTGCTCCCTCTCTCAAGCCAAGCTCCACCTCACAAGTCAGTTTTTGTTGGTGACATTAAAATGGCTGATTTTAAGCAGTTCCTAGCTAATAAGGGCATCCAGGTACGCCACTTTTAAGACCTTAGTTGTTAACTTTGTAAATCTATCTTATGGATGGTCTGATGCTATAAAGTATGTCTAATGTGAAACACCACTCGATTTCCAGGCAGAGTTTTCCGGAGGAGCCTTACGATGTGGAGAGTTCATTACCCTACGGAAAGTTGGAGATCCAACACAAAAGGTTAGATTTTTTGCTGAACTTCCTTTCTGTTGTAAAGGGAATGACAAGGGCAGTTTTGATGATGACGAATTTCAAACCTAAATCACGAATTCCCCTAGTCAAGGACTTTACTGGTTACTATATCTTGCAGCTGCTTGCTTTACTTCCTCTGATTAAACACCCAAAACAAACCTGATAAATAAATTAAACAAATGAGAGCCAAACTTAAATATCTCAAACTATGATGCAGGGTAATGTTGCCGGAAGCCAGCAGATTGTTTTGGAAGGCCCTCTAACAAACGAGTATTATAAGATTCGAGATTTTCTTTACTCTCAGTTTTATTTACTGTGAATCTTCCTGTGAAGCTCTCAGACTCAGCAATTGATGATCTTTTGTTTCTCCTTTGTTTAGGCTTAAACGAATGCCTCGTTTTAGTTCATTAGGAAATGATGTGTAGTAGCACTGCTAGCCTGAGGAATTGTTGTATGGTAGTGAATTAAGCCAGGAACATTAACTTTTTGATTTAGTTCAAATTGTATTTAAACAATGTATGAACAATCCCCTTACCACGCAATTTGCGGGAGCCATTGAGGCACTGGGGTAATGTTGTTGTATGAACAAAACTAACTAATTTAAGTTTTGTTTATTTAGGTTTGTAAGGATCGTCTTTTTAACCATTTTTTTTTATTCAAGTATTGTATCTCTCCTTTTGTCTCATCACTAATGTTACTTGGAAAAACCCTCATATCACAAACGAAAAGCATCTGTTGTGAGGGTTTGAAGGCTACCACAGTTACGATTAAGGCGACTGTCCACATGGCCAAATGTGTGGATCTCATTTGAATTGAACGATATCTAATACGGTCTGTACTCACGTATACAACAAGATTGAAGATCTTAGGACTACGATACAAATTACAATTATACAAATTATTACTTTGTTGTCAGATGAAGTATCTGAATTGCGTATGCAACATTGGAATTACTTTTTTTTTTTAAGTTGTAAAGAATAAATTAGATTCTCATAGCCTTATAGGCTAGACGAGCCCGTTTATTAAGGTTCCCAAGTACATAACATTGGAATTACTATTATGTCCAAAGTTTTTATGTTTTTTTTGGTCAAATCCAAAGTTTTTATGTTGACAGTGAGTACATTATTATTATCTAACTCACTACTTTACAATTTTACATGGTACACCTATCTCATTTAAACCAACGACTTATCATGATCCACGATACATTCATGTTAATTATAAACTAGTATAGATCCCGCGCAATGCATGCGCGTTATAAATAGAGTTTTTATTTTTAGGGGTATTATTTATACATTTAAAATATATAGGTACCTTATTAATATTTATTTTTTCACTCCATCGTAGTTTGATATGAAGCAAAAAAAATTGCAATGAAAAACTAATCAAAGAGAATTGTAAAGTTATGAAATGTGTATTTTTATGAAAATATTTTTATTTTACCATAAAACTAAGAATCATTTTATAAATGTTCTCCAACTATTTTAATGATTTTTTTTCTCACGAAACTAATAGTAAGAATGTGTTAAATTTTCTAAAGTTATAATTATTGCATTATAGAAAATTACCAAATTATATTTTCGGAAAATTCACGTGGTACCCTTGAACTTTGTCGTTTTGCACGTGGTACCCAACTTTTTAAGTTTGTGTACATGATACCCTCTATGTTTGATTTTCATGCACAACATGCCTTTTTTGTCGCTAGAAAAAAAATCAATTGCGCATAACTAAAGTCGGAATTGAGAATCGGTCAATTTTTTTTCCTAAAATGATTATCTCGTCATAATCTACGATTTGAGAAAAAAAAATTATCTACCGATATTTTATGGGGTTTTTTTAAACGGAAATCTCAAATCAACCATATTTTCGATGTTAAACTTCCGAATGTCCATTTTCGTTTTATCAATTTATAGATCTCGAAGAGATGATCAATTTGAAAAAAAAAATAGTCAATTCCGATTTTTGGTTTATGATTTATGCTCAATTGAAAATTTTAAGAACGATAAAAAGGGCGTGTTGTGCTTGAAAAACAAATATCAAGGATATTATGTGCACAATCTTAAAAAGTTGGGTACCACGTACAAAATGGCAAAATTCGAGGGTACCACGTGAATTTTCCGTTATATTTTATTGTTTAACACCAATTTTATTTTATTTTATTGAACAAAGTTATAATTTTGAATTTAAGCAAAATATTATAGTTAATTATAAGATTATATTTTAATGAAAAGATAATAGTTTAATGAAAGAAAGTTTTACTTGTTTCCTTAGTTAGATAAATGCATTTTGGAGGGAAAACTAAGAGAATTTTTATTCTCTTAGTGGTAGACTGGTAGGGGGATATAAACATTCGATATTGAAATATTCACTCGTATACATAGTAATATCTACTTTTTATAAATTATTATCAATACGCAGTACTATTTTACCAACCAGCATTTCGACTCACATAAATTAGCAAGTCTGTCAAAATTTTACTCAGTATGATTGACAATTTCCCTTGAACACGAGAAAACTATATCTAAGCAATTAAGTATATCTTTGTATATACGATAATGTACTTCTTTAAAATCATTGACTAATTACAAAATTAAACCTCCAAAAAGATATAAATTATTGTTTAAGATGTTAATATATTCGTTTTAAACTTAAAACATGTCAAATATGGTATGTGAGACAAATAAGAATATGCCTAGAGACTAACAAATGAAAGCATATTTAACGCGTTTTTATCTTAAGACGGATATGACATTAGTACCGTTAAGAGGAGACTTACTAAAAAAAGATCTCACATTCTCAAGAGATCGGTGAATAATTATGGTGACAAATGAAACACCAATATTAGCTGACAAAATTGAGAAGATAAAACCCAAAAAATCCCAAAAATCCCCAAAAGTTGGTAGAATGGCAGAGTAGAGCAACAGAGTGAAAAAAAAAAAAAACAGCCAAATTTATTCCGATAACAATCTAACATACCCACTCACTTCTTAACACCTTCGAATAATTTAATCGCATCACCATTTTCTCCTCTTCAAACCACCCTCATATTCTCACCCATTTAAACAACCCAATTAAAAATTAATAAAGGAACAATCTTTGAACAGTTCTTTCAATTCTAATTTCTGGGTATTTCTGGGTTTTTTGTTCTGTGAATTGGGTAGTTTTTAGTTTTGGGTTTGAAGGATGAGTTTACTAACAACATCAGGAACAAAAACAACATGGTCATATCAGCTTCAGTTCAATTTTAAGTATAAGAAATCGCCATTGTTGTTGCTTAGAGCTCGAACTTTGAGTTTTGATGACCGGTGTCGGCGATGTAAGAGATTATCTGTTCATTGTCTTTCTCAGGATGAGGTTAAGAGTAGCAATCAAGAAGATAAAGATAAAAATGGTGTTGGAGATAGTAAAAATGATAGTTCATGGGTTAATTTGGGTAATGTTGATGCTGATTGGTTTGGTGATTCTGGTGATTCTCAGAAGAAACAAGGGATTGGAGGTTAAATTTGTTATAAAGATTTAAGATTCTATTGATTATTGATTGTGGGGTTTTTAATGAAGTGCTTGAATAATATTCCTATGTGTGGTGATTTAAACTGGCTCCGCTTCTTTTTATTGTGAAGTAGTAGTAATTCAATGCAATTCTGGATGCAATTTTCATTTTGATTGTGGGTTTTAATGAAGTGCTTGAATTATACGTTACGGTGATTTAAACTGGTTGCGCTTCTTTTTATTGTGATGCAGCAGTAAATTCAATGCAGTTCTCGATGCAATTTTCATTTTGGGTCATTTGGAAACGGTCTTTTTGTGATAGCATTAGGCTAAGGCTGCTTACACCCAACCCCCTACCCTGCAATTTGCGAGAGCCCTTGAGATACTGTAGTGGTGGTTCTGATTGTGTATTTATATTAGTGTATTGTGTTGTTATAGATGCTGACTCTTCCTTCTAACCCCTCTCCCTATGGTCGAGCGTGCTATCACATCCTCTTCCTCTCTCTCTCTCTCTCTCTCTGACTATGAAAAAAGCCTGCGGGAAGCACAAAGAGCTAAGCCACTAATGTGGTATGGCTCTGAGGCAAAATTATACGAGTTTTGGTTAAATATGATGAGTTGAAACATGGACCTTAATTTTCTTGCGTTTGTATGTTTTTGGGAATTTTAGGGAAGTCTTTGATAGTGGTTTATGTGGATTTCAGAATGTAACATAGTGTCCATGTATTAAGTTGTTGTTGGCATGCTAATTGTTTGGAATTCGCTTTCAAATGCTTGATTACTTTGTTGTGTTATTTTCTATAGACCTTGAACTACCGATGTATGAGATTTCGATCAACAAAAGAAAAATCTAATTGACTATCAATAGGAGATGCTAAAGTAGTGCTGAACTCATAATGGCAGTTTTGTGCTATGTATATGTAAGTTCTTTTGATGTTGGCAATGATTTTGAAATAGTTGGATTTCAGGAATCGTGGGAGTTGGGCTAGCCAGCGTTTTTCTTGTTGCTAGCATTACCGCTGCGGCTTTATCAATTGGCAAGAGAAGCAGTTCAAGTGAGTAGTATTCATTTAGTGTATATTTGTGTCCCAGCTTGTTTGTTGGTAGGAAGTTAGGAACTTAAACTTTTGAAGTCTTTTCCATTGCTGTCTCCTCAGCACCTAAAATGGAAAAAAAAAAATAGAACATGCCTTCTAAACTGCCTCGAACTTCGTTTTAATAATGCGCCTTTGAGGCGCAATGCACACTGAGGCACTAGCCAAAATGGCACGCTTTAGGTGATCCTTTTACATCAAGTGCAGAGAGCGAGCCCTGCTACTTATTAATTTTTTTTTTCTTTCTCTGGTCCCCCCTGTCCCGTTATCCCTATCTTTAACTTATTTACCTGGGCTCCTCAAAATCCCAAAAATGAGTGTTGTTGCTCAATGATTTTTGGAAATACCTATTTGTTTGCAAAAACAATGAACTTCATGTGCATGATGCATGCACCGTCCCCTTGCGCCGTACGTCTCATTGACACGGGTGCTCATTGCCTCAGTGTGCCTGGTGCCTTTTAGAACTAAGGCCTTCGAGATGATCTTGATGCTGACCTATATGACTGCTGAGTGCTGGCGCTGCTGATATTTTCAGGGCCGAGACAAACTATGGAGCCATTAACAGAACAGCAAGAACAATTGGTGACTTCAGGGGAAGAGGTTCTCTCGAAAGAAGAGAGTACAATTGATGTGAAGTATAACGCCCAAGACGAAGGTGATACCAATCTGGAAACCAATGAGTTTGAGTCAGCTGGCCTTGAAAAATCCACATTAGTCAGTGATGATGCTTCTATTGGAGAACAAATGCAATCTGATTTAAACAATTTGAATACAGTCTCGAACCCACCTGAATCTCCTTTGCCTGATGTATCTTATGAGAGTAACACTGTAGAAAACCTGGATATTGGTCCAGATGTGACTGATTTTAAATCCCTTAGAACAAATGAAGAGCAAGGAACCGTTGAATTGTCCTCAAGTACTACTTTACACGCCGAAGCTGATGATTTTGATAGTTCTAATGCCACAAAGGTTGATTCAACTCCTGTAGAGGAACTTCTACCGGTTGAAAATACCTTAGTTTCTGAACCATTAGTATTTGCTGATTCCGGTGAGAATCATGTCTCTGAAACAGTTGCTTTTGTACCCCAAACCTCTGTTGATAATCAGGATGGTGGAGGCGAGGTTATTGGTAACGAGACTGTCAATGAATCACAATCTCTACAGGATACCTTTACCTCTCGTGGGATTCCTGCACCATCACTACTTTCTGCAGCACTTCAGGTACCTCCTGGAAAGGTTTTAGTCCCTGCGGTCACTGATCAAAGCCAAGCACAAGCGTTGGCTGCATTGCAAGTTTTGAAGGTATGAATCTTGCATGTTTGCCATGGAGCAACTTTTGTATCATATATTCATATGTCGTGATGAATTATTGCAGTATGCTGTTCTCAGCTAATGCCTGGCATTGACCAATATTGCTTTGTGTTCATCTTGATATTTATGCTGTTTTAAAAAAGTATTGATGAAACTGAAAATACTAAACTGTTTGTGAATCTGCCAATAATGCTTGTATGAAAACGCCAGATCAAGCCATTGTTAGTTGATCATCTTTTATTAACCTTTGGTTGATTTATATGTATAAATTGTTGCCTTTTGTTGTTGCTATAGGTTTATCTCGCTGAGAAATCGCAACTTTCTCTGACTTCTCTAAAGACAACAGTTTTGTCATTTCCTTGAGACGTAGATCGTCTTTAGAGCACACGCTTTTATTTTTATGATGTCGCCTTCCAACTTGGATCTTGTCATGCAGTTTGCTTGGAGGCACCATTTTTCTGTTGCATTATGCTAGTTGAATATATTCTTCAGTTAGAGTTTTACACCATACAATCAGAATTACCTGTTTCTATGATTGTCGATTGATGCGTTTAGTTTTCACGTTAGCCACTGGAATAGATGAGATGTATTATCACTTATTTGTCTATTTGTGACATTTTCTCCTATATGATTCCATATTTCCGTCATTGGCCCATTTAGTATGCTAAGTTGTATTCCGTCCATCTTTTGCATTTCGCCTCATTTCCCAATATCGTGAGGGGAAATAAGAAATTTAAAAAGTGGGGCTCAATGGCAAATATGGAGAGAATAAGTTTTACCTGGATAGGAGTTTAAATGTTCTTGTTTGTTTGTCTACTAAGGTGGTTATGCTTTCTTCCCACACCTTTTTATATAAATACGAGTAACAATATTTTCGTTATGGAGTACGGTAATTTTGTCTACTCTTATGACTTTGCATGCCCATTTTAGGTGGTTGAGAGTGATGTTCAGGCAAGTGACCTCTGTACTCGCCGAGAGTATGCACGTTGGCTAGTTTCTTCTAGTAGTGCTCTTTCACGGTATGTACCAAATATCTCAAGTTTCTTTGTATCTTCTCTCGGTTTTCTTATTTTAACTGCTAAGTCATGTTATTTCTTCGCTTCAGAAATCTCATCTTGAAGGTGTATCCTGCCATGTACATAGAGAATGTTACTGAACTTGCATTTGATGATATTACACCAGAGGATCCTGATTTCACATCCATTCAAGGTATGTAGAAAACTACCGTGACTTACTAGGAGGTGTAATGATTGAGCAGGTTGTGTGTTATCTTGTGTACTCACTAATAGTTTTAATGTTCCAGGTCTGGCGGAAGCTGGTCTTATCTCTAGTAAGCTCTCAAGACGTGATATGCTTTCTTCTCTAGATGAAGATATAGGTTCCTTCTATTTCCATCCTGATAGGTGATTCTTTTTCATTTGGTACTACAAAGAATGCTTCTTTGGAAGTCGATTACTGATTATGCTTTTTTACCCATCCACCGATTATTTTTACCTTTATGTCATTACTTCAACTTGCAGTAACATTTTCTACTCCCTCCTCTTTTCGGTAACCTTTGGAAACAGCCTCCTTAAAATGTCAAAACTGTTTAAGACGAGACTATAAATAACTTGGCAAAGTGAGAAGCTTAATATCGGCATTGTATGAACCCATGCCCATCCTCCTGCAATCCTGCCGTTTCTGTTTTTGTAAACACTCTTTCGGGAATAACATGTTTATTTTTGCCATAATGTATGCTGCGGAAATCTGTTGTTGTCTATGCTATTATTGACTCTTATGTTTCGAACTTCTTTATTTTCCCACGCAGTCCTCTATCTCGTCAGGACCTTGTTACCTGGAAAATGGCCCTAGAAAAGAGACAGCTACCAGAAGCTGACAAGAAGGTTTACATAATAGTGGATATTCTATATTTTACTAACGACTCCGAGATGCATATGATTTAAATCAAAAACTCATTTCATATTCATTCATCTATAGGAATTGCATCAGCTTTCTGGTTTCATCGACATTGATAGAATTGACCCAAATGCTTTTCCTGCACTTGTGGCTGACATATCTGCAAAAGATCAAGGAATTGTGGCCTCTGCCTTTGGTGAGTCTTTATAATGAAAGGCTTCTCATAAAATTTTTTCCTTACATATTCTCATGAAAGACACTCTTATGATATGATAATCGTGACACTTGGCCTATATATTAGTGTAGTTATTCCCTGTATTTAAGTTTTTAATGGATTAATGGGAATATGGGGAGTTAAGTAAACTAACTATAAGGACCCAAACTTTAGAGAAAAGTAGCTATAAGGACCCAAAGTATTAAGATAAAGCTTTAAGGACCTCAAATTCTTATTCCGTCAAATGTAACTGAGGTTGCTAACACTTGGTTTGTTTGCATGGTTAGTATTTGTCATTTGTGTTCCTTTTGTATCTCTTCTTATTAGTTGATCTTTATGTTTATTTGAGTTTATATTAGGGAATATTGGTTTAAGTTTACTACTTCGTTCGTTTCGGAAATGTCACATATTCCGTCTTGGCGTATTTTTTATAAATGAAACATTTTATTTTGAGAATGTTATCACCTTAACCCTAATTAAAAAAAAATGAAGCAGTTCCAAATAATCAATAATAATACTACTAGTACATGACTACATGGTTCTACTTCTATACTTAGGGTTGGTATCCTTATCCATTTTTAAATATTGTCGATACGGTCTTGATGAAATTCGTACCGAATATACGGGAATTTTACTAAATATACATAAATTTATATAATTAAAACCGTAACTATATCGTATGTTTACGTATGATAAAACCGTATTATTGCTCATTCATTACTACAATAATACTCGTGTCTCTTCTCTCTTCATCTCACTTCTGCTTACTGAAGACCTCGTTCATTTTTTCCTGTTATTTTTTACATCATCTTTATGATCAATAATACGTATGGAAATAAAAACAATACAAAAACATATACTCCCTCCTATTCACCATTTTCTTCCCTATTTCCTTAAACGGATTATTCAGGTTTTCTTCCCCTTTCCTTTTTTGGAAAACTTTTACTCTGATTTTATTCATTCCTCTCTTCTATCACCAAACCCCACTCAACTCACAATTCCTTATTTAATTCTTATTTATTCATTCCTCTCTCCTATCACCAAACCACACCCAACTCACAATTCCTTATTTAATTCCTATTTATTCATTCATCTCTCCTATCACCAAACCCCACCCAACTCACACAATTCATACTTTATTCCCCTCCTAAAATCTTGTGCCCACAACAAAGGGGAACAAAATGGAGAATAGGAGGGAGTACTATTTACTCTTTCCTTTGATTTTCAAAAGCAAAGTAAATTCGCAATTTAAAGTCTTAGAATGATTTGTTCGAAATATTAAAGAACACAAATTTTTATTTAAGACCAGAACATACAAAAAAAAACTCTGTCTTGTATGTTCAAATGGCATAATATTTGACTCGTTTAACTGTTAAGACGGATATATTCGTTTTAAGGTAGACTAAATGATTAAAGAAATGGGAGAAATATAGAATGAAAGAAAAATGAGAATCAGGGGCGTTTAACACGTTGTGCAGCCACGAGCGCGGGAACGAAGCCTTCTGTTTTGATAAACAATTTACAAGTTTTATTGATAAAATTTGTTTTAAGACGCCTCAAATAAAAATTAGATTTTTTCAATGAAACTAGCTGAAATTAGCCTCATAAGATATAATTTCGTTTATCCTATAATCACTTAAACATATTCTTTGATCTTGTTTTGACTTAATTGCTGTACCCTATGTTTTGATTTATTATTGCTTTTTGTCAAAGTGTCTTCTTAATTGTGGTGGCTCACACTCTCACAGCCTTGTCTAACGGAGTAACGGCAAGTTAACGGAAGGTTGTTTTCAGGTCCTTAAAGCTAGTGTTTGATACTTTGGGTCCTTATCGCTATGTTTTAGGATACTTTAGGTCCTTTGTTTGTTGTTTACTCGGAATATGGGTAGGCATTTTAGTTATATGGGTTAGTCTTACATCCCCTTAAACTAAAAGAATAAGTCAACTAAAGGATTTTCCCGCTCAAATTCTTTAGCAAGGCAATGAACCTTCATTAATTGACTATTCTATAAAAATATTCTGTAGAAATTAAGCTCATATATGGTTATATCATCTTTTGAATCTTCCAATACTAAATTAAAACATGTGAGACATAATGACAAAATTAGTTTTTTTGTAAGGTGTTATAAATAAAAATTGTTTTTTTTGTAAGGTCTTATATGTAAAAGTTGTATATGACAAATTGCAATTATATACAATTTTCTTTTACACAAATTATAGGGTACACATTTTTTTAACCCAAATTATAGGGTAAGACGGTCTCATACACAACTCACAAGATAGACCATTTTTATTAAAAAAAATATATTTTTAATGCTACTAAGCAAGTTGTCTTCTTACACATTGGAACGTCTCACAGTGTAAAACCGTCTAAAACAATAAGTATTGTTTCTTTAACTACTAAAATCTGTATACATCACAATCTAAAGTACCATACATTAGCACGGGTTCTGCACTAGTTATGTTAATAATTAAATGATAGACTTTCACGAGACTAATTGTTTCTTTCTAAACCCGACTACCTGACATTTTGTGGATTGTTACCATTGACTCGTAGGCTACACACGACTTTTTCAGCCAGACAAGCCTGTCACCAAGGGCCAAGCAGCAATTGCTCTTGCAACTGGGGAGTCAGCAGAAATAGTTAGTGAAGAACTTGCTCGTATCGAAGCTGAATCCGTAGCGGACAAAGCGGTTTCTGCTCATATTGCATTGGTAGCTGAAGTTGAAAAGGACATCAATGCAAACTTCGAGAAGGAACTTATAATGGAAAGAGAAAAAATAAACGCTGTACAAAAAATGGCGGAAGAGGCCATGCAAGAAGTGGAAAGGCTTAGAGCAGAGAGAGAAGAAGAAAATAGTGCCTTAATGAAACAACGGGTTGCTGTAGAATCAGAAATGGAAGTACTCTCCAAATTGAGGCATGAGATGGAAGAGCAGTTGGAGGGCCTTATGAGCAACAAGGTTAAGATATCGTATGAGAAGGATATGGTTGAAAAGCTCAGGAAAGAGACTGAAGAAGAGAACCAAGCAATTGTTCGGCTACAATATGAACTCGAGGTTGAGCGAAAGGCTCTTTCCATGGCTCGGTAAGTATTCGAGATTTTTTCCTATTTCTGTCACATAGGATATTAAGATTTGTATGTAAACCAGCTGGTGCGACCAGTGGCGGATGTAAATACCTAACAGTATTTAACCATGGCGTCTGCATGACCGAAAAGGGATTTTTTATAAATATAAAAGCAGATATAGACTACAGAGGCAATATTTCCCTAGTGCCTCAAGAGCTCCTGCATATGGCAGTTAAAGGGGAATCGGAAACTCGAATGTACAGCCTTCTGTGTTGAGAACATAAAAAGGCTGTTTCAAGATGCCCGTGCGATTGCGTTAAAGTGACATTGAATGACTGGTAATTCACTGTAAAATGAAGCAGAAGCAATTTAGTGAGTAATTTTGGTTTATGCTATCATGATCAAGAATCAAAGAATAGTCTGTCTGTCTCCATTGGACATGAAAACAATAACACATATATGAAAAACAATGTAAAGGTATTGTAGATTTTAATTTCCACATTATTACATGGAACCCATTTAGAATCTTTCTAGATCCATCTCTGCCGACAGCATCCTTACCTGTTTCTCATTTTATCTGTTTCGTCTAATTCTCCCCCTATGTCGTGGCCATTGTACTTCTGCTTGATAATATGAAATTATATTTCAGAGCATGGGCAGAGGATGAAGCCAGAAGAGTTCAAGAGCATGCGAAAGTGCTAGAAGAAGCCCGAGATCGTTGGGAGAGACAGGGCATTAAAGTGGTTGTCAACGAGGACCTTCGTGAGGAAGCCGTTGCTGATGTTACATGGAGCAACGTAGGGAAGAAGCTTGCAATAGAAGAAACAGTCGATAGGGCCGACACTTTGACTGACAGGCTCAAGCTTATGGCTGGTCAAGTAACAGGAAAGTCAAAGGAGATAATAAACAATGTTATCAGTAAAATTCAGGAGCTAATATCAGCCATCAGGGAGTGGATCTCGAACATTGGCAAGAGGACTGTAGAATTTAAAGATGCCGCCTTTGCAAAAACCGCAGAATCTGTACAAGGCCTACAGGAACGAGCAGTTGGTGTTAGTGTGACTGTGAAAGAAGGTGCGAAGCGGGTTGCTGATGATTGCCGAGGTGGTGTTGATAAATTTACTCAGAGGTTCAAGACTTAGGCTCCTTCCGTCTCTAATATAAGTTCTTTTTATGAGCTTTGGCTGGTGGCCCAAACAATTTTTGAACAGCTCTACTTGGAGATTTATATAACGCTGTTTAGTTCTTGTGAATTAATTTTAGTGCAGTAGAGTTTACCCTCCCACATTGAAAAATGTACATGCAGAGTATTACTCTTAATAAGCGATCGGACTAGTTTTCAGGGAATGTAATCTGCATTATGTAATAATACTGGGAAGCTGTGATACTTGGGACGGAATAACACAAATGTATTGAAATGCAACACTGTTTTAAGCCTGAACTCCCTTGATCCCGAACGTGCACTTCAGTAAAGTATAGGTATCTGAGTGCATATGATGAAAAGCCCATTCTCTCGCAGAAACTAGTTGTGATACTTTCAATGCAAATCAAGATCCTCTGGTATTCCAAGGCTACTCATAACTCGGTTTACAAACCATGATAGGCTGATAGCGCCTTGGCCTAAAAGTCTACTCGTAACTCGGTTTACAAACCATGATAGGCTAATAGTGCCTTGGCCTAAAAGTCTCTTACAAGAAATGTGTGGAGTCTGGATCATTCACTAAAACAAAGTGGAATGGAGCTCGAAACTCCAACTCTATCATATGAGCTCTATTTATCTCGAGTCTTTCAGCACAACACCGTCTCGCAAGGACACAGAGTATACAACCAAAGACCAGCACAACTAGTCAACAATTTTAAACCTGTCTTTCAATAAAAAAAAATCAAGGAAAAACGAGTGAACAAGAGCGAGACAAAGTGTAACGCAACAATATTTTCTTTAGGAATACCAACACGACAAGCTATCGTCAATTACTACAGCAGAGACCAAAAGAGTTGTCGACATTTCAAATGGCGGAAAACAAAAATCTGAAGTGATACACCAAGTCCAACTTAAACTAATCTGAAATACTTCCTAGGGGATATTGCAGAAGGCCTAGAACATAAGCAACTGCAAGGCTCATTTCTTCTTGTCGGCTCCTCCAGCAGCCCTCATCTTGCGCAGAACATTGGACATCTCTTCACGCTTCCTCTTTGCCCTCTTGTGGGTGCCCAACTTTCTCTTAGCTACCTTCAATGCACGTTTGTCTTTCCCAACTTTCAATAACTCTGTTATTCTCTTCTCATATGGGGCAAAACCAGCAACCTCCCTTATCACACCTCTCACAAAATCCACCCTCTTTGTTTTTTTCTGATGAAAAGAGAAAACAGTGGCAATTTAGTTACCATAAGTATTTTAATTTTACTGATGTAGAAATGGACCAATTATTTTGGGTGAACAAAAAAGCAAATGAGAAGATAAATGAGATGACATCTAACTTCTGAACTCCTAAGCTTATTCTAGAAGTATTCCTATAATTTAGTTTGCATCATGTTAATACGAAGTACCACATTCGAAAGTATATTTTAGAAAGATAATTTGCATTTTTTAACTTAGAAACGCTCTGATGAGCATACATACATACATACATACATACCCCTTTGCGATCAGATGGGCGAGGAGCCAATTCCTTCTTAGTGACAATATGACCCTTGTTCAAACCCACAAAAAGACCTGTATTCGGCTGTTTTGGTGCCATTTCCTGCACGGAAACAAATAAACATTAACCAATAGCTAGCTATTACTCCCCAAATAACCCCACTTTGAATCAAAGCAACCAATGAAACTAGCGTTCTATAGGTATTTAATGTAATCAGAAATCAGCCTTTTGCAAAGCATTACATAATTCAAGTGTTCAACAATACATTTATATGACCAAAAGTATAACTCACAGTCTCATATTTAAACCAACTTAACTATTCATATCTCCTCCCATTCAATCGATTCTTCACGTTTCATTTAAATACTCCTCACAAAAGTATACAAACATAAAAAAAAAAAAAAATGGGAAACATTACTAAGTATTTTGGCTGATTTAACATCGACATAGTCTCGTACAGTCCTAGTGCTACTATAACACGGTCTAGCACAAGGCTTAGTGCTACAATAATACTCCCTCAATAGCGATCAATAGTTATCATTGTGTGAAATTTCCGTCACATATTTCAAACAACGATAGATAGCTATTGAACAATAGCGATCAATAGCTATCTAAGGTAAAATCAATTGACACGGTCTCATAAATGACTTGGTGCTACTATACTACTGCGCCGAAACTAGAACAATTGCAATTACATTAACATCTCAACTAAATACAATCGACTTTTACAACTACATTCATTGCGCCATATGACAATGCAAAACAGCAGAAATTACTATCACATTATTCACAAAGTGAAACAATATCATCATTATAGCACAACTTTAACCTTCAAAGTTAAAATTATGTAAATGTATAAACAAAAAAATTAAAAAATACTAAAAACAAGTAAAAAATTAGCTGATCAGAGCACAAGAAAACGGATGAAAAACATAAAAATCATAAAAGTCAAAGATATAATGAATTTATGAACAATTCAATATGCGAATTAAAATGGGTATATACATTAATTTGCAGAATTATCGATCTACAATTTGACAAAGAGAGATGCTTACTGTGGAGAGTTGTGAAGCAAAAACCCTACAATTTCCCACAAATTGTATTTGAATTGAGATTTAATAGTAGGGTTTTATAACTGCTTAGATTATTTATGGGCTGTTCTTAAGAATCAGGACTTGAGTGGGGGTTTTCAGTCCATTAGTGTAATGGTCATTGGTCACTTTGCTTCTCCTTTTTTTTTTTTTTTTTTGAGGAGGAATCGCAACCGTTACATTTGGTTTGTACTAAGTAAACTATCGGGTATACGTAATAGCTTGCAATTCACGTATACCAGGTAAGTCTTCCGAGAGGCAAGAGCGATAGACTCGAAGTCTTGAAGGTCTAACACAGGTCAAATATTCCACAAGATTGCTCTTGAGGAGGTTTAAATCTCATAGGTGCTCATTCATGGACGAATTTTACTCTTTCATATACTTTTTTCCATTTTTTTTTTTTTTTTTGATAAGGTAAGAAAACTAGGTTGATCCTCTAGGGTAGGACCAACCTATCTCATCCTTTCGAATGAGGGAGTTAAGTTGAAGCCACCAGCTATCAAACCACCTTGAAAGAGTTGGACATGAATGTCCAATAGAAGCAATGAAGTCAGTAACCTTGTTGGCTTCACGAAAGCAATGTTTAATTATCACTTCATCGAAAAAATGAAGGTCTAATTTCACATTCTTAATAATACTAGAAATTTCCCAAGGAATTTGTCGGGTACCTCTAATATAGTTAATCACACATAGATTATCACCCTCCACAATTAACTTTGAGATTCCTAAATATTTAGCTGCTAAAATACCTTCTTTTAAAGCGAGAGCTTCCGCAACAAGAATACTGTTGGAACCGCACTTTTTTTATCCTAACAAAACGACTTTACCATTGTGATCTCTTATTGAATATCCTAAGGCAGCTTTACTACCTTCTATTCTTGATCCGTCAAAATTTAGCTTTAGGAAGCCGTTTCTAGGTTTTTCCCACCAAATTTCTTCCTTACTATAATTGTTTCTAGCCGACTCTTCTATCTCGGGGTTGTTGAGATCCTTAAATCTCGTCACATTCCAGGTCTTAATGCTATTATTACATAAAGTAATAAGTTTGCTTATACTTAAGTTAACATTATTAAAGATAATGTCATTTCTTTGAAACCATGCATTCAACCAAATAAAAATAATCTTAGTGAAATCATCTTTTGAAATTAAATCTTTGAGAAATTTAAGTTTCCTTAAAAAACTTTGACTTGTAAAATTATCATATTTTGACACAAACTCATTGAAACTAATAATGTTCTGGTCTTGGATGACAGATCCAATCAAGGGACATTCGTAAAAGAAATGATTTTTGCTTTCAGTAGGATTGTTGCACAAAACACAATGAGATGGGACATTAATATGACTCTTAAGAAGTCTACTTTTCGTTGGGAGACCGTCAACACAGGCTTTCCAAAGAAAAAATTTCAATTTTGGAGGAATATTCAATTTTCAAACCCACTGAAATTCACATTTGTCAAGAGCTTGATCGAACAAACCTTGCGCTAACCAAGTTCTTTGTCTTGGTAGAGAAAGTTCCGTCTACGGAATGACCCCCAAATGAGGGTATCGGAATATCATTATGTGGTAGTGGAATGTTAGTAATCTGATTAACTATATCGTTATTCACTAAACTGGATAATTTACAAACATCCCATTGTTTGTCTGAGGTTATGAAATATTTAACCAAAAGATTAGGGTCACGGTTACTATCATCATCAATCATAGTGCTTGTAAGTGGGTGTGAAAAAACCCAATTATCAGACCAAAACTTAATGTTGCTACCATCACCTACTTGCCATCTTAGTCCTTTTCTAAAGAGATTTCGAAGACTCATAAGCTTACGCCATTGCCAAGAGGATACTGAGTTTGGTTTATGGTCAAAAAGTGAACAATTTTTCAAGTATTTTTTAGTTATCACTTTGACCCATATATTTTCCTTGTCCATAAGAATTTTCCACAAGAGTTTTATTTGGAGAGCTTTGTTAGCTACTTCAGACGTTTTAATTCCTAGTCCACCCAAAGATTTCGGTAAACAGACTTTTTGCCAACCAATCAAATTAGGGGATCGTTGAGAGGGATTCTTGTTCCAGAGAAAATCTCTATTAATCTTGTCCAATCTTTTATGGATTGATGAGGGAAGCAAGAAGCTTTGCATTTGAAAAGTTCCTTTCGAGGCTAAATTTGCATTAATTAGAACTAGTCTACCTGCTTGTGATAAAGAATTCGCTTTCCATTTTGATAATTGATTATGAGAAGAAAGAATAATACTGTCGAAAGTATTTTTAGTAACTCTACTATCAATGATGGGACAACCTAAGTACTTACCTAGGTGAGCTTCCTCGTTCATATGAAGAATACCTCTAAAGGATTCTCGAAGAGGTCGGTCAATATTTCTAGTGCATTGAAAAGTGGATTTGTCAAAATTGATAAATTGTTCTGATATCGTGCAAAATTTATTTAAAATAAACTTAATGGTTCTACAGCTCTGATTAGATGCTTTAGCGAAAATGATAGTATGATGGTTATCAAATAATACCTCGCAAGTGCACGATTGTCGTTGTACACTATTGAGGGTCGATCCCACGAGGAGCTAGGGAGAGTATTAATCGTTTTAAATCTTTGTTTAGCTAAGTCGACAATATTTGGATGAGGTTTTAAACTAAACAACTAAACTAAATAAAATAAAATGCAAATTAACAAAAGATGATAAATGAGTAAGAGGGGAATAAAGTTGTAAATCAAATGATTAAAAGGCCTAAAACTCGGTTCTCCCACAACAATTCATAATTCCACATATTGATTCCCTAGGCTAATCATTTAGGTAAACGGGCAAGGAGGAGATGGCTCTAATTCGCCTAAGACCCCTCTCTCGGGTTCGAAGTAGGACACTAGCACTACCCACCAACCCCTCTCTCGGGTTCGAAGGTCGGAATCCTTAACTCAACACCCAACAACCCCGAAAACGTGCACATTCCCAAGGTGATCAAGAACTTGGTCAAGGTCATTAAGTACTCATCGTATTCCGGGTCATCCCACTCCCTCTCTCAAGGGTCGATTTCAAACGCTAGTCTAGAGGCACCCTCCCTCGGTTCTCCCTTTCGGTCTCAACCTAGGTTAGCAATAGGACCAAATTCCGGGTATCCAATTTACAACCTAACCAACTCTCGTTGGTGGACAAGGGTTACAAATTACACTACCCAAAATCAATCCATAAACCAAATCATTCCTCTAGACTACCCTCACCAATTTCCCCCAACAATTAGCCTTTATGAGATTCAATTAATGAAGTTACTCATGTCGGGTCAAACCGAGTCCTAGAAGGAAACTACTCACAAATCATGGTACCAAGAGCAATAAAAACAACAAAGATGGTATCTTTATGCATAATCATGATGGAAGTGTAAATTCTATTACTAATCATGCAAATACCCAACTCAAATTACAAGGAAAGACAATTTAATTCAAGAAACAATGAAGATTAAACTTAAAGGCACAAGCTTTAACTCAATAAACACAAAGACTCAATCTTTAACATGAGAAATCAAAGATTCAATCTTGTAAACAACAAGGAACAATCTAACAACAAAGATAAAATTCTAACATAAACAATTAAGATAAAGCTTGAAAGAAAAGCAAGTGTAAACAAATGAAAGTAGGAAGAGAAATTATACCAACTCAATTGCAAAAGGTGGAAATTTGGATTCAACTATGGAAGGATTCTTCAATTCCCCAAATACAACCCAAAATTACTAATTGTAAACTAATGAAAAGAGAAGAACTAAACTAATAATTCAAGAAAGATAACAACTTTTTATTCAATGAAAAATGAGAGAAGAAATATGAGGGTTTTACAATATTGAGAGAGTAAGAGAGACTCATTTCTAATCTAATTTCTAAGGTAAGTAATGTGTGTCTAATGTGTTGTAGTCTCCTTTTTATACTAAGTCTAATCTAATAATACCACTAATAATACTAATACAACTAATAATATAATAATAATAATAATAATAATAAATAAATAATAATAAGGGTTTTTCTATGGGGTACCCTCGAACTATATGCTTTTCTAAGTGGTACCCTCGCGTTTTTCAAATTACCAGTTGTACCCTTAAACTCTAGTAGTTACCCCTAAACGTGCCCATTAATTTCTAAACCGTTAAGTTTAGGCGTTGAGTGCATAGGTGGCATTATGAGTTGGACTACTAATGTTGACTGGACTATGACTGGGCTATGTATAACTTCCTACTGTTAAGTTCCTCTTCATCCAGAATACTCATTTGCCAAAGTTTCAATTTAATAGTAAAGCTCAATTTAATTCTCCATTACCAGCTACTCCATCGACCCATGCAATTCACCTAATTCACCACCAAATACATCCATCAACACCATTGTACTTATATACCATTATCAATCACCATTAAAAATACCACCATGGTCCATGGATCGACCAATGAAGCAAGCCACCATCGAACAATCAATTCAAATCGCCATGATTTGATTAAAACCACCGTAGCCACCCTTATCTCGTGCACTGCAACACATTACCTCCAACATTTCCATGTTTCTTTGCGAAAACCGGAGCTCCTCATTGTCGCAAAACCGGTGAGCCACCACCGGAGCAAGACTACCCGGCCGCACCTCGACCACCACGAGCCACCGTGGATTATTCCTTTCTGCACAAGTCCAGATCCAACAACCAAATGACCGCCCCCTCCTCCTTAAAATACCACCAAATCGGGGCAAGAACAGTTGCGCATCACCTATTTGAACCACCGTGCACTAATGACCGTGCATATATCCTATTTATATTATAAATAGGGGGAGAATGGCTGAGTAACATATAAATAGGAGATTTGAGGAGGGAAGTATATAATATAATCAAAGAGGAAAGTTAAAGAAATAAAAAGGGGGGGAGGGGTGGATTTACTGAAAAATAGAAGGAAATTAAAGTGATAGCATAGTCATCCTACTTATTCCAACTCATCATGCCACATATGCACTTAACGCTTAAATTGACGGTTTAAAACTTAATGGGCACGTTTGTGGGTAATTAATAGAGTTTAAGGGTACAAGTGATAATTTGAAAAACGCGAGGGTACCACTTAGAAAAGCCAATAGTTTGAGGGTACCCCATAGAAAAACCCTAATAATAATCTCCAAAAATCACGATACACAGCTCCAACCAACTTCCCAACTCTTTGTCTTCTTCTGCCAAAAGCAAAACGACGCACAACAAACACCCGACCGGGTATAATTTCGCCCGACCGGGCATAAGTTCACCCGCCCGGGCATAGTTTCGCTCCTCGGCTGCAATAAATCCTTTTCTTGCTTATTCCCTTCTTCTTCTCTTTTTCACGATGGTGGTGATTGGGTCTGGGCTTGTATTCGGTTCGTTATACGAAAATGGTCGGAGCAGGGGAGTTGAGTTGTTTGATGCGTCCATGGCGGTGGATGAATTGGTGGTCGAATGGCAGGTGACGAATCTGGGCTGGAAGAGAAGACGCGCCTGGTGGTTCTCATGGTGGATAGTCAGAGGTGATTGCCGGTGGATGTATGGTGAAGGCCGATTGAACGGTGATGGTGGTTGAATGGTGAAGGGCGAAGTGATGGTTGATTGGCGCAGGGAAGGTTGCACGGCTGGTGGTTGCTGCTCGGAGTCGATATCGGGATCCAGCGTGGCCGAATTTTGGGCGTGAATGGTGATGGATATATGGTTGATGATGGTATGGTGATGTATGATGATGATGTATAATTGTAAATGAATGGTGAACAAATGTGTGGCAATTATTTTGATGAATTGATCTTGGCATTTGGTATTAAATTCAAAGCAGTAGCAGCAGGGGCAAGGAAATACGATTTTGCCTACTTTGACTTTCCTCTCACATTCCCATTCCTATTCATTTGACTCCGTCTTATTTTACTTGTTCTCGAGTAACTCGGTACCTATATGACAAAAATATGAGAACAAATTCCAAATTTCCGAAAAGTAGCATAAATTGACGCAAATTAATATAAAGTAACTAATATTCTATTTTATTTTAA
The DNA here is from genome assembly GCF_048544455.1 of Silene latifolia. Classification (NCBI taxonomy): domain Eukaryota; kingdom Viridiplantae; phylum Streptophyta; class Magnoliopsida; order Caryophyllales; family Caryophyllaceae; genus Silene; species Silene latifolia. The sequence goes on from NC_133537.1 coordinate 323,314,301, forward strand.
AATGACTAAATAAAACTTAATCGAGTTATTTAATTGATCAAATAAGAGATAAAGTATGGGTCAAAAATGGGTAAAGTATTGTGTTATCAAATCTCCCCACACTTATCTCTTACTCGTCCTCGAGTAAGTATTAAATAAGCTAGAGACCCTTAGTGTAAAATGACTAACTAAACTACTAACATCCGATGAGAGGCAATTAACGGGCCTTCTCCGTCCCTTCAACTCACAACGAAACACAATGAGGTATGCATCCCGATGCAAGGCAAGTGGGGGCTTGCGGAAAATTTTGACACATTCCAACATTTAAGCACGAATCAACATATAAGATGCATCACAAAAAAGTCAAACCGCTTTCCTCATCTAAGCGGCCGTTTTTCGTTCAAGAATCGAACAAAGAGAGTCATTAGTGGAGGATGTCGTCTCCGGGTCTTACCAAGGTGTCGACTCCTTAATTCAAGCTCAAGTAACCAATATTGACAACACGGGGTGCCTAAGAAACAAATTCTAGGCGGGAAAGGGGAAGTACTTCGCTATACTCCCAAGAATGACACGACACACGCAAGATTCAACTCCATATCAAACCTTTGAACAAAAGGAGACCAAAGACCGACTCTCACGGGTTTCACTAGTCACTCAAATAAAAGAACGGGGTGATTTTTGTGACAAAAAGTAGCCAAAATCACTCTCCTAACTCGACTTGCGAAGCATGCCCGCAATCTAATATGGTACTCTATCCAATATCGGCAAGAGAAATGCCAAATGATGCACATACAAGAGAGACAACCGGGTTGTAATGGGCTTGGGTTCGGTGAAAAGGGGTTGGTGCAAGCACCGTTTTTAGGAAATGTGGGGCTAAAGATCGAGTAGTCGCCACATCTAACCAATTCACTAAACTCAACCAATAATGCAAATGAATTCCTTCACAAAATATGACAAGATTGTCATTTCCAAAAATTATTCAATCCTCTTCAAAACAAACTCTTTGCAAATTACCAACCCTTTATTTGAGACAATAATATACATTCTTTTCTTTTTGCTTTTTCATTTCATTTTTCTCTTTTTCTATTTGTTTTTCTTCTTCATTTTTTTTTTCTTTTTCTATTTGTTTTTTCTTTCTTGCATTTTGTGCACCTCTTATTAGACAAAAGTAGCCAAAGTTAAATTTCACTCATGTGGCATTAAGATCATACACCTCAAGGTGAGTCAAAATTTCAACCCAAATATACTCCACAAAAGAACCACAATGACGAACTACTCAACCAAGGTGAGTTGTTTATGGGATGTAGTTATTTTGTTGGCAATAAAAACGATAAGGCTTAGGCTCAAAATGGGTTAACAAAAGGAAACAATTGACTCAAGGGCATAACAAAAGCTTATTTGGCTATTGTGAGGTTACTTTATTTGAACAAAGTTGTCTCAATATGCACACCGACACTTCTACGGTAAGGAATGAGCACCATACTTATGCGTTTTGACATGACATACCACGTAAGGAGAACTACTCTCTTGACCTAAACGGGACCGGTTTGATGGACCGGCCATAAGGAGGCTCTATCCTCACATTTTAGTAGCTATGTCGGTCTAAGGTCAAGTCTCGGGCCTAATACGGTCTCACAAGGTGGTCGCAACTTGGTTGTTAAGCTAAACTTCCGGGTTTTTGCAAGCAAAAAACCTAACATGTATCATCAAGAGGTACGAGCTATCAAGAGGGAAATGACACGGGCAAAACAAATTATCATCATTGACGACATATACCCTCCACATTTAGACCATCTATGCAACTATTTACATACGAGATGCAACGTGTATGAAATGCAACTAAACATATGAACAAACTACGTGAATGCAAGAGTGAACACATATATTCATGTCTAATCTAAATGCATACAAGTTCTAGTCCTAACAACACATCAACAACACACGCATATCCAAAACGGTTCCCAAAAGGAACACCCACATGACATATCCCGTCCTCCTCCATGCTTATATATACAAAAAGAAAAGGAAGGATAAAGGAGAAAGAATTGGAAGAATTTTACCAAGCGTCTTCTCCGATGATTCATGTGTTGCCTATCAAAATGGTTAGGACAAATGCAATATATATAATATAAACAATGCAATATTTTTGAAATTTTTGAATTTTTTCAATTTTTAGGCGTTTTTGTATTTTTCTCAAATTAACAAGCAAATATATATACAAATATAAATAATATGCACAAAGTGGATATTTCCCTCCCCACACTTGAAACTTACATTGTCCTCAATGGAACAAAGCATAGGGAGAGAATAAGAAGAATAAATAACATATTTTTGTGTTTTTCAAATTTTTCAAAATTAAAGACATGTTTTTGATTTTTTGAATATTTGAAAATAAATAACATGTTTTTGGCATTTTTAAATGATGGAATTTCCTCCCCACACTTATTTATTTACATAATTCCAATGGAAATAAATGTGTGGAGGAAATTTCGAAATAAAATACATGTTTTTTTTTTTTGAAGATTTTTTTTATTTTTCAAATTTTTAGTGGTTTTTGGTTAATGAATGTTATGCATGAATTATTCTATATGCTAAATTTAAAGGACAATGCAAACTACACTACATGAATGCAAAGAGAGCTAATTTAAATTAACTCCAATTCGGTTAAGTAAACTAAATGCAAATGCAAGCAAAACATAAACAAAGCAAGGGAAGAGAATACTAACAATATGGTGGTTCTTAAGGGACTCCACCAAACCTCTCATCCAAAATTTTGTTTCTTGAATTTCCAAGTAGCGTGATCCATGTCACTCAAGGCACGAAGTAACCGGTCAAAAGCTTTAACAAAAGCCTCAAACAAGCACAAGTAACACCATTTCATAGCATACCACAACCAACTTCTTTTCCAACGCTTCTTCCCATGGTTCCTCTTACTCTCCTTGGCTTCCTTTTTTGGGTCCTCTTGATAGTTAGAACCCTTAAACTTGAAATGGTAGCTAGGTGGTAAGAGGAACGGAATCTCATAAGTTTCACTTGTTGGACAACTCTCTTCTTGGTCACCAAGGTAAGGAAATTGGTAAGGAATAGTAGGTGGAGGAGTCAACTTCTCAACATTGAGGTTCATGGTGTTGTCATTTTTATCCCAATTTTCTTGACTCTCCTTTTGACCCGAACTATTTCCATTGAGAGCCGCCTCCAAGGCATCAATTTGAGCTTCCCAATCACTTGAAGAATTATCCGACCAAGGTGCACCTTCAAAAGAGCTTAGAACAAATGAATCCGGAGAGTTCAAGAATAATTCAATCTCATCATTAATTTGGTCTTCAAATTCATCTTTTCTTGAGTCATCTTCACCCAAATGTCCTTTAACATCAACTCTCAACACAAGATCACCTCCATTTTCCTTCTTGTTTGTTGGACAAACTTCCAATGGATCCAAATGTGAAGGCTCAAGATTATGCTCATTCGAGCAATCCTCCAACACATCCACTCTACAACAAGAGTCACTCATAGAAGGAGATTTCATGGAATTTTCCAACGAGAATTCTATCTTGTCATCACCAACTTGAAGAGATAGTTTGCCATTTTTCACATCAATCAAGACACCCCCCGTAGCAAGGCAAGGGCGTCCTAGGATGATTGGAATTTTGGAATCCTCGGGAATATCCATCACATAGAAGTCGCAAGGTATCACAAGCTTTCCCACTTTGAGTGGTACATCTTCCACAAGGCCAATTGGATACCTCACCGATCTATCCGCAAGTTGCAAAGATACTCTTGTAGGTGAAAGTTCAACACCCTTCAATTTCTTGAAGATATTGAGAGGCATGAGGCTAATGCTTGCCCCCAAGTCACACAAGGCTCTCTCAATATGAACGGTCCCAATTGTGCATGGTATGGAAAAACTACCCGGATCTTCAAGCTTTGGTGGCATCTTGTGCAATAGGATAGCACTATATTCTTGTGATAAATTGACCATGGTACTTGGACCCAATGAATTTTTGTTGGAAATCAACTCCTTCAAGAATTTTCCATATGCGGGTATCTCCTTGATGGCATCAATAAAAGGCATGGTGATGTTCACACCTTTCATCATGTGCATAAATTTTCCATACTTTTGCTCAAGCTTTGCTCTTGCCAACCTTTGAGGGAAAGGGATTGGTGGCACATATGGTCTCACGACTTGTTGCTTGGGTTCCTCAACAACCTTGGTGGGTTCATCAAAAACCTTGGTGGACTCATCAACAAGCATGGGAGTCTCTACAACAACCTCTACAAGATCATCTTCAACCACTTTTGGTGGTTCAACCACAACTTCCGGTTTGCGACTCTTTTTCCTCTTTACGAACACCCGATCTTCCAACTCCCTACCACTCCTCAAATGTATAGCATTAATGGTCTCGATTTTACCCGGAAATTTTCCATTCGAGGCTTGAAATTGACTTATTTGAGAAGCCAATTGAGAGATTTGATTATCCGTCATTCTTTGGGAGGCTTGCATTTGAGTCCTTAGTTGGTTGATAGAGGATGTTGCCTCCTCTTGCATTTGGTTGGAATGAGTGATGAATTGGTTTTGAGAACTCATTAATTGCTCTATCATGAGCTCCATATTTGACTTTGGTTAGGTGGATTGTTGAAAGGGTTGAGAAGTTTGGTTGAATTGTTGGGAATTTTGTTGAAATGGTGGGTTGATTGGTTGATTGAGTGGTTGAAATTGTGGTCTTGGTTGAAAGGTGGTATTTTGCTTTTGGGCTTGGAAATTTGGTGTAAATTGTGGATTTTGTTGGAAAGTGGGGTTTTGGACATTTTGTGAGCCATGGGAAAAATTTGGGTGGACTCTCATTCCGGGATGGTATTGATTGTTGTTGAATGCTTGTCTAGCCGGAATTGATTCCCACACTCCATTCACTTGCTCCATACAATTTGCCTCTCCCATCATCAAAGGACATTCATTTGGTGGATGCCCTTGATCTCCACAAATCTCACAACAATACATTTGAGACCAATTTAATGAAGATTTTCTTGAGGTGTTACTAGAGTTCAACAAAGCAACTTGTTGCTTGAGTTCCTCTATCAATCTCTTGACTTCCACATTGTTTGTTGATTCCACATTGGACTTCCCTTTCCTCTTGTGGCGATCATTATTCCAATGAAAAGTACGGGATGCCATCTCTTCTATAAGCTCCTTAGCCGTCTTGTGATCAATTTTGTCTAATGCCCCTTTTCCCGAGCCGGAATCTAGGTTCATTTTCATTTCATTGCTCAACCCCTCATAAAAGTTGTTGATCAACTCATCATCTCCGATCCCGTGGTGAGGACATAACCTTTGGAGTCCCTTATACCTTTCCCATGCCTCGTAAAGGGTCTCATCATCATGTTGGGTGAAGCCTTGGAGCTCACTCTTGATTCTTGCGGTCCTTTGTGGTGGAAAGTACTTGTTCAAGAAGGCCTTGGAGACATCATTCCAAGTTCTAAATGAATCGGGCTCACAACTCTTCAACCATTCCTTAGCACTCCCCCTCAAAGAATAAGGAAAGAGCCTAAGGCGGATTGCATCCTCCGACACTCCATTTGCTTTAAACATGTCACAACTATCCAAGAATTCATTAAGATGTTCATTGGGGTTTTCGGTGGCTCCCCCTCCGAATTGGTTTCCTTGGACTAGTTGTAACAAAGTAGCCTTCACATCAAAGTTATTGGCTTGAATAGGTGGCTTGACAATACTTGGGTTCACCACCTTCTTCGGAGCCAAATTATCCCTCATAGGAACCGCGACCATTGTTGTTTCTTCGGGAATTCCAAATGGATTCTCAAAGAACTCAAGATTGTCCGGTTCTTCTAAAACACCTTCCACTACTCAAGAAAGGGATTAGTAAAAAAGAAAGACCTAGTCTAAACTAGAATAAAACGATTAATATCTAGCCTTTGCTCCCCGGCAACGGCGCCAAAAACTTGATGGTTATCAAATAATACCTCGCAAGTGCACGATTGTCGTTGTACACTATTGAGGGTCGATCCCACGAGGAGCTAGGGAGAGTATTAATCGTTTTAAATATTTGTTTAGCTAAGTCGACAATATTTGGATGAGGTTTTAAACTAAACAACTAAACTAAATAAAATAAAATGCAAATTAACAAAAGATGATAAATGAGTAAGAGGGGAATAAAGTTGTAAATCAAATGATTAAAAGGCCTAAAACTCGGTTCTCCCACAACAATTCATAATTCCACATATTGATTCCCTAGGCTAATCATTTAGGTAAACGGGCAAGGAGTAGATGGCTCTAATTCGCCTAAGACCCCCCTCTCGGGTTCGAAGGTCGGAATCCTTAACTCAACACCCAACAACCCCGAAAACGTGCACATTCCCAAGGTGATCAAGAACTTGGTCAAGGTCATTAAGTACTCATCGTATTCCGGGTCATCCCACTCCCTCTCTCAAGGGTCGATTTCAAACGCTAGTCTAGAGGCACCCTCCCTCGGTTCTCCCTTTCGGTCTCAACCTAGGTTAGCAATAGGACCAAATTCCGGGTATCCAATTTACAACCTAACCAACTCTCGTTGGTGGACAAGGGTTACAAAATACACTACCCAAAATCAATCCATAAACCAAATCATTCCTCTAGACTACCCTCACCAATTTCCCCCAACAATTAGCCTTTATGAGATTCAATTAATGAAGTTACTCATGTCGGGTCAAACCGAGTCCTAGAAGGAAACTACTCACAAATCATGGTACCAAGAGCAATAAAAACAACAAAGATGGTATCTTTATGCATAATCATGATGGAAGTGTAAATTCTATTACTAATCATGCAAATACCCAACTCAAATTACAAGGAAAGACAATTTAATTCAAGAAACAATGAAGATTAAACTTAAAGGCACAAGCTTTAACTCAATAAACACAAAGACTCAATCTTTAACATGAGAAATCAAAGATTCAATCTTGTAAACAACAAGGAACAATCTAACAACAAAGATAAAATTCTAACATAAACAATTAAGATAAAGCTTGAAAGAAAAGCAAGTGTAAACAAATGAAAGTAGGAAGAGAAATTATACCAACTCAATTGCAAAAGGTGGAAATTTGGATTCAACTATGGAAGGATTCTTCAATTCCCCAAATACAACCCAAAATTACTAATTGTAAACTAATGAAAAGAGAAGAACTAAACTAATAATTCAAGAAAGATAACAACTTTTTATTCAATGAAAAATGAGAGAAGAAATATGAGGGTTTTACAATATTGAGAGAGTAAGAGAGACTCATTTCTAATCTAATTTCTAAGGTAAGTAATGTGTGTCTAATGTGTTGTAGTCTCCTTTTTATACTAAGTCTAATCTAATAATACCACTAATAATACTAATACAACTAATAATATAATAATAATAATAATAATAATAATAAGTAAATAATAATAATCTCCAAAAATCACGATACACAGCTCCAACCAACTTCCCAACTCTTTGTCTTCTTCTGCCAAAAGCAAAACGACGCACAACAAACACCCGACCGGGTATAATTTCGCCCGACCGGGCATAAGTTCACCCGCCCGGGCATAGTTTCGCTCCTCGGCTGCAATAAATCCTTTTCTTGCTTATTCCCTTCTTCTTCTCTTTTTCACGATGGTGGTGATTGGGTCTGGGCTTGTATTCGGTTCGTTATACGAAAATGGTCGGAGCAGGGGAGTTGAGTTGTTTGATGCGTCCATGGCGGTGGATGAATTGGTGGTCGAATGGCAGGTGACGAATCTGGGCTGGAAGAGAAGACGCGCCTGGTGGTTCTCATGGTGGATAGTCAGAGGTGATTGCCGGTGGATGTATGGTGAAGGCCGATTGAACGGTGATGGTGGTTGAATGGTGAAGGGCGAAGTGATGGTTGATTGGCGCAGGGAAGGTTGCACGGCTGGTGGTTGCTGCTCGGAGTCGATATCGGGATCCAGCGTGGCCGAATTTTGGGCGTGAATGGTGATGGATATATGGTTGATGATGGTATGGTGATGTATGATGATGATGTATAATTGTAAATGAATGGTGAACAAATGTGTGGCAATTATTTTGATGAATTGATCTTGGCATTTGGTATTAAATTCAAAGCAGTAGCAGCAGGGGCAAGGAAATACGATTTTGCCTACTTTGACTTTCCTCTCACATTCCCATTCCTATTCATTTGACTCCGTCTTATTTTACTTGTTCTCGAGTAACTCGGTACCTATATGACAAAAATATGAGAACAAATTCCAAATTTCCGAAAAGTAGCATAAATTGACGCAAATTAATATAAAGTAACTAATATTCTATTTTATTTTAAAATGACTAAATAAAACTTAATCGAGTTATTTAATTGATCAAATAAGAGATAAAGTATGGGTCAAAAATGGGTAAAGTATTGTGTTATCATAGTATCATCCGCAAAAGTGAGAAAAGGGATTTTCTCCACCCCAGATCCAATTCTAATACCAATATCACTAGAACTAAGATCACTATTTTTTGTAGAGATCTTGCTAGAATCTCGGCGCACATAATGAATATATATGGCGAGAGTGGGTCTCCTTGTCTAATGCCTCTAGTGGGTGTAAAAACATCACCCGGTGTTCCATTTACTAACATAGAGAACGAGACAGTTTTTATACATTCCATGATCCATGAAATCCAAATATCACTGAAACCCATTTGTCTAAAAGATTCCTCAATAAAGTTCCATTCTAGTCGGTCATATGCTTTCTCCATATCAAGTTTAATGGCAATCCATCCACCTTTACCTTTTTTACGCTTAAAAGAGTTGAAAATTTCATGGGCAAGAAGGATATTATCTTGAATAAACCGATTACGTGTAAAAGCACCTTGAAAAGGGTGGATAATCTTATGCAAGACACTACGAAGAAGAGTGGCCAAGATTTTCGAAATAATTTTATAGATTGTTGAGCAAAGACTAATAGGGCGAAAATGGTTTGCTGTTTGACGATTATCAATTTTAGAAATTAATACTATGAAAGTATGATTTATTTCTTTTAATAATTTACACGAATGGAAAAAAGCTAGAACTGCTTTTAGTTACCGAATTTCCTACAATATCCCAATATTTTTGAAAAAATTCTATAGGGAAACCATCCGGACCTGGACATTTATTTGCGGCTAAATTAAAAACTGTTTGTTTAACCTCTTCCATACTAACATTACTTGTAAGAAATTCATTATCTTCGTCAGTAATTAATCCACTAATCGACTTAAAGTCCTCATTTTTGTCGAAAAGACAGAGATTATTTTCCATAGTACGCCCTTGCATTCTCTCCCATAAAAAAAATTCTCTCTAATTCTCTCCCAAAAAAACTCTCTAATCCTCTTCCTCACTCATGAAATTAATCAAATTCGTTAAATTACGATGCTAATTCTCGTATCGATCAAGTAATAATTCAAATTTTTAATTTTATTTATTATATTATATCAAACTAAGCAATTGAATAAAACTAATTAAATTAGAGTTTATTTACACCGTCGCCGACATTGGATAGAGGCACGACATCCGACTACGCTGGTGATAGCAAGGTAGGGTAGAGAGATCCATCCCTATCAAATTATGGTAGGGGGTGTTAGTGTTAATGATTGTAGACAAAGCTATACTGTTTCTCCGTTGTTTGAGTTCTTCATTTTTTTCTTGTGTTAAATCTTTTGTATTTTTTTTTTCTATTTTAGGAATTTTAATTATATTTTTATTGAATAGAGAGAGAAAATTGAAAATTGAGGAGTTGAAATAAAGGGGTAAAATAGTCATTTCCGTCTATGAATAAGTAAAACTCGTCCATGAATGATCACTTTGAGTCTTTTCAAAATTAGTAATTACACTGCATAATTAGTTAATCTAATTAAACTTGTCTGGATTTAGGTCTTTTTATTTCACTGAAAAAAATCACCCTATTTTATTTTTATTACATAAATACTTGGTGGTTTTGCACTATACTTATAAAGTTGATCATTTTTTTGGCCTTTCGGTCTGTCCTCTTTTTTTTCTACCGTTTTGCTAAAAACATGTTGATTAACCTGTAGGCGGTATGACTATTAGACGAACAATGAACAGATAAACTTACAGAAGTTAAAGAGAAAGATGTCGTGGCGTGATAGAATCACTGCCGTAAAGTTGAATTTGCCCCGCTCGATACACACGGCCTCTTGGCAACCAACCCCCAGGGTTACACGACGTCCGAGTCTAAGGTGTACGACAAAGACTCAGAATGAAGACTACTTGCAGAACGTTGCCAAATATCAGCTTAACACAAGAGAAATATTTAGAGAGAAATATAAGAGAGAATGGATATTTTGTTGTGTGTCTTTTGTGTGGTAGAGTTGGGGTTTATATAGTAGTGAAATGAGTATGGTAAATCACAAAAATAGTATCGTAAAATGGTAATTTTAGGATACTACACAATCAATGTTGAAAATCTCATAAATCATGTATGGGAGAATGCACAATCAATTTGGAAAACTATCCCATGACTAAATTGGGAATTACCATTTGCTTCTTTTGAAGCACTAACTCCAACAATCCCCCACATGATTCAAAAGAAGAGAAAATGAATAGCTGATATAAGGCAACTGAATGTAAGTATTAAGATGACAATGTTCCTGAGGAATTGAATTGTCACCCAGTGCATACAAATACCTGCTACAGCCGTATCGAGTTGCTCTCGGCATTGGACTCTCCACGGTGGTTTGTAACGGATAACTGCGCACAAACCTGCATTCGAATCTGTGTTCGTCCTCGCGAAATGCCATAAAAAATGCCCCTCACGTGCCTGGGATCTCGTGAACGCTCTAGAGGTCCTAAAGCCTAAGAACCTCATAGGGGTAGGGCATTTCCCCCACATTCACATAGGTAAGTCCATCAGGTTTGACTGTCACAAACCATCCTTAAACAAGGACTATGGACTTATTAAGAGCATAGCTCAACCTTCTTCACATGACAGAAATAACTCAATTTATAGAAAGAATACTACATCACTTTTATTAAAATAGGAATGGTAGTAGTATTACAACATTAGATCCTCGTGACTTCGTTTGACCCATTGAACTTGGTAAACCCAAGTGGAGGAGCCCCGTCACGATTCACTCTCGTTAGGCTTTAAACCCATTCCTTGTGGTGCCATCAACATCAACTTCTACCATGGCTATTGGTAGGAGGATCTCAATATCCTCTTCACAATTTTCGTACGTACTCTCATGATAACACATTGTGTAAGAGATCTCAATATCCACTTACAATTCACAACCTTTGTGAACCCATTATCAGAACAGATTATCCATCACTCTTGATACTCTGCCAAAAAATCCGATGCTTCATATTATGATGCATGCATGACAATTAATGGAGTCAAAATATTCCCACAAAGGAATACAACCACTTAGCCATTCAGCTTTTTATCCTGCAAATTCTTTACAACATATTCATACTCCATTACATATTAAACAAAGCAACTATGCATCTATGACTTGCATGATATAGCATTATGAAAGACACCGTTTTCCAAAGTCAAATAAATATCATAATTATTCGACATTCAATTAAATTGCAAACTCATTCCCAAAGATACAATCGTTTTCATAGATTAGCTTACAAAAAACCATGGTGTCCATCACCTATAACAACGATATAAGCTATATCATATCTCTCATAACGCATATAAACATCATATATATGAATGTAACAACCTTTCCACCAATTTCATCTTGTCATGTATAAACTCAAGAATACATCTTAAATAACTCATATATTAGTGTTCCAATTATCACCAATAACTTCCATTAAAGAAACATCGCCAAAATCAAAACCAAATAAATATATATTATCTGTCCTTTTCCTTTTCTTGGTTTACTATAACCATTTAAACCAAATAAAAAGTAATTACTCCAACATGTATTATCAAACAACCATTCATAAATTTCATAAACGGAGAAACAAGTTTATACAATCCCAATATCAAAGTATTCACAATCTATCAACCAATCCCATGTAATTGTCATTATCAACACTTCCAACATTGAAACTCAATTGTCTTACGATGACAAAGTTAAGGGTAATCATACCTTCACTAGACGCCCCCACAGTCCACAACTTACTCAAAGCATTGACTAAGCAGACATCATTGACAATATTTTAGGCTTCAAAGCTAACATTCGAGATGGCATATATAAGATGATGAACAAAAATTAACCTTTCTGAAACATGTCACCAAAGATCAATATTGTCATATTGGAAATTATTAACATCATAAACAGGATGTCAAATAATTCATTATCATAACCATCTATGCATAACAATTTATTTTAGATCCAAATTTTATGTTGCATAAAACCATACAAAATTTTCCTTTAACATGCTCCATATATATCCAAATATATCACATAAGGGATTGGATACATTTCTCATAACTTAGAGAGAAAACACAACTTTTCAAAGTTTACTCAAATAATACTACTTACCCCACATGTTATCACGTCATACATAAGTGATAACACAATATAACGTTCATGAAATTATACACAAATATTTAAAGATACATACGAGAATTTTACACATGATTTAGTCTTGTAAAAACTCATTTTGGGAGGTAAGTACATATCAATGTATCACTTTTGGACAACCGCATAAATAACATAAGTTATGATAAAGAGCGAAACCGAAAACTCAATCGTAAATTTGTTAATATAAGATACCGTAGTGATATACAAGATCATAAAACACCAAGAATTTAGCCAAGTATCATAATGAACACAAAATAAATCCAACACTGATGAGTGATGAGTTCATTTACAAAGAGGTGATGTGATAATAAAGGTTGTGCGCTAATACCCATCGAATAAGCCATGACATTCATATAAACGTATTATGAAATAACCAATCTCCTTACTATAAAAGCTGAAGCATTTAGAAGTCTCTCATTGGTCCCTTATTTTCAGGGATTGAATTTTTTTCTTTTTGTGTGGAGAAACCCACCTTCAACTCATGTATTTAATTCCTCTCTCTCTTCCCATTCCAGAATTGTAGAATATTCATGTGTTAAAAATTCATAATACAAAATTTATTTAGATACAGTCTATACTAAAATAAAATACAAAAAAAAAACGAAAATCTATACGTAAATTCGTAGATTAAAAATTAAAATCTCTTTTTTATTTCAAACTAATTAATTGAGAAAATAAAAACAAAATTACAATTCCAAAAACTCCCACTCTCGAATACCTGGACAAATAAAATGTAAACAAACAAATTCATATCATTATACACTAAATTTAACACATAGACTCAGATTTTAATAAAATGCAAAAAAATAACTTTTGCTCCAAATTTTGAAATATAATTATTATTATTATAGATGTAAAATTAAAACAGTAGCTTTTTAAAGTCGTTCTACATCTCCGGAACAAAAAACGTAATACTTACACATAAAAGTAATTTTATCAGGTAGGAACTCAAATAAAATAAAAAAATTATAAAATCAGGAAGAAGAAGAAGATGACAATAATAATAATAATAATAATAATAATAATAATAATAATAATAATCACAAATGCTAGATCTAACAATCACAAACAAAATGTCTAAACAAAGTAGTAATCTACAAGAGATTGCGTAGAAACAAGTAATTACCTTCATAAGATTAGACCAACAAATAAAATTAGATCGACTTTATAGAAAAAGCGAAGTGAAACAGACAAATTTCGGGAGATTAATGACTTATTATTCAATATGGGTATCTTTACGAGTAGAGAGATTATCAATATTTTAATGGTAAGAATGAGATGAAGGAGGGAATAGAAGACAATGGCGGCGTAAAATGTTGGACTTTGAGATCTTTAGTCAAGATTCAAGGGTGAAAGTGAGAAATTAGGTCAAGTAGCTGAGGGTAAATGAATGTATGTATGTGCCAGAGGTCAGGGCTTACAACATGATTATGAACTCTTGATATTGAACGAGTCAGTCCAACATCATATAAAATGACCCAATAAATGAATGAAAGGCCCAAATGATATTGACCCGATTTATGATGATTTTGTTGGTATTTGGGTTGATACTGATATTTCGGTTAATACGAGTGTTCGGACAAACTGGTCAACAACTATCTAATAACTCCTATTCACTGGCTTATGATATTACAAATGATGAATTACTTACATTTAATTATTTCACGTTTTTCTTTTTTCTGTATATATATATATCCTTTATATTTGATCTTAATAAATAATTCATTTCCAAGTAGTTAGGAGGTTAAATTTCGTAATTGTACTAAGAGGCTTGATTACCACTTATGCGCAAATGTATGTCAAACGCCAACATATAACGTAGTTTATAGAGAAATCTTCAAGTTTTGTAATAAGTTTAGATTACCTAAATTCACTAAAACATAATACTTGAAGAGCTATTTACTCCCGTTATTCCGATTATTTATTTACTTTTGATTTTGGCACAAAGACAAATGAATAGAGTGGGGACCATTTGTAAGCACTATTACAAGTGAAGGATGGGTTACATAAATGATCAAATTACCTTTCAAACATATACCTCATATACAAAGATAGACAAATGACTGAACAACAGATAAGGGGAATAGCCGAATAGGTAACCAAATGATTGGGACAAGGTTAATACTTAGTTAAGCAATTAAATGATTAATCATCTGCAACTATGTCTAGGCACAACTTTAAAACTTTGACATTGTATATCCTATTATCGTTATACATCATATCACTCAAATATTAATAAAGAACATTACAACTTAATTATAAAGGGATCAGTTGATACATTACTAAATAACATGATTGTAAATTGTAAAAGCAACCCGTGCACGGGTTTATCTCTATAAATCTCATATTAATTTCATGTCTTATAAATTACTATTGATATTTTATATTATACTCCATCTGATCCACATCAATAGTAACACCTAAAACGAACGATCCACACCAATGATAACATACCTTATTTGGCCTAAAAAATTACTCAATTATCCTTATACCCATCATCTATTTATAAATTTGCCATTTAATGGCCCATTCACCCCACCACCCATTTTTTTAATTAAACATTACATTAATCAAGTGGTCACAACCAAACTTTCCAACTTTACCTCCTTCTCTTAAATAATCCATATTCTCCCACGTTACCATTGTTGTGGATCAAAGGGAGTAGTTATAAAGAGTCGACAAGTAAGACTTTGATTTTTTTAAGCCTAAATAATTATGTGGTTATTTAATCGGATAATCCTACAAAACAAATTTCTAAATGTTGGGGTAGATCCTAAAGAGATAACACTTCCCTATGAATTTATCTTGAATTGGGATCTTTTGGCGCAATTTTATCCCAATTTTGCCGAAAGAGCAACCCCCCTTTTCAACTTGAATTGGTCAAAAATATGAGGAATTTCTTATTTTTCGTGGAGAATTAGGTCCAGTAACTGGGGTCATAATATCACATCATTTAATATACCTTAAGGCTTAACCCGTGCATTTTTTTGCACGGGTATAAAACTAGTATTGTTTATAAATCTTAAACAACAAATAGAATCTGTGTTGTTGGTTCATAGAAATAAATATGACCATGAGATGTACCCATTAACAAAGATTAAACGAGAACTCCAAGGCTAAGAAAATCCACGTACTAGAATTTTTAGATTCTTATCTCCTGTTTATCTACTCCATAATGCAAAAAAAATAAGACAATAAACACGACTATCCTTTATAAAGCATCTGACTCAAAGTTTATATGCCACTAGTTTCAAGAAGAACTTGTTATTAATGATAAGGGTAGCAAAGCAAAGAGTTAAGACATATGGTAGAGAACAATAATGAATTAATGATTCATGGCATGGGCAGAGAAAAAAAAATGTATATATATATGTTACTCAATACAGGAACATAGGAGACCGTAATATATGCAAAGATAAGAATAAAAAAATAAAATTCGAATTTTGGTGACGGATAAGCAGAAACCGACATAGCCATAACGCCTTAACTAAAAAAAAAATTAACGAGCAAGAAAATTTAAAATTCAACTTTAGACTGTAGGCGGTATGACTATTAGATGAAAAATGAACAGATAAACTTACAGAAGTTAAAGAGAAAGATGTCGTGGCGTGATAGAATCACTGCCGTAAAGTTGAATTTGCCCCGCTCGATACACACGGCATCTTGGCAACCAACCCCCAGGGTTACACGACGTCCGAGTCTAAGGTGTACGACAAAGACTCAGAATGAGGACTACTTGCAGAACGTTGCCAAATATCAGCTTAGCACAAGAGAAATATTTAGAGAGAAATATAAGAGAGAATGGATAATTTGTTGTGCGTCTTTTGTGTGGTAGAGTTTTTTTTTTTTTTTTTTTTTTTTTTTTTTTTTTGTCAGAATGAGAAAAGACCAACTTATGCTATAGCACATTTCGCGATAGCATGAGCCGTCCTATTAAGGCCCCTAGGACAAAAACTAATAGCAAAGCAATGAAAACATACAAGAAGATTACGAATACGACATAAAATAGAAATTGCTTCCTGTGTGTTATCCTGAAGGCCAGCAACTTGGTAGACTAAATTCAAGCAATCAGAAGATGCATCAATATGAGTAAAACCTTTAGAAAGGGCATCCGAGAGGACAAGGTAAAGCGCATTGGCCTCAGCTTTTGAAGCCCAAAAACGTTCTTGATTTCTATGGATAACTGCACCAGTAGCATTTTGTAAAATCCAACCACCGGCCGCTGTAAGCTAGGCTTCCATCTTTCGCATCACACTTAACCCGAATAGATTCCGAAGCGACAAGCAAAGCCAATGAGAAAGTGTGGATAGTAATTCCTAATGCGCTCCATTTCCGAATGGCATTCCTGATCTTGATTCATGAGTCTTTGTCGAGATAGCATACATTGATGTTGAGCATCAAAATTTAAAGAAGCATTCAAGTACAACAAGTTCATAGAGCCATATAAATCCACGGGCGAAGATCGGAACTTTAAAGCATTCCTAATGCAGTTGATAACAAGATTGTTCATTCTTTAGAAAGAGAGAAATCCAGTTGATGATCCATTGTTGAAGAGAGACTTGTCTACCCGAATCAGAATTAATACCAAGTTGGGAACATAACCAGATACGCAACGCTAAAGGGCAGTCCCGAAAAAGATGCTCAAGAGTCTCAATATGTTCAGAAGAAGAGCAGTTGGCACAGAAGAAATTCCAATCAAGATTCCGCTTCAAAGCTTCTCCACCCAGAGAAAGAGTATTAGAGAGAATTTTCCAAAGAAAAAGACGCCATTTCCCAGAGATAGGCAAGGACCATAGACGCTACTTACAAAACAACATAGAGGATGAATCTAAACGTAGACGATCCTTTGTAGTTGCCTTCCAATTCCACAGATTAGAAAAAGCTGCCGCATACCCAGATTTAATGTTATAGCAACCCGTCGAGGAAAGGGTCCAATACAGAGAATCCGAGCAATCAGAAGGAGGAATGGAAATAGCCATAATACGTGGTATCGCAATTTCCCCACATATCGAATGAACCAGATTAAAGTCCCATTTCCTATACTCTGTTTGTAACTGACATACTTGTACCTTTGGTTTATTACGTAAAACATCATCAGACAGAGGCAAGATATCTTGAAGTGATTGGCCCTGAACCCATTTGTCTTTCCAAACCATCAACGAAGAAGGAAAACCCACTTGCCAGGCAAGATGAGGTCGAAGCAACTCAACACCCCATAGAACACCCCTGCAACCCCAAGAAATAGATCCAGAGAATGGTCTTGTTGAACTGAGGACTTTATCAATAGAAAGATGGTATTTTGGCCCCAGAATGTTCCCCAATAAACTTGTAGGACGCTGAAGAATTCGCCAGCCAACCTTAGCAAGTAAACTTTGATTGAGGCAACTCATATTACGAATGCCAAGACCGCCATTGGACTTTGGAGAGCTGAGAAATAACTTACTACACCAAGGCAAACGAAACCCATTATTCAACCCCCTCCACCAAAATTGTGAAAGTATAGAATCAATCTTAACGTTCACACTTACCGGCATTTTAAATGCCGATAGAGAGTAAATGGAAAGTGAAGAAAGAACAGAATGAAAGAGTGTGGTAAGTACGCATTATTCCAGCTCATAATCCTCTTTTCTACCTTCTCGATTAAAAGATTGTGTGGTAGAGTTGGGGTTTATATAGTAGTGAAATGAGTATGATAAATCACAAAGTTAGTATCGTAAGATGGTAATTTTAGGATACTACACAATCAATGTTGAAAATCTCATAAATCATGTATGGGAGAATGCACAATCAATTTGGAAAACTATCCCATGACTAAATTGGGAATTACCATTTGCTTCTTTTGAAGCACTAACTCCAACATAACCATGCTAAAACATGTATACATTGCGCTAGAAATTTGATGCATTCACATATTTCCTCTAAGGCGACCCTCAATGAGCTATAAACAAAAACTCAAGTGAGCTCCGAGCCTGCACATGTCTCAGTTATGCATCATGCAACTGACATCCAGGCTGGCGAAATAAGGGCCTTGATTGTTGCTAAATGTCACTGACATTGTAAAAGATCCGGAGTCACAACATACGAAGAAAAAATTACAAAGCCGAGTATCACAAAACTCTGAAACACCAATTTATAGAATATCTCGATCAAAAAAAAAATGTTGTGTAGTCTAACAGTTGGAAGCAAGAAAACATTTATGTCATCAATCAGGGCACATCATTGTTTGCTGTAGGTGAAGAATTTTGTTTCTTTAAAGAACAAGAAGATTTGAATGCTTCAATTTGTGATTGGCATTTGACATAGTCGCCTTTGTTTTCGTCCAAGCATTTCTTCAAAGCCTCGACATCACACGGTGACAAAATTTTCTTTGCTACTCCAGTCCCTACATTCTGTTCCATCATGCTCGATCCCACCTGCACAAAACAATCAACTTTAAAATCATTCATTTCAACAAGGCTCTCTCTTTAATCTAGTCTGATAACTTCAGAGAAATTACAGTTATTTTATACGCACTCAGGATTGAATTACAAACAAGCATTAGAAGTTTGGAATGTCACCCAGAGTCCCAGACTACTAAAAATCTTGAAATTCATCAAATCACAAGATGCCATATATGCTTTTGATTCCTAACATCCGCTATTAACTTCCATTCGTGTTTTAAACTTCATACAATCATACCGATGTTACTTAGACTAGGTTAGAAGTATCCTAAAACGAATATGTATCCAAGTATCATACTCGACTATTTTATCAAAAATCTTCTTGCTTTTGGCTCAAAATGTGATGACCAAATATGTATTCAATTATTCATACCATGTCAAAGTATCAAATGCCAGACAAGTGAACACGAGATAACATGAAGGGTGGGAGTCAAAACCGAGCTCCTGATCACACGGAGGGGAGGATGTGTGAGGCACGTGTGATAAACGTACAGCTCCTGGAAAAGCCGCTTTTGATTGTAGAGAAAGGCTCTTAAGTCTTACCCTTCTTACTAAGGGCTTGCTTGGAATGGGAAAATTGTTGCTATAGCTACAGATTCAAAATAAAAGGAAGGAAGCAATAGACAGTGGCGGTGGAAGAGGGTAACAGTAACCACAAAGAGGCGGTAATAACTCACCCACCGTCTCCTTTTTCTTCCTGTCACCACTATCCCTCACTCGTCTTTCTCTTTGTTCTCGTCTCAATTATGCAGTTATAATTACTCTCATCTCGAACAAACCCTAACCAGTGGGAATGTGGATTTAAGACATTTTTTCAAAGTAGTCTCCGCCAATCAATTAATCATACTTCAATGGCTCTAAGACATTATAAGCAAGGACTGAAGGACTCAAGGTTCAATACTCCTATCTGATTCCTAACTTTCTTCCTTCATAACCATTCAGACAAGCCACATATTCCTGGCTAAGTATTACTCTCCGTCTCAGTCATTTGTTTACATTTTTAATCAAAGGTAAATAAATGATTGGGACGGAGGGAGTAATAAACAAATTGGTTGCTCAATAACTTGTAAGTACAGATGAACTACTACTAATTAGATAGGCAGTTGAGAAATTACGGAATACATGGTAAAAGTGATCTCTCAATAACTTGTAAGTACGGATTTATTCTAGTCGAACATCTAAAACGCATCGTGTGGAGTAACCATTAAAATAAAGTTAATAAATTATCATTCGTAATCATGAATTGACTAAAAGAAATACCTGTAGCAGATATTCAAAGTTCTTCAAATTTGAGTTTGGAGACACGCTTTGTTGGGATTTTGGGTCGGATGATCACCGGAAATGGACGATTAATTTGTGTTCCTTTTCTCGTTAGGGTGTGGAAGGCGATTGTGCGCATTTGGGTGGGTCTCGCACATTCTCGTTTTAGACGGATTATTTTCGTCAAAGGCCTTGTTCTTCTATTTTTACTCATTTAAGTTCAACTAGTATAACTCCCGTGCTATAGCACGGTTTTTCTAGATGGAAATGTAAGAAACATTAACAATTAAACTATTGATATTTTTCTATTTCAATTATACAACATATATTTATAGTGTACAAAAACAGAATAGCATTAAAATGAATTAGGGGAGTAGTTAATTATAGAAATATACTAAGTACTATAAATAGTAGTTAGTGACGTAGGCGGAAAAAGTTTGAGATTTGTTATTTTTTTTTTTTAGTAAAAAGGGGATGTCAAGTGATTCTCTAAAATAATAATTATTGCATTATTGAAAAATTTAACAACTTTTAATTTATAATTTAATACTAACTTTATTTAATTTTAATGAAAAAGTAATAATTATGAATTTAATAAAAAGATTAGAGTTATAATTATTAAAACATATTTATTGAAAAGATAATTTTATGATACTTATTTCCTAATTTAAATAGATGTTTTTTGGAGGGAAAACTAAGAGAATTTTTATTCTCTTAGTAGTAGGGGGATTCAGCTCTATTTAATTCAATTTAATTCAATTCAGCTTCTCTCTTCATAAATTAACTTTTTACTTCAATTTCAGTTCAGTTCTGTTCAGTTAAGACGGTTTTAGGGCCTAAAAAGACGGATTTTATGACCATTCTATAGTCAAATGTAATCACAATAGCAAAAGTGGTCACATTTGACTGTAAAAACTAAAATAGTCTCAAATTTCTGTATTTTTATTTCAGACCAAAATGACCCGTTTTAAGAGAGACAAACTAGGACCTAAAACATTTTATAATCTTTTTATTCCCAAATTCTTACTCCGTTGTTAAGAGGTAAGATGGTAATAAACAAGACTAGTTACTTTTTATTTATTTTGGGATTGAATATAATTAGACGGTTGATAAGTTAAACTTCTTTTTTTTTTAGAAAATAGAAAGGAATTTTAACTCGCTCAAAACACCGCATTTGCCTTTTTGGTACATATGGTACATTGTGCATAAAACCATACGAAATATCATGAGTAAATACCGTATAAGTTTATTGTATGCATATAACAACTTTGTTTGAGTTTTTAACTTTTAGAACCGTGGTTTTCATTTTTCAAATGAATTATAGTTTATTTAGTTACACTATTTGATTTTCTAATTGCTCTAATTGAGTTTCATGTTATATATCGTCAATTTTTTTATAAAGATTTTGTGAACAACTTAAATTCATGTGAATTCATGTGAATTGCAAAATGGGTATGTTGTTTGGTTACCCCAATTCACATGAATTGGAAGTTCCCATGAATTCCAATTCCTCCACAATGGAGGAAGTTGCTTACCTAGACCCCCCTAGATAAGTTAGAATGCCTACATGAATTGCACTTCCTCCATGGCAACCAAACATTTTTTTGCAATTCACATGAATTCCAAATTCACGTGTTTTATGACTTCCTAGGCAATACAAATTCCTATATGCAACCAAACGACCCCTATAATTACTTGCTTCAAAAGACCAATACCAACTGGGATGTTGTTTTTAGTTTTTCATTTAACCCGATAAGATTTCATTCGGTTATATTATTCAAATAAATCATAGTTTATTCCATCTATTTTAAAGTTCTTATCAACAATTTGGTTCAACAATTAACAAGAATTGATGGACACCTAATTCATGTTCAACCTAATTTTAAAAGATAATCAAATTCATTATACATGACACCTAATTAAAAGTGAAGTGATTTTGGCCTGAATCTAAGTATCTAACCTACATCAACCAGAAGTGGCTAGATCAAAATAAGCCCTAATCGAAATCAAAATTAAAACGAAGGTGCACCTGAATAGATCCGATTCCTATTCGGTTTAATTTGACCTAAACAAATTACCCGTTTTCTAAGTGTATCCATGTTTGGTCATCTCATACAAAGAAAGAGGCGTTATAAAGAAAAGAAAAAACAATATTGCCACTTCATCATTCCGCCACTAAGTCATTAAAGTCAACACAAATGCTTGTTGAAAATAGTTTACACAAGTATATTGTAAAACAGTTCTTAAGAAACTATTCTACATTAATATGGGTCATGATTTTTCTATTTTTTTTACGACTTATTTGTATAAGACGATTTGAAACGAGACTAATTAGTACCTGTAATTAATCAGTTTATCTTCCTTAAGTCAATCATATCTATTGTAAGTTGAAAACAGGTCAAGTACTACCATTATAGATAAATGAGACAAGTATATTACCCATTTTTAGTCATTTTATGGATTATTTCGTCTAACTATTTAATCAATTTCATATTTAAGACCGATATAATCGTCGGGTATAATTCAAAACAAACCGACCCCGGTTGTAAGTTGTACCTAACTAAACTGAGCATCATAGGAGCGGGCACTGCGTCAGTGACAGAAAAGGAATTAAAAATACGCAAATTCAAAACCCAGAACACACAAAACATACAACGGCTACTCTTCTTCAATCTTTCCCAAAATCATCCCTAAAATAGTACAGTAAATCCTATAATCCTCCATTATTTCTTACTCTAATTCTTCAATATCTCTTCTTATTTCATTTTCGAAACTATCTTTCAACAAATTTCTTTTATTATTAAGCAGAAGAATAATAATTATGGCTTCAGTTGCAATCGGAAAGGTGAAAGTTGTTGCTCGTATTAAGGGTCCGTTGATCAAAGACTCAGAAAACGTTTCGGTTTCGAAGCCGTGGATTTTGATTTCTAGACCCGACCCGAATTCTTCTTCTAGGGTCAAGATTTCTTTTACTTCTGACCAAATCAACAGGTATTTATGAATTCTGTTAGTCATGCATAAATATTTAAATTAGTTGTTGTCGGAAATGTTGTTTATAGGCCGCGTTCTTTTGGACTTAATTTTAATTTAATTCAGTTTAATTACAGTTTAAATTGAAAAGAACCGGGCCTGCATAATTATTCAAATTAGTTGTTGTCGGAAATTCTGTTTTTAGGCCGTGTTCTTTTGGACTTAATTTTAGTTGACAGTTACAGTCGAAAATATCAAAGTTTTAGCGTTATGCAAGACATAATGTAGTTGAATTGATGGCGTAACTTATGCATTGGATTCTGTTAGTCATGCATAAATATTCAAATTAGTTGTCGGAAATGTTGTTTCTAGGTCTTGTTCTTTTGAACTTAATTTGATTTCAGTTCGGTTTAATTACAGTTTCAGTCGAAAAGAACATGGCCTTAGTGTTGTGCAAAACATAGTGCAGTTGAATTGATGGCGTACTTATGGATTGGATTCTGTTAGTCATGCATAATTATTCAAGTTAGTTGTTGTCGGAATGTTGTTTTTAGGCCCCGTACTTTTGGACTTGATTTTAATTCGGTTCAGTTTAGTACACAGTTTCAGTCGAAAAGAATAGGGCAGTGTAGTTGAATTGATGGCGTAATTTATGCATTGAACAGTGGAAAACAAAGTTATGAAGTAGATGAGTGTTATGAGCAAGAAGCAAGAAATGAAGAGATATTCGTTAAGGAGATCAAACCCTTGATTTCTGGATTATTTGGAGGTCAGAATAGTACTGTTTTCGCCTATGGACCTCGAGGCAGTGGCAAGACTTACACAGTTCAGGTTGCATTCTTCATCGTTTTTGTCGTTCCAATTGATGTTATACTCACTCTGTCCCATTCATTTGCTAACCTTCTTTTATTCTTTGGGAGGGGTGTTTTAATCAAAGGTAAACAAATAATTGGTGTCAGTAGAGTATTTGTGGCTCCAATTAAAGTTGTTGTCCCTTTGAACAAAGCTTGTTTTGAAGTCCAATGTCATTTTCTTAGATTTTCGTAACATCTTGTTTAGGGTTTTGAGAAAGAAATTGGACTGGCAGTGCTTACAATGAGTTCGATTTTAGCTCAAGCGGAAGAAGAGCGGAAAGTTGTCAATGTTTCTGTATTTGAGATGTGCCAAGATCATATTATCGACTTATTAGACTCTAAAAGATCCGAGGTTTCAGTTTTTGAGGATGCTCAAGGCAAGATCAGGCTTAGAGGTCTTTCTAAGGTAAGTAGAACTAGTTAATGTCTTTGGTTGGTTGTTGTTGATTCTTTGATAGAGATAAAATTATTTACGTTTTTTCAGGTCAAGGTGAACTCTACTGAAGAGTTTCAGGGGTTGTATCATGATGCAGCAAGCACACGAACACAAAAAGCGGGTGAACCTACACATCGTAGCCACATAGGCTGTATCCTTTATCTTGTGTCGCCACAAACTGAAAATTCAAGTGCCAGACTTGTGGGGAAGATTAATTTCATTGATTTGGCCAGTACGTTGTCCCTCTTTTTGATCTGCAAAATCTAATTCTCACTTCTATGTCGATTGAAGACATATATTTAACTTTTAATTTGTGTCATTGTTCGTATCTAATTAGGTTATGAAGATTCTAGAAGAAAGAATAACGATGGCTTTAAACTGGCTGAAACTACAAGTATTAAAAAGTCTCTTACGGCTGTGCACAATGTTTTATACGCCTTGAATGCGAATGATCGTGTACCTTATAGGGAAAGCAAGTTAACTAGGATGTTGCAAGACTCTCTTGGCGGTTCGAGTAAGATTCTAATGATTACCTGCATGGTAAGTGTTAAATTGTTTATTCCTATAGTGTAGTGAAGAGTTGACAAGTATTTTTCTCTATGTTGGGTGAAAGAAGTGAAGTATCTAAGATATACCGTGTTTTTGATTCCATGTAGAATCCAGTGTTTTGCCAAGAAACTGTACAAACAATCAGTGTAGCTTCTCGATCATGCATGGCTGGTTTTTTGGCTTATTTGAACCCTGGTCAAAGCAGTAGAAGTACTACTAATAAGTCATTTGGGATGCCGTCTCCACAAACCGTAAAGTCTGCATCTAAACCCTCTAGAATAAATTTGATGTCTCCCAAAGCCATGAAACCCATGAGTGCTTCAGCATCTGCGAGAAAGCATACGGGATCACGTGTTCAAATGTCTGTATGCAAGGCAAGTGGCAGTGTAGCTTCGCAAAAGAGTGGGATGCCTTCTTCACAAACCGTAAAGTCTGCCTCTAAACCGTCTAGATTAAATTTGATGTCTCCCAAAGTTATGAAACCCATGAGTGCTTCAGCATCTGTGAGAAAGCATACCGAATCACGTGTTCAAATGTCTGTACGCAAGGCAAGTGGCAGCGTAGCTGTGCAAAAGAGTGGAAGGTATGCATTTATTATTGCATGCTTCCTAATTTGCAATTTCTCTGGTTGATTTGGTTACTCAAATTTCTTGTAATGTATATGGCTTTTCAGGAAACTATTTGCTGATAATAATCGAGATAAAACTGCAAAAGGGGTATGGTGTGCGCGTCCATTTCTTACAAATTCTTTTGTCCTTTAAAATGTTGGTTCATGGCTGTGCTATATGGTGTTGCTGAGGTTACTGTTCTGCTTTTCATTATGTGAAGGCATAATCTGGAGTAATGGACATTCTATAACAAAACATTTTAATTGCACATTTAGACTGCCCTAATAGCGAATAATGTCAATTGAACATTTCAGGAAAATGTACCCCCGGTAGCTGTTCCATCTACGGAT
Source organism: Silene latifolia (assembly GCF_048544455.1). Classification (NCBI taxonomy): domain Eukaryota; kingdom Viridiplantae; phylum Streptophyta; class Magnoliopsida; order Caryophyllales; family Caryophyllaceae; genus Silene; species Silene latifolia. The sequence goes on from NC_133537.1 coordinate 323,340,265, forward strand.
TCTGTTCCATCTACGGATTCTTCTGTCCAGTTGGAGGTACAGTCTTGTAGAGTCGCCAATTATTCAACAATTAATCCAGTTTTTGAAATTTTACAAATTTGTTAAAACTGATCAACTCTTTAATACAGGTAATTTCATCTCTAGATAGAGAAGAGGTAGCTGATTTGCTCACACATCCAGAGGTATAATCTAATACATCTCCGTAGTATTTTCTTGGTATCAGATACAGAGTACCTACTAATAACTGATTAATTCTCTTTGGTTAGAATATTGATCTCTCTGTCTAACTTGATTATTCTTGTTGCAGAAGTCTACAGTGACCGTTTTTTCAGATATGGATCCTTCTCAGCTTCCTTCTGATAAGGTAATCTATATATTTTGCAACTCTCTCGAGCCTATTAGACAAGTTATTCTGTCTGATCGTATAATACAGGTTAGTCTGTTCGGTTTGCATCTGCAGAACTGTAATGCCCTTGAAATTCAGCTGCATAGTCCTTACACAGTACCCTTAACACAAAAGCCACGAATTACCCACCTAACTTGTAATTTATAAATTTTCTCATGTAATATCAACCATGCTTAACTCTCAATAAATCGTACACATTTGATTGTAAGTGTCATATTCTGGAGGAGTCTGGACTATTACTGTTACTGAGGAGTACTTCATAGTAAGAATAACAAGACGTAAAGTATTGCGGAGTGCAATCAACTTGCTAATCTGACTGTAAGAGTCATATGCTGGACTATTACTATCACATGTTTTGACTTGTTTAACAGTCACTGCAGGAAATGTCAAAATCCTCTTCACCGGCAAACTCATCTCAACTCCTCTTAGAAGAGGTAAGTCAAGTTATGCTAATCTGGCTGTGCTCATATAAGCATTAAATGACACTTCTTGACATGATGCGAACTAACATATAGGCAATTAAATTTGGACGGTTTGGTGGATCATCCTTCGGGTCTGACCTATTAAGTTAATTATGCTATGATTATACATTTATACATAAAACAGAAGTACTTGTACCAAGATTGTTCTACAACCCTACACTGATTTTCGCGACACTGAAATAGCTATTCTTAGAAGTTATATCATAAATTCATAATAGCATCTCTCCTTTATGTTAATTCTAGGATGCTATACAAGTCGAGAACAACGTCACTACTCCCAGTGTTTGCAAAACACCAACTGCAGGAAGATATTCAGTCGAAGGTAAGTAGATTCTCCTATGAAAATGTTTTGGCATTCTATTGTGTACAATTGCAATTGTATACTCAACACAATTTATTTGTTGTAGATAAAGAAAACAAATTTCATGACGCATCACCGCCATTAAGTGCAAGATTACAAGAGTTGTCCAACAACTTAAAATCTCTTTCTATTTCAACTGAAGCAAACTTCAAAACTCCAACAACAGTATGTGCTAAAATATCTGAAGAACATGAAATATCAAATAACGGAAGTGCTTGGACAACCTTACATGCAATGAAGGTTACTATTTCTCGTTTCTGTAAACATACATCTTGCCTTCATCATATGAATGGGAGATTATACTTAATCTTGCTAACACTAATAATTTTTTTTTTATAGGATACCTTTGTTCAAGAATATTTGAAGTTTCTGAATACTGCTAGCAAGTAAGTTTATAAATTTGGACCATTTTGGATTAGTTTCATTTGTACTATTATTTCCCATTTAGTACTCCCTCTGTCCCGGTTATTTGTTGTCCTTTTCCATTTTTGTGTGTCTCAGTCAATCGTTGTCCTTTCTATTTTAGGAATGCATTTGATGAACAATTTGGTCATTCACACTCAATTTGGTCCACATGTCATTTAGTTATTTGCCATCTCCTTTTTCCTTGGTCTTTGTGCCAAAATCAAAGGATAACAAATGACCGGGACGGAGGGAGTAGATGTTTTTATGTTTCATGTTTCTGTGTATTGTGTGATAAACCGATGTCTAATTCTTAAACTAATGTTTACTTAACAGGGAAGAGCTAAAAGGGCTAAAGGTCAGTGTTTTATGTTATGCTTGATTTACAACCATTTTCATACACTTATCAATTGCCTACAACAATATCGATCTGCATTATGTTTTTCATCAATTCCTTAACTTTCTGATAGGGAATCGGAGAAAAGAGAGCTGAGTACATCGTTGAATTGCGGGATGAATCTCCTGAGCCCTTCAAAGAGGTAGAAAAAGCCTTGAGGGTAGTTGATAAGTTAATTCATACCGTCATACAAACAAGCTAATGTATTTATAAGATTGTTGTTTTCCATTGCAGCTCGATGATCTAACAAACATTGGGTTATCAGAAAAGCAGGTAATAAAGCTTAAAAAAATCTTCACCGAACCTAGTCCTTATTTTCTATGCTTCTATACTAAGTCATTGTCAACGGTCGAGTATGAGTTCGAATTCCTAACTTTTATTTATACTTGTCTCCATAGATCACAGGACTGATGAAGAACATAGCTGGAAATCTTTTCACCTAGTAGGAGCTTCTGAGCTGCATAATCTTTAGTACAAAGCAACATCATGTTGCTATCTACGGAGTAGTAAATTTGGAGTTGAGCCCAATTATGTTTTTATCTACCTATGTTAGTTGTAAAACTTATAATTAATATTGTCTATTTGTAACAAAAAAAATGATGTATTGAGAATACTAGTTTGTGTTTCCATCTCTATGACATTGGTTACCTAAGAGTTTGAGACAATCGACTTAATTATATAAGCCCTACAACCAACTGATTTGGTTTTAGGTTCTACGGAGTATCCATTAGTTGATCTCGTGCGATTTTCATGAAGCATCAGGCAATGGTGTGCCTGGATGATAGAATTAATCACAAAATCATGGATTAAAGTTTTGTTTGAAGCAATGCAAACTTGGAAGTCAATGTCATGCGTAATTCTTGCGAATCAGGGGGAAAAAAAAGTTGTCATATTGTGGCGTCGCCCGGGTTTGAACCGGAGACCTTCAGTGTGTTAGACTGAAGGTGATAACCAACTACACCACGACACCTTGTTGTTACTAGACCTAACGTTTTCAATAGTATACCTTGGATTAACAATGTAAACAGTCCAATCCAGCTACTTGGACCATTTATATTGGTATTTAACGAGTCGGTAAATCTTCTTTAAAACGGAACTATCCATCTTAATGTTAAGACGGATCAAATACATTACCACTTATGTGTAGTATAAGAATGCATAAGGAAAAATAATACGGAGTATATCGGTTTAATATAGACAAGTGATATGATACTTGATTTGTTTTAAGCTTAAGACGGATGATATTATCTTAAATGAGAATTTGTGTTAACCAATATTTTCTCAACTAAAAATAAAGTTTAGGACTTTATTATGTAGTTAGAAGAATCCACACTCAATTATAAGTTTATCAAAGATAATGAGAAGGCAAAATGACTTAATCGTAGTAGGTGCATCACTTATGACTTATTGTGCTTTACTAGTAATGCTATTATCAAGTCAATACGGAGTTGAGAAGACTTGCTTTAACTTGACCTTCTAGGCATAAATTTTTCAACACAAAATCTCATTTGTGACGGCACGTATCCGTCAATTTGGAGTGACGGATACCATTTTCCCTCATAAATAACCCAAATAGAGGAGAGAGGGAAGCACATGAGGGTGCCCCCACCTTGTCCCCCCTATTCGTTTTGTGAGTGGTATTATCCGTCACTTGCTCCGACCTGTCTTCAGCAAGACTAATTGATTTTTCAAATGTCCACATTATAATTAACTTTTATTTATAACTTTATTAACAACTTGAATTCTTAATTTCCATATTTTAATTTACTTTGATAATTATATATGAGTATCAATTTCCTAACATGTGTTCTAAAAGTCATATTAAAGACTCCTATGAAAAAATATAGTGAAATCCCCCTAAAACTAAAAGAATAAGAAAACTAAAACTTTTTCCCGCCTAAATGCTCATACTATAAGTGGGCCTTTTTTTTACATATTACTATGCTGGGCTTAGTGTACGCTGTCAAATAATCTATAACATATACAAGTCCATTAAAATCTATAACATTAGTACACACCAACTATGCTACTAAAAATATAAAATTTTTACATATCTTTGTAATAAAGGTTAATGGTTTACATATCCTGGGGATAATTGTTAATTAAGATATGCACCAAAATTGTGGATATACAGCAAAATTATTACGATTTATATATCCTTCTAATAAAGGTTAATTAACCTACGCACCAAAATTAGGGATATACATATCATTATAATATACTAATATCATAGAAAGATCTTATTTCAAATCATTTATGTACTAACGCACCAAATTAGGGATATACATATCATTATAATATACTGATATCATAAAAAGATCTTATTTCAAATCATTTATGTACTATTATTTATCCATAAAATACCCTAATCGTAATCTTTTGGGTCAAATAAAAGGCCAATTAAAATTATTTTTTCTAATTAATCTTTTGCTGAATTTATATTCTTCCCACAAATACATTCCTAATTATACTACTCAATAAAATCTTTCAATATACCCCTAACAACCTCTCCATAATTAAGATCTTTTGATGAAGCAGAGATGGTAGCATAAACATGTCGTACAAAATATATTGAGATGGTAGCATATACTTATTTATGAATATTTTTTGCTGAGATGGTAGCATAAACGTGTCGTATTATTTTTATATTTGTTTCCGTTTATAAAGTTAATATGCGATTTGCTTACATTTTGTTTTTAACTCAATGATCATATCCCCTATTAGTAGTGACCCTTATATTAGAGTATATTTTTGAATAATAATCGGTTTTCATTATTTGTAATAATAAAAAAAGGCTCGCACAAAAATAATTTAATCTAAAAGTCCTTTAAATAGTACACTTTTTTTTTAATATATCACTAACATTATAACGTACATTAGAACTTATTATAAGTACAACTCATTTATATAAATATCTTAAATCTTTAATGCCGTGCCTAATGCCGTGCTTTAGCTCTCTAATGCCGTGCTTTAGCACGGGATCTCAACTAGTAATCTATTATGAGAAATTGAGAAGGTTTTATGCTCTAACTTCTCATGCGAATCTTATACTACTATATATATTCGTTATTATTGTGTGTCTCCATGACACATTAAAATGCAGATAGTCCATTTGTTAATATCACACATTTAAGGAAAATAGTTGGAGAAATGTGGCTTACATAAATTCTTAAGATTGTTATTAAGATTAGCAAGTGTACAAGTGTAGTTTGGATTAAACTTAAACATTTGAATCAGGTCACTCACGAGTCAAATAATGACAAAGTCAATTCATATAAACCGAGTAACTTCTTGATTCAGAAAACACAAAAACTCAAATAAGACCGTTGTATATATATAGTAATTTTTTTTTTATATGTTCCATCATCCTATTCTTTAACATATGTATAATTGTCTCACATTAAAATTTAGCTTTCAACATATTATAACTTATTATAACTATCAAATTATCAACCTTTTAGGCTTTTTCTTGCAAAATCTAGAGATATATGAGTAATCAATTGGTCTCCCTTGTGACGGGTTACCATTTGTGGCGGATATTTTGTGAGTTAAAATGGTAACAAAATGGGTAAGTGGAGAAAGGGGACCACATGAATAGTGTTGCAGAGAGAGAAAAAGTGGAGTGCTTTTGTGAGGTAAAATGGTATCGTCATTTCAAGAAGTGACGGATATATCTTCGTCATAAAACAAAAAGAATTTGTGATGAGTAATTGAGTTTAGAGTATATGAGACCCTTCTCTTACAAGTAACAACCTTGAGAAAGCACATGCCCCATACCATATCATAATTCCACTATAGCAATATTTTTTCATAAAATTTAATCTTTGCCAAATTGTCATCCAATAAGTGGAATCAACAATCAAAAGCAACACAAAGCATAAACCCAATTCACCAAATATTCCCAATATTTTTACCAAATTTATCACTCATTTAGTTGCAGATTTATCACTCTGTCTCTTCAATTATTGCATTAATCATCTCATACTACAAAACCCATCAAATTTAATCAATTTTAATGCACAATTCCAGCTTTAATTATCATAATTATGGATTAAAGTTGGTTAATTAAGAATTAAGAGAATTTAATTATGGGTAGTAATGAAAATGAAAGTTGTAATAATTATTATTTGGAAAATACAGTTTTTGTTGCAGTGAGTAAACATGTGAAGGATAGTGAATCAGTTCTTTCATGGGCAGCTAAGAAATTTGGTGGAAAGAAGAAAATTTGTATACTTTATGTTCATCAGCCTGCTTCATTAGTATCATTCTGTGAGTAATTTGCTTAATTTGTTGTAATTTCTCTTTGAATTATGTAATTGCTGTTGTTTTTAATTATGATTTTGGTGAATTGGCTGTTTTTTAGCTTAATTTGTTGCATGCAGTATTGCAGTGATTTTGTTTTCCCTTGGATTTTGATGCAAAAGTTGATTTGATCTATAGAACAGTGTTATTAGAGATTTTGAGATCAAATGTTTAGTTTAGTTTAGTTTAATTTGCATTGCAAATCGAATATTTGTTTGAATTTATGTTGCTGGATCGATGATATGTAGTTTGTTTAAACTTGAGGGTACCAGTCCTTCGATTTATCGACGCAATTTTCATATTGGGTCTTTCGGAAACAATCTCTTTGTGTTGCTAACGCAAGGGTAAAGCTGCATACATCCGACCCCCTTACCCCACAATTTTCGGGGGCCATTGATTGAGGCATTGGAGGTAATGTTGTTGTTGTTAAACTTGGGGGTATTCCAGAAAAACTGTTGTATGGAACAGTAAAAAGATGAATTTGTTGGAAGAGAATCATTGTGTTTTTAGCAATCCAGAAATGATGTATGAATCAGTAAAAAGATGAAATTGTTGAATGAAAATTTGGAGGTTTGGATTTTGATGAGATGGGTTGGCTGTTAGGCTGTGGGTCATTCGGAAACAGCCTCTTTGTGTTCCTAACACAAGGGTAAGGCTGCTTACGTCCAACCTCCTTACCCCGCAATTTGGTGGAGCCATTGAGACATTGGAGTAATGTTGTTGTTGTTGGGTTGGTTTCTAGGCTCGTCTTTGATATCGAATCAGTTAATTCGAGCATTGTGTTTTAGTTCATATAGCAGTTTTGCATTTTTGTAGTATGGGATCTGATGCAATCCTATTTGAAGGCGTAATTAGCTGAAGAGATGATTTTTGGGTACTTCAGTTTAGAAGTGATTTAGTGTGAATGGTTGAACACTTGAACCTGTATATTTGAGATAACCTGCTGTTCTTTTGAAACTTGGGTTCTATTGATGGTCCTGGATAACAAGGTGATCGAGATGATGGATGACTGACTGACACTGAATAACCTGTGATTGTGAATTTTGTGATGCTATTCCTTTCCATTTGCCAATTTTAGTATACGGGACAAATATGTTGGCAATATCTTTTGAACAATTGCTTACCCCGTGAGTCCTTCTGATACACGAAACTTGCCATTTTTTCTTTTCGGGTTGATTCAGAAGTACTTACCCATTTCCTTTTTGGGTTAACTTTTAGTTACAAAACGACTATATTAATCTAGCAGCGAACCTGCTCTTGTCTTTCGTTTTTTTACTGTTTCAGTTATTGTGATATTGCTGAAAGTCTTTGTGAATTGTGGGAGCAGTTAATGTCAATTGGCAGAAAAACATTATCTGGTCTTTGTTTCATCTATCCACATATCTCATTGATGTTTTTTCTTATGCAGTTGGTGGAAAACTAACTGTCAGCAAATTCCAACAAAGAGCGATCAATGCACTCCGTGAAGCAGACATACAGAAGCTTCACAAACTCATTAGTCAATATGTTCTCCAACTTTCCAATATGGGGGTAATTTCTTACCCTTTTCACTAGGCATTTCCTGTTCAATATGTATGAAAGCTTTGATATGGATGTGTATTTCCTGTCAGAATAGTCGTTGACTATGAAAACTCGTGTGTTCAGGTACATGCTGATAGGATGTGGATTGAAATGGACAACGTTGAAGAAGGAATAGTAGATATGATTGTACAACATGGAATCAAATGGCTGGTCATGGGAGCAGCAGCAGATAAGTATTACAAAAAGTATGACGGATCCAATCTAATGTTTTAATTGATATTCAAAGTCTTCCTTCAAATTTGATAGGTTGAAGCAACATGTTGGCTGGATTAATAGGATAAATGTTAAAACATCAGTATTTCACAGTGACATGGGTCGTTAATAACAGAAAAAAGTGTGAGATTTTGATTTGAATACGGGAATTTCTGATGGAAAATGTGGACCTCTAATTTAGCATTGTGAGTGAAAAGAACAAGAAGAAGGCAAAGACTCATTATTTTCCGGCCTTGGAATATAATAGAAATAAAGTAAATTGATTCGCTAAATAGGGATAGTGTAGATGCGTACCACGATGGCTATTGGTCATTAGAAGCAGTCTTTGTTTTTAAAATAGGGATAAGGTTGTGTACATCCAACCCTGACCCTTTTTCCGCCACAGTCCATGGACGGGAACCATTGATGCGCTAAGTAATGTTGTTAGTTGTTGTAGTTAAAACTTAAAACGAGCACGGGATGAAGAGGTGGCTCAGTGAAGGAGGCAGAAATTGATTAAATAATGGCTCTTCATACTTTCAGGGTTGGCTAATTGATATTGATCTTTGTATTATTTTTCTAGAGCCTGTACTAATCTTCTTAATCAATCTGGTGAATATTGCAGGGATATGACAGAGTTGAAGTCTCAGAAGGCGATATTTGTCTGCGAGCACGCACCAGTTTTCTGCCATATATGGTTTATATGTCGGGGTAACCTTATTTCTACAAGGTCATTCTATTTCTTATTCATATACAGCGCAATGTATCGAGTCCTAATTCTTTAATTCTGGATTTATTTTGCTCTGGTGTTGCACTACTGCTCTCAATTAATGGTCATTTAACTAGAAAAGGCCTATTTCAACAGGAAGGGTGTCGACAGTTCTGTAACAACAGAAATAAATGCGAATGTGGCCAACATAGGACAGGAGCGTGTATATTTAGATGATATTGGAGAAAATGCTTCTCGAGAACAACAATCAATACCGTCAAATATTATAGACAAAGATCCAGAACAAGTTAGAGTAGAGAGTCATAGTGATGTTTCAACTGATGAGTCCGAATCTTCGGCTCTTTCTGATGATATTGAAGAAGCCAAAGAATCTGAAGATGAGAGAATAGATTACATGGTTGATGGGCACATGTCACCACCGCGATTGACTTTCAGGGAGCGTGGGCCCATTCTTCGAACCTGCTCTATTGATTTTGACTCTCAAATGAAGCATAATCTGGAGCTATTGGGTCCATTTGAGGTTAGCTTGAGTACAGAAAGAGTTGCCGTTGAAGGCAAACGTCAGATCATCAAATCCCAATCATCATCAGATTTAGCTTCGTTCAAGGGAAAAATGGTACAAGTAGACACTGATTTTTATTTCCTATAAACTTATACGGAATGTCTCATATGTGAAACCATCCCAGACTCCCAGTAAACCTATAATTGAATAAATCTGTAAGGATTTGAGTTGGTCTTGCACGTCTCATACAAGACTCCTAGTTTATATTTGCCGGCTCTGAGTTAATGGAGGCATGCTAAATGATACGGAGTAATTAAAAGGCGTAACATGATGCTTTAACGTCTATGTTTTCAGGACTTGGGAGAATTTCGTCTTCATAATCTCATTGTGGTCCATGAATTTTGCACAGGAAGGAAAAGCTAGACTACAAACACTAAGAGATATTTCTAGTAGATTGGAACAGGCAATATCAGACACTAACAATGTGAAACAACTGGCTTTTCAAGAGTCAGTCCAGCGATGGAGAGCCGAGGAGGACGCAATGGATGCTAAGAAAAAGGTAATCCCTGCATCTCATATAAATGTCCTGATTAACTTTTCTTGGTCAAGTATCTACACGTTTGGACATTACTTTAGATTATAATGTTGTATGAAGTGAATCATTTTTTTTTTCCATTCTTATAGCTTTATATGAATATATAACAATGCCTCAAGCGGGGGATCGGATGTACGCAACCTTGTCTTATTTTGAAAACGCAGAAACACTGTTAAGTGTGTGACCTATAACAAGATTGCCTCATGAATTGCATTGACCGAACCAAAAAATTAACGAGTTACCGAGTATTTCTTTATTCCATCCTATTGCAAAGCCAAAGAATAGTGATTCCTTAGCTGCATTGTAAATGGAAATGCATGTGCCTTTCTTATGCATATACCATAAGCTACTAGTCTACTGTATAATTACAGAAATATATGGTCAAAGTGTTGGGTTGGCGACCGCTAATTGTGCTCTATGATTTATCTTGACCAGAGTTGGTGTATCTCTGTGTAGGAAACAGCCTCTTTCTGTTAATACACAGGGGTAAGGCTGCGTACATCTGACCCCGCAATTAACAGAAGCCCTTACGGCAGAGGGGTAATGTTGTTTGTTTTTGTAGAGTGGGTGTATCTTTTTCCTTCATAAAGCAGTGTAATCTTTGTGAATAACAAGTTCAATTAAACGTGAATCACTTAGAATACATATGCTGAGGAGATCCAACAAAGAAAAGAAGTGGTAGATAATTATTCGGAAATAAGAGAACTGGTAACCAATTGACCGAGAGGCCAATAAGTACCATGAACAGAGAGTTGTGCTAACTTAGAATAGTTCGAAATTATCTGAGGCGGTTCAATGTTTTCTTTTATCGCTCAAGTGGTGCACATTATTGCAGGCTTCTGCTGCAGAGTATAAATTTGCTAAGGTGATGAAACAAAGAACAGATGTAGAGGAAGACCTGGCAAGGCAAAAATCAGAACACATTAGATACAAAGAAGAACATGATAAATTTCGGAGTGAACTTCCAATAATCCAAGCTGAATGTTCTGATCTGGAAGATCAAGTGGGAGATTCAGAAATTGCAGCTAAGGAACTCGAGGAGAAGATCGTCTCAGCTGTTGAGCTCTTGATATCTTTCAGGAAAAAAAGGGACCAGCTAGAGATAGAACGTGATAATGCTATCCATAATATGGAGAGCCTCAAGAAATTGAAGGAACAAAGAGTTGCGGCCTTGTCAGGCCCACGATTTCCTACATTTTCCTTGATTGAAATTGGTGAAGCAACCTGCAGTTTTGACCCGTCTAAAAAAATTGGAGATGGAACATATGGAAGCATTTATCAAGGGATGCTTGGCCATATGGAAGTTGCTATTAGGATGTTGCCTAATGATGGTATTCAGGCCCAACTTATGTTTGAGCATCAGGTAAACTATACCAGAAATAAGTAGAGCAATAGAAAGCAAGCACGATTAACTGCGACGTTTCTTTTATTCTTCATTATGAGTCACTGGGTCTGGTTATAGGGTGAGCTGTTAACGGGTAACTTTGCATACCGATCAGTTCAGGACTTTTGTAGGTCATTTGGTTTATTTTCAGGCTGTGACAATCATGATATTTGTTTCATATTGCTCATTTTGGGTCTGCTCACTTCCGGTTCGGGTATAATCAATTTCGAATTGGGTCTACTTTGGGTTCTATATTTCTATATCAGTTGGGTCAGTTTTTACTTTTTCCGGGTCTAGCTGTGGCTGAGTATGAACAACATTGATCTATTTGTAACACTGTTTGAGTGTCTAGATCAGCATTACTTAATGCTTCTTAAATTGCAGGTTGAAATCTTAAGCAGGTTAAGGCATCCAAACATAGTGGCGCCCATTGGGATTTGTCCAGAAGCAAGATCCATAGTATATGAGTACCTTGAGAGAGGTAGCTTAGAGGACAGCTTGGCCTGCAGGAGGAGAACCCGCCCTCTGCCATGGCAAACTCGAGTCCGCATTGCAACTGAACTGTGCTCAGCCCTGATCTTCCTTCATACTAATAATCCCCCGATGTTCCATGGGAATCTAAAACCCACAAAGATTCTACTCGATGCTAACTTCGTCAGCAAAATTGGTGACTTGGGAATTTTCCATTTAATCCTACAAAATCACAGAGAACTCTTATATGGGCCCAACAATCAGAATCGATTCTCCGTGTATACCGACCCAGAATTTCTCAGTACAGGAGTGATTAGTCCACTTTCAGATGTTTATTCATTTGGAATGATTATATTACATCTTATAACTGGTGCTCCCGGGATTGTGAAAGATGTCAAGCGCTCCCTACAGTGCGGTAATTTAGAGTCTATTTTGGATTTTTCAGCTGGGGACTGGCCAGTTAATCAAGTGAAATCACTAGCTCGAGTGGCATTGCAATGCTGCGACAGAAACCCATCAAAGCGACCAGACCTAGGCACAAAAGTACGGAGTGTTCTCCAAGCTTTCAGAAATTCATGTGATGCACAAATATCATTCCGGCAGAATCAGGAAAACCGCCGACCTCCGTCTCATTTCCTTTGTCCCATTTACCAGGTGATGATAAAGCAATATTCACTGATTTTGATTTTATCTTTTATTTACTTTGTTTCTAGTACGATTAGACCGGCCAAAATTCATCCTTCCCTAATGACTGTGTTTGAAGCAAACTGACCCAAACCCGAATAAAACAACGCTGCAGCTGATCTGAACACAAAATGACTCAGTTCGTATTGATTTACACGACTGACCTACACGTAAGTGATCACTCAACAACGTGAAACCAAATTAACTCGTACCCAAAATGATGATCCGACATGATCCAACCCGACTGACCTCTTTATCAGGTGTGTTCAGGAAGAGTACCACTTTGACATTTTGACTTAATATTGCGTAATTACAGGAAGTCATGAAGGACCCTTGCACAGCAGGAGACGGGTACACATACGAAGGAGATGCCATAAGAGCGTGGTTGGACAGCGGCCATACAACTTCACCCATGACTAACTTGGAGCTCCCAACCTGTGATCTCGTCCCTAATCATGCTCTTCACTATGCCATCCAGGAATGGCTACAACGATCGTAAATCAACATTTTTCTAACCACAGATTTGCACATATATATACAGGGGTTCACTAGCATGGTTCTGCTAAAGCCAAAAGTCATACATACATACCAATGTATTCCTCGAGTAATGATTCAACCTATGTTCCTTGTAGATTGATAGGATGTACCTTGTACTGAACAGAGCTCTGCTTACGCTTATCGAAAATGCTATATAGTGTGTGTGGAATCAGCATGAGTAATTTTAGTGAATGTCTCCTACTATTTTAGTTACTAGTATTGGTGCTCGGCTTCGCCCGGGCTACCTCTACTTACCATTATTTTTTTTTTATTAAATAAAATTGCTTAAAAGGTGCATAACCCATAAATTTATCATTAATATATTTTTCTATGACATATCCTAAAATTATGATGAAATAAATTTTGAGACAAATTCACTATTCCCGGTCTCCTGCTATTAATATTTTACTCTTATTAATGAAGCAATAGTAATAACATTTCACTACTTGCCTGTAATCATTGTTACTTTCACTACTACCGCCGTAATTATTGTTACTGACACTACTGCCGCATTAATATTGATAATTTCACTACTCCCGCGTAATTATTGTTACTTTTACGATTGCCACATTAGTATTGATTATTTCACTACTCCCGTTGTTGTTTCTACCATTTTCACTAATCTCGCTGATAATATTGTTACTTTTACTATTCAAATGAGTGATTATCATCATATAATTATATCTAATGTTACTACAAATTTTTCTTTACTGACGAAATTACTTTTACTACTTAGGTATGCAATTTTAAGAGGATTATATATTTATATAAATATATTACATATATGCATTAAATCAAATCGAAAGAATTATGCAATATTATATATTATGGAATCTAACTTGAATTATTTATAACCTATTTATATTATATTTTTGTATGTTAAATAATTAACATCTCTATACATCTAATAAACTATAAAGTTTGATAAAATTGCATAGATTTTAAATTTAATATATAATTTTATGATGATAATAATTAATACCATAAGTGTGCATGTTTATACTAATTAATTATTTTATTTTAAGGAAATTGACCATCTTCTATTCTTCTATAAATATTTAGGAAAATTATCAAGCATCTTCTTTCTTTTAATCTCCTTGAAATTGACCACCTTAATTAATTATTTTATTTTAAGAAAATTGACCATCTTAATTAATTATTTTATTTTAAGGAAATTAACCCTGTTTTAGTCTCTTACAAATGTTTAGGAAAATTATCAAGCTTTTATACGGAGTATAATTTAATTAATTTTAACCCAAACTATATAATATTTGCATTGAGATCCCTTAATCGGGTCCATCACACGGTGCTAGTGATTTAAAACTATATAGTATAATTAATTTGTATAACTTTCTTTAATTAAATTGGAGTCCCTTGGTTTCTGGATTTAATATATAGTATTGATTGATTGATAGTGAAGTGAAGTCAGGAACAACAATGTTTAAAGTCTACCGGGATCATGCTGAGAGGAAAGAAGCGAGCCCTTGGACCTCAATTCCCAGGACCTAAGGAACGGTGACGTCGGACCAAACTTAGCACAACTCTAAATCCCTCATTAGTCTCGTGTAATTTGTATTGGTGCCCGGCTTCGCCCGGGCTACCTTTACTTTCCATTAAATTTTTGTTTTCATTAAATAAAATTACTTAAAGTTGTATAACTCATAAATTTATCATTAATATATTTTTCTATGACATATCCTAAAATTACGATGAAATAAATTTTGAGACAAATTCACTACTCCGCTATTAATATTTTATTCGTATTAATGAAACAATAGTAATAACATTTCACTACTTGCTCGTAATCATTGTTACTTTCACCACTCTCGCCGTAATTATTGTTACTGTCACTACTGTCGCATTAATATTGATAATTTCACTACTCCCGCCGTAATTATTGTTACTTTCACTATTGTCGCATTAATATTGATTATTTTACTACTCCCGTTGTTGTTTCTACCACTTTCACTAATCTCGTTGATAATATTGTTACTTTTACTATTCAAATGAGTGATTACTATCATATAACTATATCCAATGTTACTATAATTCTTTTCTTTACTGAGAAATTACTTTTACTACTTAGGCATGCAATTTTAAGAGTATTATATATTTATATTCGAAAGAATTATGCAATATTATATATTATGGAATCTAACTTGAATTATTTATAACCTACTTATTATATTTTTGTATGTTAAATAATTAACATCTCTATATATCTAATAAACTATAAATTTTAATAAAATTGATAATTTTGTGATGATAATAATTAGTACCATAAGTGTGCATGTTTATACTAATTAATTATTTTACTTTAAGGAAATTGATCATCTTCTACTCTTCTATAAATATTTAAGAAAATTACCAAGCATCTTCTTTTTTTTAGTCTCCTTGAAATTGACCACCTTAATTAATTATTTTGTTTTTAGGAAATTGACCATCTTAATTAATTATTTTATTTTAAGGAAATTGACCATGTTTTAGTCTCTTACAAATGTTTAGGAAAGTTATCAAGCTTCTATATAATTTAATTTTAACCCAAACTATATAATATTTGCATTGAGATCCCTTAATCGGGTCCATCACACGGTCCCAGTGATTTAAAACTATATAGTATAATTAATTTGTATAACTTTCTTTAATTAAATTGAAGTCCCTTGGTTTCTGGATTTAATATATAGTATTGATTGATTGATTGATTGATTGATAGTGAAGTGAAGTCAGGAATAGCAATGTTTAAAGTCTACCGGGATCATGCTGAGAGGAAAGAAGCGAGCCCTTGGACCTCAATTCCCAGGACTTAAGGAACGGTGACGTCGGACCAAGCTTAGCACAACTCTAAATCCCTCATTAGTCTCGTGTAATTTGTATTTACCATTGAATACATTTTTACCGGAAATAATACCCTGACCGGTTATTTACAGATAATTTGAAAGACATTAGTTACGGAAAATATTTTACAAAAGTCACCCAGATATAATTCTAACAAAATTTATCCAAATATCCTTCTTTTTCTTGTACACTTGCCTTGCTCACTCTAACCCTTTTTTTTGTATGTCTCCCCAAATAGTACTCCATCCGTCTCATCAATTTCCTTACGTTTATTTTTTTCACATTAGCCAATGTACATTTTATTTTGTGTATATCTTTATTTATATATTATTAAAAATTATAAAAATTTGATATTCTTAATGTACTCATTAAGACGGTTCAAAAAAAAAAAACATCACATGACTATATTTTCTATTATATATTAGAAATTATATTAGAAATTCTCTGCACTTATGAATAGTGCCAAAAAATAAATGTAAAGAATTCGTTGAGACGGAGAGAGTATTACTCTTAGAAAACATTATTAGAATAAAACCATCAAACAAAAACATTTACATCAAACAATTATTCTCATTCTCATGTAAATGCTAGTACATCACAAATATTGGCATGTTTAGTACTCAGCAAATTATAATTAGTAGAAGCAGATTGATCAAGTAGATTACAAATGAAATATTTAATTGACATATTTGACTAGTATATTACAATTAGCAGATTTAGTAGAAGGTTTTGGGGAGTGTTTGGGAAACGGCGGATTGAAAAATTTTCAGCATATTCAAGGCTTTTAGCATGTTTGACTCACCAATCTACTATTTTGAGTGTTTGGTAAATGACATATTGAAAGAGTAGATTGGAGCTCAATCTAATGTTTTTCAATATGCTGCTCTACCCAGCATATTCACATTAGTAGACTGTGAAATATGAATCCGTCAACAATCTACACAGATACAACATTTTATTAACCAAAATCTGCTAATTACCAAACACTTCTACTAAATCTGCTAATTGAAATATACTAGTCAAACCTGTTAATCCAATCTGTCATTTATAATCTGCTTGACCAATCTGCTTCTGCTAATATTAATCTGCTGATTACCAAACAGGGCCTTGGTAATTAACGATTTTAGGTTAATAGATTATTGTATACATGTGTAAATTATAGATAGATTCATTTTTTACAATCTACTAAAGTGAATATGTTGGGGGAGCAACATATTGGAAAACAGTAGATTGAAGCTCAATCTACTGTTTCAATATACCATTTACCAAACACGTAATTTAGTAGATTGTCGAGTCAAACATTCTAATAGTCTTGAATATGCTGAAATTTCATCCATCTACTGTTTACCAAATAGGATTGCGGATTCATCAATACAAATAATTGACCTAGCCGATTTAAGTACAGAGTAAAAAGTTAAATATTCGGTTTTACAAACTTTTTGTGCAAGACAGCCACCCATATATCTCAATAGCTAGTAGTATTCCTTAAGACTGAGATATCCGCCTTAATATTAAAACCGCTTCAAAAAGGCTCAAATGACAATTCCAAATGAGACATGTGGTGTGACTACTAGTTGGCCATAACCAAGTAGGCAAGTAACACTTCACCCCTCGCGTTGTGTATTTCGCCGACTCCATTTTTGTTCCTCTACATAATTCAAAACTTTACACAAAACATTTTCTTTCTTTTCATTCATCTTCCTAATTTTTTTCTTAGATTGGTTTTTCGCGTTAAAATCTTTCAATTTTTTTTTATTAATTATATGCATTAAATCACAACTTTCAACTATATACTGGGTACGTTACACTTCCTCTTTTAATTTTGCCCTTTTCATTTTTATTAATGATTATAAATTTATGATGTTATATGATTTGTTTCATATTTGTTGACCTAATTTCACTTGATGATGTTATATAAGTTATGATGCTTACGTTTTATATGTTTGATCTAATTTTTGTTTTTATTTGGTTTTTTATGTGTGGAATTTAGTGCCCATTTGTTGTTGTAGATCCAATGTTTGTTGTTTAATGTGGTTTCGTCTCGGGGTATTTTAATCAAATGTAAACGAATGATTGAGACGGAGGGAGTAATAGTCTATGGGGTTTTATTATTAGGTGGTTGTTGAGCATTTTAGAGATATTTGTTGCTGTAATTTATTTAATTTTTACATAATGGTGTGCTTTGTTGATGATCATGTGATATGTTTGAAATTTATCGAGTTGTTCTCGTTCGAATTGGTAGTTTCTAGGTGAAGATAGTTGGGTATCGTGTGATTACTGATTTAGTACTTTACCTGTAATTGTGGTGAAGATCACATTATGTATTGGGAAAGGATTAAGGGTTAGTACTTCCCTGGGTTGTATATTTGCTAGACGGAATATTATCGTGTAGGTTCGGCTTCAGGGTATTGTGCTGGTGATTTGTTCTATATGGGCATGTGTGCTTTAGGTTCCCAAATTGAGTTAAATTGTTAGAATCAAGGCTTCTGTAAATGTGACAAAGACTTAAGGAACTGAATATCAGTCTTGTGTCAATACACTTGATTTGTTGTGGATCATCTGTCGTGTTACCAGAACCCGTAAATCAGTAATCTGCTTAGTGTTTTTAATATAGATGCAAAGCAGTGACTTGAATCATAGGAAATAGGGATCTTGAGGCACCAGTTTGTCGCAACTCGCAAGCAATGCTGTTCAGTGATAAGAAAGTGATGATAAATTAGATTGCGATAGTTTTAACAAATGATTTCTGAGATTTCGTAGCTCTATTGAAATTGGCTTTTAGATTTTGAATGATAGTCAGCCCTTGCTTCATTAACTACTTTAAGCTGGCATGCGAAATGCCTTGGTTGATTTCCTGCCTTTTATACTTAATTGGAGGATCTATTTAGTATTTAAGACTTCCAGTTCAAAATGTGTAGAAACCGTTCACCTGATGCATTGCAACTGGGTTGCAGGTAGCAGTGAGAGTGTTAGGTGAATTTCCTGATCAGTGCTGTGATTTACTTTTATCGGTAAAAAAGCCCTTGATGTCCCTATATCAATGAATGACTGACAATCGTCACGAGTCTTTGTTTTGTATTTTCTCTTACACTTGTTCACTGGAACACCAACATTACACCAGATTCAATCGCTGTTAAACCTCATTTTTGGTTGTTGTATTACTCTAGGAGGAATTTTTTTTATAGTGATTTGTAGGGTAGATCGCGGTTAACAGTAAACACGATACCATTCAGTTTCATGTATTTACAAAAAAAGTTGTGGTACTTCTCGTCAGATGGTCATGATTGCTGGATACTCATGTTATTATTTGTATATCCTTCATTCTTTTTTTGGTGAAATTTCTTGGTTGTCGCTTTGCATGGGGTTAATCCTTCCTCATTTGCTGAAAGTTTGGTCATCGAACAGTTGATGTAATTACTGATGATCTCTGTGTATAGTTTTGGTGGAACGAATTTGTGTAACTTGGGTCACGATTCGTATCTTCAAAAATCTTTGCGTAGTCATTGCTTGACTTGCTTCTATGGTTATATACACGTCACTATATTTTCCTTGGATTTTATTAGGTTTAAGCCTCTTCCGACTTTTCATACCACATTCTCTCATCAAGCCTGTGTTATGCAGTATACTTTGGTTATCTAAGTAGTGGAGGAAATATGCCGGTTCCAAAGATCGAAGCAGCAGATCCGATGAAGTCCACTGATGCAAATGGCTCTATAGACACCTTTATCAGACAAACAATAGGGAAAGAGCCATATCTCTCCTTTTCCAGGGTCAACGATAGTCCAGTCCAGTGGAACCAGTTAATTCATGCCTTGGATCAACAAGGTAGTATATCAATTGCTAATGTATATAGAATAGAGTTGACCAGTGAATTTATGTAGAAAGTCAGTGGTTTCAGTTCATAATTCCATATGCCTCTGAGGATATTGGGTCAATGGAATGTTTTGCCATGTTACTTGTGGTGATTCAATGCTAAGAAACAAAGAACTCTAACCCAGGTATCTTGGCTAGTAGGCTATAAGATGATTGTTCAGGATATAAAAGTAGAGGTATTGGACTATTGGATAAATGTCTAGCTTAGGCTGTTCTTAATAATGCGGATTTCTAATCCTTTCTGTTTCCGTCGTAGCATATTTACCTGGGTGGCCTCTGCCTATGCTTTCTCCCATGAAGATCGAAATGCAGAAGTGTGAGAAGTGCTCTCGAGAATTTTGTTCAACTATCAGTTACCGAAGACATCGGCGCCTACATAGGCGTAAATTAAACCTTGATAAGGTATCTGAGACCATCCACCATCATACCTATCTTACTTCTTCTGAACCTGATAGTAATCTTGAAATAGCTGCATAATGATTAAACTATGCTAGTGTTGATCTTTAAAATATTTTGTAAATTCATAACCTTTTTTAGTTAGCCTGTAACAAAGTGATCTTTTTGAACAAGGGCGACATGTAATCATTGTATTTTTCTAGGATTCAGCGGCAAAACATAGGTGCATGTTGCAAGCCTTTTGGGATAAGGTATGTTAATTGTCGTTATATTCCTATTTAAACATCTTCAGTTTTCCACATTGGAATCTTTCACCAAGTTTATGAGTTGGATATTCTGGTGCAGCTATCTGTGGCGGAGTCCATGGACGTTCTTTCCCTTAATGATGTTTCCCTAGAGGTAAGATTTAGTTTCTCATTTGCGGTAATGGTTAAATACTTTGGGCTTTTGTGTTTACTCTTAGGTTTGTTTTTTGTTTTTGTTATGCCTGTTTAGGGATCGCGCGTGAGCTTACTATTTTAATTGGCAAATTATTTCTCGAGAGAAAATATGTTAGATTGGAAAGTTCTATGTA